>NC_142479.1:49873000-50173500 GCF_049115385.1 Moschus berezovskii
TTCTTTTACATTGCTCTGTGCTATTCCATTTCATTCACCTCTTGATGGACATTTGAGTTGTTTCTATTTTGGGCTGTTATGAATATTCTTGAACAGATCTTTTGGTGGATAAATTGATTCATTTCGTATAGAATTTCTGGATTACAGGGTAAGTATATGTTTAAATTTACCAGCTGTGTGGTATTTTAAAAAATCAAATTATTGGCAATTCCCATGTGGTCCAGCAATTAGGACTCTGTGCTTTCATTGCTGAAAGTGAAGGTAGGGGAACTAAGATCCTGCAAGCCACACAGAGCAGCCAAATAAATAAATAAATAAAATTAAATTATCCATGGACCAGGCTTTCCTTGTGGCTCAGCTGGTAAAGAATCCGCCTGCAATGTGGAGACCTGGGTTCCATCCCTGGGTTGGGAAGATCCCCTGAAAAAGGGAAAGGCTACCCCCTCTGGTATTCTGGCCTGGAGAATTCCATGAACTGTATAGACCATGGGGTCGCATAGAGTCGGACACAACTGAGCAACTTTCACTTCACGTCACTTCATCCTTGGACCAGTCCCAATCCCCCACAACTCGTACAAGTAGTGGGGCTTCCCGGGTGGCTCAGTGGTAAAGAATCCACCTGCCAGTGCCGGAGACCCGGATTTGATCCCTGGATCAGGAAGATCCCCTGGAGAAGGAAATGGCAACTCACTCCATTATTCTTGCCTGAAAAATTCCATGGACAGAGGGTCCTGGTGAACTATGGGTTGCAAAAGAGTAGGACTTAGCAACTAAACAATAACAAGTACAAGCGGTCAGATTTAAGAGCAAGAAAATCTAACATTAATGGAGTGGATATGATCACTTTTGCTTGAATTTCTAGAAAGAGCTTATTTTGAAGTCTTGATGACCTGGATCCTTGGGACAGCAGAGATTTGAGTTTGCTGACAGCAGAGCATCAAAACTCACGGCTCGGGTTCTTCCTGTAGCCTCCCTCCATGGATCCAGTCACATCTGCAAGTTATGCCTACGTGGATGTCAACAAACTCCCCCCAAATGCAAGTGCAGTGAGTCAGGGCAAAGAAGAACTACGACTGAGGTCAATGGTCAGGATCAGCAGGGCCCAGGGCTTAGTGCTAGAAGATGGAAGTGATTCTCTTGAGTCCTGATTTGGATGCTGAGTTATGACTTGGGAAATTTACAGCCCTGTGGTCTTTTAACAAGAAGCAATCTATCTTCCCAGGCGGAACTTCCATTACTGGTGACAGGTGCCCGGAGCCAGCTTATTAAAAACCATCCTTTCAACCCCCAAAGTGAACGTGCCACAGTGTGTTGGAATGGAATGCTAATTTCCAGCTCCACATCCTAATCTGGGGCATGGAGAGAACACTATAAGACATATTAATATTAAAGAAAATGGAAACCCTGCACTATTTCTTCAGTGACACCCTGAGCCCAGGATCTGCGAGTGTGAGGATCTGCCTGTATTTCCTGGGTCACATGCCCCCATCCCAGCAGGTCAACACAGCTCATAGGCTCTCACCTACTGCCTTGGGATGGCCCTGTCGTGGCCCTGAGACAGAGCTTACCTTGATGCTCAGCGGCTGTGGTGGAGTAGAGTGAGCACTGGATTTCCAGTCGGTGGGCTGGATTCAAGTCCCAGCTGTGGTGGAGGAACAAGGCCTCTTACGTTTATAAGGTGCTTTTTAATTCTTCCAAGTACTTGTGTACATTCACATCTTTTATCTCATGTGGTTCAGTGATGTACAAGGAGAGAGAAAAGATCTGCCCATTTTATAGAGGAAGTAAATAAATACCCTGGAGGCAGCACTTGTTGTTTTTGGAGGTCAGAGGAGCCTCTACTCATTGGCTTTTTCCTCTGACTCTCTCTTGTGCAGCTTTTTTTTTAATTTTTGCCTGACCACACATATGGGATCTTAGTTTTCCAACTAGGGATCAAACTCAGGCTTCCCTGCCATGGAAGCACAGAATCTTACCACTGGACCCCAGGGAAGTCCCTCTACTGTGAAGCTTTGAGAACAACTCTGAGAAATTTGAATGGCAGAAGGGGAGATATTTCACAGCCATCTCTCAGGTTTGAGCCAGTTTTTATGCCCCCACAGTTTCTCTACCCCCATCCAATATCCTGGATGATCTTCCTGACTGAGCTATCCAATTATCAACGAACTTTCTCTCATGCAGACCTGGGTGCGCTCTGGCCAAGTCAAAGGGACACTTAAGGACATGGTCCGAATGGTCAAGAATTAGCCATGAATTGAACCAAGTACAGTTACTTGCACAGGACAGCCTGCCAGAAGAGATCTCATCTAAATGTTTGGAGTTGGGGGCATGGGTTTGGGGGACCTGGTACTTAGACATGGGAGGGATCTCCCCCAGAGGTGAAGTTGAACATTCATTTTCAGCTGCAAAATATAAAAAAAAAAATTTCTGAGTTTTGGTTCCTGTCTTAACAACTAACATGAATTTTGCATAGTTGCCATTAAATAGATGTTTTACAACTCTTTGTGGCTGATTTCATGTAGTGTCACAATTTACATCACTTATATAAAACTGCCCCAGAGTTTTGTTCCTCTGGGAATTTGGGGGGCACACGCTGCAACCATCTTTCTGTCTCTTCTTACTCTGACACTCCACCGGAGACAACCTTATTTTCTTCAGACTCCTTCAAAATGAACACATCTAAATTTTTCTGTTGTGTTAACATCTCCGGGCCCGAAAGAAAATGATGCCATTGTGTCTAATTGAATTTTTCATCGCATGTCTGGGCCATGTGGTCTGAGGCACGGGAGATCTGAAAACTTGCCACCACAGACTCTTGTGAAGTGTGTGTATAGGTGACAATCAAACCAGTTTCATCTCCTTTTCAGCATGGTCCAAGATGGGGCACTCTTGGCCTTACAGACAGAACTACTTCCTAAGCCTTGGACCTAGGAATCAGCTGTCTCCCTTCCTAATGGCACATTCCTGGACATTAAGCCTTGGCTTTAAAACAAAGGATTCCCCATTCATGTGCAAAACAAGTATTTCCCTGGGGGAGCTTCTCCTTTAACCCAGTTGTCAGTAACCGGAGAGCCTGATTGCTATTTCATTTTAGAGACGATTTAGATGATCAATATAAGCTCTTCCCCAACAAAAACATTTTGTCCTTGAGAAGGTTTCCTTGGAAGTGTCTCAATATGCCTCATTTACTATTTTGCTGAATGTTTCTGTGGCCCCAAAATTTTTGGCAAAGTTCTCGGGTGAAAGTGTGACTCCAAGCTGGGAAGTCTGCCACCATGTTGCCAAGGGGTTTTCTAGTGGTAGTGCTGTAGGGAACCACTCTGCCACCCTGACTCATTAAAGAGGCTGATAAGGTTTGCCCTGCATTTTGTACCACACTTCAATCCATATCCTCTGATCTGTAAAAGCAGGAAACTGCAAAGCTGCCAGAGCATCTGGAGAGAAAGGAAGTGGGAATGAGGCATTCTCCCCCAGTCTTGAATCTTCAAAGGGAGAACCAGGTATTGATACATCACCAAATCCCAGTTACCTGGAAAAGAATTCTCTGTCCTGGGCTTCTCTTGGCTAATCTTACGATCTAAAATCAGTCCTGAATATTCATTGGAAGGACTGATGCTGAAGCTGAAACTCCAATACTTTGGCCACCTGATGCAAAGAACTGTTTCATTGGAAAAGACTCTGCTGGGAAAGATTGAGGGCAGGAGGAGAAGGGGATGACAGAAGATGAGATGGTTAGATGGCATCACCGACTCGATGGAATGAGTTTAGGCAAACCCCGGGAGTTGGTGATGGACAGGGAAGCCTGGCGTGCTGCAGTCCGTGGGGTCGCAAGGAGTTGGACACGACTGAGCGACTGAACTGAACTGATGCTGTTGGCACCATCACTTCACCCTCTCAACCTGACACTTCTGCAGTTCTCAGTCCTGCTTTGGTTGATCCTTTCTGGCTGCAGGGAGCTAGAAATTTGAGAAAGATGTGAGCACTGTTGACCTTGAGATTCAAGAAAGAGTATGGCTTCTTTCAGCTTCTGGGTTTGCCTTCCGTTGCACGATGTTCCAGAGAGACAGTGGGACAGAACTAAAAGGTTGTGGAACTCAGACCCTCTTCACTCGCTTCTCACAGCATAGCTTGATAACTTGACTTCAGAGTCACAAGTCCTGACTCTTGGTAGGTGCTGGATAAATGTTGGGTGAATGAATAAATACACGAGGAATGAATAAATCAATATATTCAAGGACACTATCACAGTTACACATCATACAACAGACTCGGCATTCAAAAGCAAAACTGTTGTTCAGCCACTCAGTTGTGTCCGACTGTTTGCAACTCCATGGACTGCAGCATGCCAGGCTTCCCTGTCCTTCATCATCTCCCAGAGTCTGCTCAAATTATCTTTATAATTAAGTAAAACTTCATTTGATATGTGGTTGCCTTTCATTGGTAACAGAGAGATTTTGACCCCACCTTGCAGCACTTAATGGAACGCCTGTCCTGCCACTGTTGCTCTTTTTCTTCTCACTCCTGGAAGTCACTTCTTCATCCCAAACTCTTCAGTGTTTCCTTTTTTAAGGCCTTTGGAATAAAGCCAAATTCTGCCTTATGTCCTGTCTCCTTCCCAGCCCATTTACGATCAAATTCCTGTTTACCTTTGCAGCCATAACGATTCACACTGTATAGTCCTTAATTTTTTACAGCATTCTCACTAATGTTGCCTCATTTCATCCTTCTAATCTTGCTGGGAGATAATACTTTTTATTCCCACTTTACAGATGAAGAACCTATTAGCTCGCAGTGGCAGAGTCAGGACTTGAACCCAAGTTGCTGAGCCCACATTCTCTATGCTTCCCATGAATACACTACCTCTCCCAGCCCCCTAAGCTGCTACTTTTTACTTCCTTTTCGGTGTCCGATCTTTGACCGCATGCAACCCCACCCTCAACTCTGTCCACCTTTCAAAGTCCAGCTCAGATTCTCCCTCTCCCCTGAGTGGTCAGGTTATGTTTAGTCTCCTCACTGCTTTGTGCTCTCATTGCCCCTGACTTTGCTGATTTTAAACATTCAGCTTTAAGATACAGTGTGGCTGTTTAAAATACACGTCAGCAACCTAATCTAAAGCACAGTGTGGTTATTTGTGGATGAGTCTGCCAGGTTGCATCACTAAAGTGGCAAGATCCTTGACTAAAGGGGTGGGTCTTACTCACCTGTTTTATGTCCCCAAAGAGCCCAGCACATTGTCTGGCCCCTGATAATTACTCAATAAACACTTATTAGTAAAATTATGATTTTTATATTATTGTCAAAAAGGGGGGTAAATAAGTAAGTAAGTCATTACTATATTACCATGGTAATTTTCATTTGCATAAACACAATCTGGAAAGACACATAAGAGATAATCGCAGCAGTTTCCTCCAAGGGGACAGAGCTATGATGAGAATGGGGAGATGGAGACACTGGGAGGGAGATTTTTCACTTTATACATTTTTATAGTTTTTTTAAAAGCCATGTGAATATATTTCTCTTCAAAAAAATCAGAAAGGTTGCTGAAGTGATTTAGCCACTGGGGACTACTCCTGATTCAGTCCCTGCATGGACAAGGTGACAACATCCACAAGCTGTCATCAGCCCATCACCTCTAGGGCCAGTGGCAGGGCTGCCCTGCAGAAGGTTGTAAAACTCCACTTGATATATGGAAGGCCAGGGGTGGGAGGGTGGGAAGAAGAAAAAAAGGGATTTTTTTTTCAACCAGCAAAAGGCAACTCTGTTTTACTTAAGAAATGTTTGCATTATGTACAAAAATTTTTAATAAAAATCTTGAAGGAATATATAGAAGTCTTTTGCAGGAAGAATTTAACTGACCACTAGCAATGCAAACTTTCACTTTTCACTTTCACACATTGGAGAAGGAAATGGCAACCCACTCCAGTGTTCTTGCCTGGAGAATCCCAGGGATGGGGGAGCCTGGTGGGCTTCCGTCTATGGGGTCACACAGAGTCGGACACGACTGAAGTGACTTAGCAGCAGCAGCAGCAATGCAAATTTGAGGTCACCCGAACAATTACTCCACTGGACCAATGCCTCATTTGTCAAAGAGAATCAGCTCTGAGAAGAAACTATGTGTTCTGGAGATCATAGGAAAATGAGGGAATAGGAGGGGGGAGAGAGAGAACAGAACACAAGATGGGAGAGAGCTAAAGAAAGAGAAGAGACAGGAAAAGGATGGAGGATACCAGAAAGGAGAAAGAAAGCAGATGTTAAAAGATAGAAAAAGGAAAGCCAGAGTGAAAGCCAGAAAGAGAGAGACAGAGAGGGTATGTGCCTGCGAGGGGCTTGGAGGGGAACTCCCAAACCAGGCCAGCAAAGGGCTTGTGCACCAGGCGAGACCAAGCCATGCCGTCAGGGGCCTGCTACGGTGTGAGATCAGGAGGCTCCATGTTCCCGGAGCAGAGAATTGCATCCGAGGTTTGGTCCTGGCCTCCCCTCTCAGTGTGTACACCACCTCCACAGCACGAAGCGATGGAAGGAAGTGGTTTTCCAGGCTTCCTTGGATCTTTCCAGGGCAAATGCCCATTTACCTCCAGGAGCTGAATTCACAAGGGTAGGCACCCCGACAGCCTGCGGGGATAATGTAGTCTGAGGGGAACCTGGCCGTCCTGCTCTTCGTTGCAGTTATGAGACAGTCCAGCATCCAGCTTCAGTTCCCCTCCTTGACAACTTGGGGAGGAGTGGCTGGTGCAGGCTTGATTCAGGTTCCCCCTCCCTGAGTGGGGAGGGTTCTGGAAAGGGATGGAGGAGGTTAGAACAGGAGTTAAAGCTAGTGGTGGAGGAACTCTGACCTTGAGTTTCTCTGTGAACCCACAAATCCAGCCAGAGATAAGGGTATAGATGTCCAATTCCAACATGATGATGCTCTCTCCCTGACTCTGAACTGCTTCCACGCCACTGGCAGGACATCTACAAAAGAAAGGAATTCAATAGCATCTTGCAAAAGGGGGAGAAAAACTGCATTCTTTTTTTCCAGGGTATTTTTCCTAATTAAAAACAGCTGGGTGAGGATGTTCTATTCCGTGGCCCACTACCTGGGTGAGTCACTTCCTTTTCCTGTGCCTGATTTCCATCCCCCTATTTTACCTATTTCTCTACTTTAAAGTCCTATCCACAGGCTTCAACTAGTCAGAAAATCAACAAAAGTATGGAAGAATTCAATACCACCATCAACCAGTTCAGTTCAGTTCAGTCGCTCAGTTGTGTCCGACTCTTTGCGACCCCATGAACCACAGCACGCCAGGCCTCCCTGTCCATCACCAACTCCCAGAGTTCACCCAAACCCATGTCCGTTGAGTCGGTGATGCCATCCAACCATCTCATCCTCTGTCATCCCCTCTCCTCCTGCCCTCAATCTTTCCCAGCATCAGAGTCTTTTCCAGTGAGTCAGCTCTTCCCATGAGGTGGTCAAAGTATTGGAGTTTCAGCTTCAACATCAGTCCTTCCAATGAACACCTAGGACTGAGCTCCTTTAGAATGGACTGGTTGGATCTCCTTGCAGTCCAAGGGACTCTCAAGAATCTTTTCCAACACCACAGTTCAAAAGCATCAATTCTTCGGTGCTCAGCTTTCTTTATAGTCCAACTATAAAGTAGGACTTAATAGATATCAACAGAAGTGTGCTAAGTCGCTTAAGTCGTGTCTGACTCTTTGCAACCCAATGGACTGTAGCCCGCCAGGCTAGGCAAGAATACTGGAATACTGGAGTGAGTTGCCATGCCCTTCTTCAGAGGAGCTTCTTAACTCAGGGATTGGACCCACATCTCTTATGTCTCCGGCATTGGCAGGCAGTTTCGTTACTGATAGTGCCACTTGGGAAGCCGTACTAACAGAAATATCCATGCAATAACAGCAGAATCTTCATTGTTTTTGAGTGTCCATGGAATATATACCAAGATAAATCACATTATTGGCCATAAAACAAATTTCAATCAATTTAAAACAATTGAAATCATAAGGGTATAGATGGCCATAATGTGTTCTCTGACCATAATGGAACCAAAATAGAAATCAATAACAAAAAGGTAACAGCAAGTAACTTGGAAACTGAACAACATACTTCTAAATAATATATGAATCAAAGAGGGAATTCTCAAGTGAAATTGAAAAGTATAATAAACTGAGTGAAAATGAAAATACAGTATCAAAATTTGTGGCTAAAGCACCACTGAGAAAGAAGTTTGTACGCTAAATGAATACATTTTTTTAGTGTAAAATTAGAGGAAAAGTCTCAAATCAATAATCAAAGCTCTCAACTCAAGAACCTAGGGGAAAAAAGGAAGAGTAAAATTAATCCAAAGCAAGTGGAAATAATAAAGAGCATAAATTCATAAAACTGAAAGCAAAAAAGAAGACAGTACCAGAAAATGGAAAAGAAAAAGAAAACCAATGTGACAAGGAGCTGATTATTAAAAAAGATCAATAAACCTCTAGCACAATCAATAAATTTAAAAGAGGGAAGAAACATATATTAAGAATGAAACAGGAACTATCAATACAGACCCTGGTAGACCTGAAAAGAATAATCAAGGGGTAGTATGTAGTAGGCTGAATAATGGCCTACAAAGATATTAGGAACCTGAAAATATTACCTCATTTAGAAAATATGTGAGTATGATTAAGTAAGGATTTTGAGGTGAGGGGATTACCATAGTAGGCCCTAAGTGCAATCACAAGTGTCCTTATAAGCGAGAGGCAGAGGGAGCTTTGACATATAATGAAGAGAAGAAGATAATGTGACACTGGAAGGAGAAGTTGAAGCAATGTGACCACAAACAAGGATACTGGCTGCCACTGGAAGGTGGAAAAGGCAAGGAATGGATACTTTCCTGGAGGAAGCATAGTCTTTCCAACACCATGATTTAGCTTCATGAATACTGTTTTGAATTTCTGGACTTCAGAAATGTGAGATAATAAATTTCTATTGTTTTAAGCCATTATGTTATATTAATTTGTTACAGCAGTCATAGGAAACAAATACAGTATGAACAACTCAACACACATAAATTTGACAATTTAAATGAAATGGACCAATTCCTAAAAAATCGCTGACTATCAATAATCTCAGATATGCTGATGACACTACCCTTATGGCAGAAAGTGAAGAGGAACTCAAAAGCCTCTTGATGAAAGTGAAAGAGGAGAGTGAAAAGGTTGGCTTGAAGCTCACCATTCAGAAAACAAAGATCATGGCAACTGGTCCCATCACTTCATGGGAAATAGATGGAAAAACAGTGGAAACAGTGTCAGACTTTATTTTTTTGGGCTCCAAAATCACTGCAGATGCTGATTGCAGCCATGAAATTAAAAGACGCTTACTCCTTGGAAGGAAAGTTATGACCAACCTTGATAATATATTAAAAAGCAGAGACATTACTTTGCCAACAAAGGTCCGTCTAGTCAAGGCTATGGTTTTTCCCGTGGTCATGTATGGATGTGAGAGTTGGACTGTGAAGAAAGCTGATCGCCGAAGAATTGATGCTTTTGAACTGTGGTGTTGGAGAAGACTCTTGAGAGTCCCTTGTACCGCAAGGAGATCCAACCATCCATTCTAAGGGAGATCGATCCTGGGTGTTCATTGGAAGGACTGATGCTAAAGCTGAGACTGCAATACTTTGGCCACCTCATGCGACGAGTTGACTCACTGGAAAAGACTCTGATGCTGGGAAGGATTGGGGGTGGGAGGAGAAGGGGATGACCGAGGATGAGATGGCTGGATGGCGTCACCGACTCTGTGGACTTGAGTCTGAGTGAACTCCGGGAGTTGGTGATGGACAGGGAGGCCTGGCGTGCTGTGATTCATGGGGTCGCGGAGAGTCGGACACGACTGAGCGACTGAACTGCACTGAACTGCAACTCATCTGGTATGAAAGAGGTTATTTGTGTTCATAATTCTATATCTATTAAGAAAACTGAATTTATAATCAAAACCCCCTACTTCCTCCATTTCCAGGCCTAGATAGTTTCGCTGGAGAATTCTACCAAACATTTAAAGAATTATATTCCACATAGTCTCTTCCAGAAAACAGAAGAACAAGACTTCTTACCAATTCATTTTATGAAGTTAATATTACCCTAATACTAAGATAAAGACAGCATCCAAACACACACAGAGAGCTATAGATCAAAGTCCCTAATTAATATAAATGCATAAATCTTTAACAAAATATTAGCAAATAGTATTCAGCAAAATATAAAGAGAAATATACAACATGAACAAGAGAAGTTTATTTCAGGGATGGGAAGCTGATTCAATATTCAAAAATCAAACAAGGTAATCCACCATCTTAACAGTATAAAGAATAAAAACCACATGATCTTATCAATTGATGCAGAAAAATGCAGTTGACAAAATTCAACATCTGTTTTATAATTAAGCAAAAACTTCTCAGAAAAATAGGAGCAGAAGGGAATATTCTCAACTTGATAATGAACACCTATAAAAACCAATTAACAGGGGTTTCCCTGGTGGTCCAATGGCTAAGACTCAGAGCTCCTGATACAGGGGGTCTAGGTTTGGTCCCTGGTCAGAGAACTAGATTCCAAGTGCCGCAACTAAAGATCCTGCATGGCCATCTATTCAATGCATGAAGCAGTGCACCTAAAGCCGGTGCTCTGGGACAACTCAGAGGGATAGGGTGGAGGGGAAGCAGGAGGGGTATTCAGGATGGGGGGACATATGTATACCTGTGGCAAATTCATTTGGGGGCTGGGGAAACAGGACTTAATCAAATATATTGACACTTCGGCAACAAAACCCATTAATATTCATTCTAGATGAGTTCAGTAAACCCTATAACTTGTCTTGATAGAGGCCTCGTGTCATTTCAAGTCAGATTTTGCCACCAAATGAGTTTGCATGAAACTTCAGTAAAAGCTTTTGATTTTTCAGAACTTGCTGAAATTCCAGAACTTGCAGATAAGGGGTCGTGGAACTATAACAGAGTTGAAAAGTAATTCACAGCTACTCCACTGAAGACGTATTTCCAGATCCCTTTTTGAGTAAGTGTGGCCATGTGTGACTAAGTTCTAATGGAATGTGAGTACAAGTAAAGCGAGCCACTTGGGGTCTGAACTTTAAGACACTGGACTTGTGCTTTTCCATAGTTTCTTTCCTTCTCTCCTGCAAGCTGGAATGCAGATGAGCCATTAAAATGAGAAAAACGTTCTCATTTATTCTTCTTTAAATAACTGATTTTTGAGCCTCCAGCCCACTTAGTCTTGAACTAATTAATGTGAGAGACAAATGTTGGGCATATAAAGTAAAGATGGAAGCTATAGTCCCTACTCTCAAGGGGGTTCTAGTTTAAGTAAGGAAGATCATTCATTTACAGATAATTTACTCATAAAATGTGCTATGCTGATAAAGCCACTGTGGAAACACGCAGGCTCACCTAGGGGTTTCGGGGAAAACTTTCTCAGAAAGATAATGCCTTGGCTGAAGTATGAAAGTTGAAGAGAAGTTGTTCAGGTGAAAAAATGGAAAAAGGTATGTTATGGGCTGAATTGTGTCATCCTAAGTCCATGGGGTTGCGAAGAGTCGGACACGACTAAGCGACTTCACTTTCACTTTTCACTTTCATGCATTGGAGAAGGAAATGGCAACCCACTCCAGTGTTCTTGCCTGGAGAATCCCAGGGACGGGGGAGCCTGGTGGACTGCCATCTATGGGGTTGCACAGAGTCAGACATGACTGAAGTGACTTAGCAGCAGCAGCAGCAGCAAGAGAAATATTAAAGTCCTAACCCCCAGTGCTTCAGAGTATGACCTTATTTGAAAACAGTCATTGTAGCTGTACTTAGTTAAGATGAGGTCATGCTAGAGTAAGGGAGCCTCTTGAAAGCAGGGAAATTTGGAGACACTGACAAGATATACAGGGTGAACATGTGAGGACATGGACACACAGACGCTGGGGAAGACAGCCATATGAAGGCAAAGATAATGACAGGGTTACGCGGTACAAGCCAAGGAAAGCCTGGGGCCACCCAGAAGCTGAAAGAGGCAAGGAAAGAGTCTCTCCTAGAGGTTTTGGAAGAATGATGGCCCTGCCAACACCTTGATTTAAGACTTCCAGCTTTCAGGACTGTAAGGGAATAAATTTCTATTCTTTCAAGCCACCCAGTTTGTGGTGCTTTGTTACTTTAGCCCTAGGAAACTAGCACAGGGTTTAGGGTTTGGGGCACAAAGAGAGATGGAACAACATGGTACGTGCCAGGAGACTGTAAACAATTCCCTATTTATAAAGCATAGTGTTCAAGGCAGGATGTGGCCTGTGACATATATATCTCATAAATGATATACATATATATCTCATAGATCAAAAGTATTGAATATATATTTAAATGAATAAAGAAATGCAAAAAATAATGATTACCAACATAATAGCATAGTTATCTTATGGCAGTCAAATTTCAGGCAATGTTTACATTATTCTGTATTGATTGGTACTTTAAATGATCATACTTTAAAAAAATTTTTTTAAGTTTTTTTTTTATGTGGACCATTTCTAAAGCTTTTATTGCATTTGTTACAATATTACCTCTTTTTTATGTTCTGGTTTTTTGGCTGAGAGGCATATGAGATTTTAACTCCCCAATCAGGAATGGAACCCGTAACTCTTATACTGGAAGGCAAATTCTTAAACACTGGAGTAAGTAAGTAACCACCAGGTAAGTCCCCATATACTTTTAATATAATCAGAAAATAATCTATTTCATTCAGGAAAACAAAGGCTATCAATAAGGAGAGTTGAATGAGTAGGGGCAAGACTAGGAGCAGCGACCAACTAAGAAATTATCGCGACAGGTCAGATGGAAGAGGAGGGCCTGAGCTCAGAAAGTGGTAGTAGGATGGAGAAGTGAACTATTCAGAAGGTAGCATCAGATTTTGTGAGTGATTAGATGTATTGGGGTTGGTGATAGAGAAGGAGAATTCTAGAATGACACTCAGAGCTGTATCTGGGGTGACTTGGTGAATGGTGGCTCCATTCACTGAGGTTAGAAGAACAGGAGGATGTTCAGGTCTCTAGGGGAAGATGAGGAAATACCAATAGGAGTATTCGAATCAGAAGGTCCTCAACTGGTAGCTGTAAGTGTTGTCTGTCCAGCACTCTACTCTAGACTTCCCTCGGTAAAGCCTCCTTTGCCTACTTCACCTCTGTGATGCTAATAGTTCTGTTCATAGACACCACCAGTCAAGTACAGTTGACTGGTCAAAGATGGAGGCATGGCCCAAAGTTCTTTTTTAAGTTTTTTTTTTTTTTAATATTGAAGGCAGGACCAGTAATAAATCTTGGAATCACCCCATACAGGTATCAGTTAGATCCAAGAATGAATGAGACTTCCTCCTAAGAAACCTGTATGGAGGTCAAGAAGCAGCAGTTAGAACCGGACATGGAATCATGGACTGGCCCCAAATTGGGAAAGGAATACATCAAGGCTGTATATTGTCACCTTGCTTATTTAACTTATATGCAGAGTACATCATGTGAAATGCCAGGCTGGATGAATTACAATCTGGAATCAAGATTGCTGGGAGAACAATCAACAACCTCAGATATGTAGATGATACTACTCTAATGACAGAAAATGAAGAGGAACTAAAGAGCCTCTTGAGGGTGAAAGAGGAGAGTGAAAAAGCTGGGTTAAAACTCAACATTCAAAAAACAGATCATGGCTTCAGTCCCATTACTTCATGGCAAACAGAAAGGGAAAAAGTGGAAACAGTGACAGGTTTTATTTTCTTGGGTTCCAAAATGACTGCAGATGATGACTGCAACAAAGAAATTAAAAGATGCTCACTCTTTGGAAGGAAAGCTGTGACAAACCTAGACAGCATATTAAAAAGTAGAGACATCACTTTGCCTTGAAAGGTCTGAATAGTCAAAGCTATGGTTTATCTGGGCTTTCCTGGTGGTTAAGATGGTAAAGAATATGTCTACAATGTAGAAGACCCATGTTCAATCCCTGGGTGAAGATACCCTGGAGAAGGAAATGGCAACCCACTCCAGTATTCTTGCCTGGGAGATCCCATGGCTGACTACAGTCCATGGGGTTGCAAAGAGTCAGACACGACTGAGCGACTCACACACATGTGGTTTTTCCAGTAGCCATGTGTGGATGTGAGAGCTGGACCATAAAGAAGGCTGAGTACCAAAGAATTGATGCTTTCGAACTGTGGTGCTAGAGAAGACTCTTGAGAGTCCTTGAACTGCAAGGAGATCAAACTAGTCAATTTAAAGGAAATCAACTCTGAATATTCATTAGAAAGACTGATGCTGAAGCTGAAGCTCCAATACTCTGGCCACCTGGTGTGAAGAGCCAATTCACTGGAAAAGACTGAGCTGGGAAAGACTGAGGGCAGGCGGAGAAGCGAGTGACAGAGGGTGAAATGGTTGGACACCAACTCAATGGACATGAGTCTGGGCAAACTCCGGGAGATAGTGAAGGACAGGGAAGCCTGTCTCGCTGCAATCCATAGGGTAACAAAGAGTGAGACATGACTTGCAGACTGAACAACAGCAACACTTTGCAATGAAAGGGTGTAGGGGAAGAAAGAAGACGGGATGAAATCTACCAAAGGTTAAGGAGAGAGCAAAAGAAGAAGACTTAATGACTGAAATAAAAGGAAGTTCAGAGAAGTAGGAAGAAAATAAGGAGAAAATACTGCCCTATTTTGAATTCTGAACCCAATTTCAATTGTGTGTGTGGAATTTCCCCCATACAACCAAGCAATTCTCAGGATACCAGCTGAGTGATCTAGCATTCAACTGAATTCTGACACTGTACTTGGAGTCCCTTGGACTTCAAGGAGATCCAATCAGTCCATCCTAAAGGAAATCAGTCCTGAATATTCATTGGAAGGACTGATGCTGAAGCTGAAACTCCAATACTTTGGCTACCTGGTGCAAAGAACTGACTCATTGGAAAAGACCCTGATGCTGGAAAAGATTGAGGGCAGGAGGAGAAGGGGACAACAGAGGATAAGATGGTTGGATGGCATCACCAACTCAATGGACATGAGTTTGAGCAAGCTCTGGTAGTTGGTGATGGACAGCAAAGCCTGGTGTGCTGCAGTCCATGAGGTTGCAAAGAGTCGGACACAACTGAGCGACTAAATTGAACTGAACTTGGAGACAGCAAGAGATTCCACAGTTAGGGGTTCACACCGGGATCCCCCACAACTCAGACAAGAGTTGAAAACCCAGGTTGTCACCTGTGTTTCTGACCCACAATTTATTAATCAGTGGTTTACATGACCCTCTCTTTGTGTTCGATTAACTTTTGAGAGTGGCTCACAGAACTCAAAGAAGCACTTTACCTACTAGATCACAGGTTTATTACAAAAGGATATAACTTAGGAACAGCCAGAGGACGGCACGGGGAAATGGCACAGTGCTCTGAGCATGCCACTCTCCTCACATCTCCACATGGTCACCAACCTGGAAGCTCTCTGAACCCAGTCTTTTTGGGGTTTTTATGGAGACCTTCATTACATAGGCAAGATTGATTCAGTACTGCTGATTGGACTCAATCTCCAACCCCTCTTCTTGTCCTAGAGGTCAGGGGATGGGACTGAAAAGTCCAAACCTCTAATCCAATGGTTGGCTCTGTTGGCAATCAGCCCCATCCTGGAGTGAGGACCAACGTCACCTCATTAACATAACAAATAGTCTCTTTTTTGCTCTCATTACAGGAAATTCCAAAAGCTTCAGGAGCTTTGTTCCAGAAGACCAAATATATATTTCTGGTTATATATCACATGCCTTCATTTGAAGCTGAGATAACTGGAGGTGAGAGGCTAATTTGATTCATGACTCAAATCCAGGTCTTTGTTCTTTCTACTATATCACTGCCAGAAAGTCCTATGGATTTTGATTATTCTATGTTGTTGTTTAAAATTTATTTCTTTGTATTAATTTTTGGCTGCATCAAGTCTTAGTTGCTGGCATGCATGAGCTTAGTTGCCTTGCAGCATGTGGGATCTTAGTTCCCTGACCGGGGATTGAACTTGTGTCCCCCGCATTGGAAGGCTGATTCCTAATCATGGGACCACCAGGGAAGTCCCTGTTTTTCTTTTTTTTTTTTTAATGAAATTTAAAAGAGTCAGTGTAGACAACTTGTTTTACTTTCCAATTTCCTTCTCAGAGCCTGTGACTGGTTTATATATATTTATTTATGTATTTTTGGCTGCATCGTGAGAGGGGTTCTTGGTTGCAGCAGGCAGGATTGGCACATGGGCTGTCTACTTGAGGCGCCTGGGCTCAGTAGTTGCAGCACACGGGCTCAGTTGCCCTGTGGTATGTGGGATCTTAGTTCCCCAACCAGGAATTGAACCTGCATCCCTTACATTGGAAGGCAGATTTGTAACCACTGGACTAAGATCAGTGAAGTCCCCTGTGCCTGATTTTGGAATGAAGTCTGCCTCTGCTCTCCCCACTTGCTGTTGCCATCTTGTTGGTCAGTATTCACAGATCTGTCCTAGGATTTGGTACTTGAGGCCTAAGGTCCTGATCAGCACCAATAGCATGAAGTTCCTCAAAAATGCTTTGGGCCAGGCAAGTAGACTGTTGAAGCAGAGTTAGGATGGAAACCAGGCTGAGGGTGGAGGGTGGCTCAAGGCCTGGAGCACCTGGGAGAGTATTCCTGGGACATTGGGAGCCACAAGCCCACCACATTTTCTCAGAGACTTCAGTTTATCAGTGTCATTTCCCCACACCTGTTCTCAGTGTCGTAAGTCACTAAAGTGAATCATTAAGCTGATTCACTTAATTTCTCTTGTGAACACACTAATAAGAAGACTTATTTAATCCCCATGAGTTAGATAATGGGAGGATGACAGGAGTTTCAGGAGATCCAATAATCCTCTTTAATTAAATTAGACAGTGGCCATTAGAGCTAGTAATTAGTGTCACTTACCTGGTAATTGAATGGTTGGTGTGAAAAATAGCTCCATGTCAGGATCTATCTTGGAATGAATGTGGGAAGTATTCAACTTTTTATATTCCTTCACATTTATTGTGCATTTACTATGCATCAGGAAGTACGTTGAGAACAGACTCAGAGCAGTGAGCAACATAGATGAGGGCCCTATCCTTCTGGAACTCTTATTCACTAACTGGGACATGTCTAACACTTGAAAAATGCCTTTCCCTACTTCCCTTCTTAGTAAGAGAGAAAACCCACCAGGATCCAGGCCAAACTGTCAGAAAAAAATAATAATAATATTTTCACATTTGAATTTATTGAATTATTTGAAAATAATAACAACATTTTCACATTTGAATTCTTATTGCAGTCCTGCAAGGCAGGATAACATGGTAGAAAGGGCCAGATTTGGGTTCAAATGTCGGCTCTGCTACTCCTGTAGCTTCCTCGCAGAATCACAGTTTCTCATCTTACTCCCCAAGCTGATAATATACATAGCATATGGCAAGAAAAAGAAATGCAAAAAGGCAAAGTAGTTGTCTGAAGGGACTTTACAAATAGCTGAGAAAAGAAGAGAGGCAAAAGGCAAAGGAGAAAAGGAAAGATATACCCATCTGAATGCAGAGTTCCAAAGAATAGCAAGGAGAGATAAGAAAGCCTTCCTCAGTGATCAATGCAAATAAATAAATAGAGGAAAACAATAGAATGGGAAAGACTAGAGATCTCTTCAAGAAAATTAGAGCTACTGAGGAAACATTTCATGCAAAGATGGGCACAATAAAGGACAGAAATGGTATGGACCTAACAGAAGCAGAAGATATTAAGAAGAGGTGGCAAGAACACAGAGAAGAACTGTACAAAAAAGATTTTAATGACCCAGATAACACAATGGTGTGATCACTCACCTAGAGGCAGACATTCTGGAGTGTGAAGTCAAGTGGGCCTTAGGAAGCATCACTATGAACAAAGCTAGTGGAGGTGATGGGATTCCAGCTGAGCTATTTCAAATCCTAAAAGATGATGCTGTGAAAGTGCTGCACTCAATATGCCAGCAAATTTGGAAAATTCAGCAGTGGCCACAGGACTGGAAAAGGTCAGTTTTCATTCCAATCCCAAAGAAAGGCAATGCCAATGAATTTTCAAATTACTGCACGATTGCACTCATTTCACATACTAGCAAAGTAATGCTCAAAATTCTCCAAGTCAGGCTTCAACAGCACGTGAACCATGAACTTCCAGATGGTCAAGCTGGATTTAGAAAAGGCAGAGGAACCAGAGATCAAATTGCCAACATCCATTGGATCACAGAAAAAGCAAGAGAGTTCCAGAAAAACATCTACTTCTGCTTTACTGACTATACCAAAGCCTTGTGTAGAGAGATGGGAATACCAGACCACCTTACTTATCTCCTGAGAAACCTATATGCAGGTCAAGAAGCAGCAGTTAGACCAGACATGAAACAATGGACTGGTTCCAAATTGGAAAAGGAGTACATCAAGGCTGTCTACTGTCACCCTGCTTATTTAACTTATATGCAGAGTACATCATGCGAAATGCCAGGCTGGATGAAGCACAAGCTGGAATCAAGATTGCAGGGAGAAATATCAATAACCCCAGATATGTAGATGTCACCACCCTTATGGCAGAAAGTGAAGAGGAACGAATGCGTCCTGATGAAAGTGAAAGAGGAGAGTGAAAAAGCTGGGTTAAAACTCAACATTCAGAAAACTAAGAGCATGGCATCTGATCCCATCACTTCATGGCAAATAGATGGGGAAACAATGAAAGCAGTGACAGACTTTATATTTTCTTGGGCTCCAAAATCACTGCAGATGGTGACTGCAGCCATGAAATTTAAAGATGTTTGCTTCTTGGAAGAAAAGCTATGACAAACCTAGACAGCATATTAAAAAGCAGAGACATTACTTTGTCAACAAAGGTCTGTACAGTCCAAGCTATGGTTTTTCCAGTAGTCATGTATGGATGTGAGAAGTGGATCATAAAGAAGGCTGAACTCTGGAGAATTGATGCTTTTGAATTGTGATGCTGGAGAAGACTCTTGAGAGTCCCTTTGCCTGCAAGGAGATCAAACTAGTCAATCCTAAAGGAAATCAATGGTTAGAATTCGTTGGAAGGACTGATGCCGGAGCAGAAGCTCTAAAACTTTGGCCACCTGATGCGAAGAGCTGACTCATTAGAAAAGACCCTGATGCTGGAAAAGACTGAAGGCAGGAGAAGAAGGGGACGAGAAAGGACAAGATGGTTGGATGGCATCACCAACTCAATGGACATGAGCTTGAGCAAGCTCTGGGAGATGGTGAAGGGCAGGGAAGCCTGGTAGGCTGCAGTCCATGGGGTCGCAGAGTCAGACACAATTTAGTGACTGAACAACAACAACATGTAAGTCATTCAACATGGCATATAAGTCATTGGCAGATTGCACAACAGCATTGTTATTAGTCTGTTTTTGAGGATGAGAAACTTGACCCAGAGAGGTAAAGTAATTTGTCCAAGGTCACACTGCTGACAATTGGCAGGTCAGGAACTTGAACCAGGCCACCTCCTCTTTCTAATTTAGACCACTGCCCGACATGAGACCAAGAAGAATTATCCGTGGAGCGAGTGTTGTATTAATACGTTTCTGGAGGGGTGCAGGCATCATTACTTGCGGGGAGGGCAGCCTGAGAGAACCAGGAGAGATGTGGGGTATGGGTAGGCAAGAACCCAGATAATGGTCGGTGAACAAGTCCAGACAGACCGGTAGCCGCAAGACCCACCCAGAGGAACCACATTCAGCGTCCGGCTGGGTCTGCTCACCTGTGGCCAAACACCGCCCCCTGCCGGCCGCCCGAGGGACGGAGGCCCGCGGCTCAGCTCCCGGAGCCCGCGGTTGGAACCACCCGAAGGGCGCTGGACAGGGAGGTCCGGCGTGCTGCAGTCCGTGGGGTCGCGAAGAGCCGGACACGACTGAGCGACTGAACGGAACCGAACAGAAGGGCACTCACTGCACAGGCAGGAGCCCCGGGGACCACGCCGCCTTTCTCGGAACAACAGAGCAGCCTGAAGAAGCGACGGCACCTCGGGACCTCAGTGACGGCCTGGGTCCCCAAGGATTTTCCCTTCCTTGGTAAAGATCCGCCCCCGCGGGCCTCCCCGGAGCCTCACTTTGCCACGTAGCTCCCCATTCGGTTTGGGGGCTTGGAGTAGCCCGCTGTGCCCCGCTTAAGACGCCGGGCGTCTGGGCCTAGGACGCCCTAGGGATGAACCCGAGCCTTTGGGCCAAATCCTACTTGCTCTTCGTCTGAGGGACACTCTGGTGGCAGCCGCTTCTTGTCCCCCTCCAGGCATCACCCGCGCGGCCGCTGGTGAGGGCCGGAAGAGGTTAATCCTGCGGAGCAAGCCTTCTCCTCAGGCCTCCAGGTCGGGTCTCCGGCTCCACCCCACTTCATCCCACCCTTTGCCTCCCAGCTCTTCGCTTTCCTCAACCTGAAAGGCTACACAATGAGTAAAAAGTTTTAGTATTCTCAGCTTTTAGTCCCTATGTGGCTCCGCACCTCCATTCGCTCTGTGCAAAATGAAGTGAGTTAAACACTCTTAGAACCCAGGTAAACAACATATCTTAATAATTGAGTCACATGCATTTCTTAATCGAAGAGAAGCCCTTGGGAGAGCAATCTGCAGGAGACCTTGTTGTGCAAGGCAGCCAGGGAACCAGCTGGAGATAAGACATGTGCATGTGTGCTAGGTCACTTCAGTCGTGTCCAACTCTTTGTGATCCTGTGGACTGTAGCCCACCAGGGTCCTCTGTCCACTATAAGGTGTGGCTTCCCAGGTGACTCAGTGGTAAAGGATCTGCCTGCCAAGCAGGAAATCCAAGAGACCTGGGTTTGATCCCTGTGTTGGGAAGATCCCCTGGAGAGGAAATGGCACTGGCAACCCACTCCAGTACCCTTGCCTGGAAAATCCCATGGACAGAGGAGCCTGGTAGGCTGCAGTCCATGGGGTCGCAAAAAATTGGACACAACTGAAGGGACTTAGCAGCAGCAGCAGCCAGTATTCTTTCCTGGGAAATTTCATGGACAGAGGAGCCTGGCAGGCTACAGTCCATGGGACCACAAAGAGTCGGACACAATTTAGCAACTAAACAACTACTACCACCATATAGTAATAAGGTGGGCTGAAGAGTTACTACCACACTATTTTCAAGTAAGGACTTGGAATTTGAAGCTCAAAGAGGTGAAGAGACGAGTTTGATGAAGATGGGAACAGCAGACTTCCCTGGCGGTCCAGGGGTTGACTCCGTGCTTCCAGCTTCTACTGCAGGAGGATGGGTTTGATCCCTGGCAAAAGAAAAAGATGGGATTAGAACACAGGTTTTAGATTCTTTCCAACCCAGTGTCTTGGATGGGATGCTTTCTTAGTAAAGTGTGATGTGCAAACACAGAGGGGCGATGGCTTTACTCTATAAAGAGCAATGCAAGTGCTACGTCTTCTGTCCCTTGAGCACTGCATTCTGACAAGGACACCCAGACACTCGTAACCAATTAGGTCACCACTCAAATGTCACCCCAGAGGGGTCTTTCTTCATTTGTCTAGTATTGTCCCCTTCCTCAATGATACTCTTTCATGTTTGTGTTACCATCACCTGAAAATTTCTTGTTTATTTATGCGTCTCCCCATGAGAATGCAAGGCCTTGGCTTGTGTCCCTCTGTGGCCCTAGGGCCTAGCACATACTAAGTGTTCCATTAAAATGTCTGAATGAAAGAATGAACAAGAGCAGTAGTTCTCAAAGTCTAGTCTGAAGACTCCTGGGGGACTCTAGACACTTCCAGGGGGCTCACGAAGTCAAACAGTGAGTCATAATTTGTCTTCTCCCCACACTGACACTGGCATCAGTTACAATGATGGTAAAGCTGCCATGGCACCAAATTATACAGGAAGTCAAGCATTCTTCACCACCACAAACTGACAGTAAGAACAAGACAAAACAAAAGCCAGTTTCATTTAAGGATGTGCTTAATGAAGCAATAAAAATGATTAGGTTTATTAAAACTCAGTCCCCTGAGTACATGAAATAAGTAGTTGTACTTCTGCACATAGAAGGACAATGGTTGTCTTGAGGAAAAGCACTTGTTTCAGTTTGTGAGCTAACCGAGCTGCTTTTAAAAAAAGGAACACCATTTTTCCTTGAAAGAGTGACTGACAGAAAAAGAAATCTATGCTAATTCAGACCTTGGTATTGACAGATATTTCAAAATAATTTTATTTACCTGCATTTTATTTTTGGCTGTGCTGGGTCTTCTTTGTTGCACGTACTTTTCTCTAGTTGTGAGAAGTGGGGGCTACACTCTAGTTTCAGTGAGTGGGCCTCTTTTTGCAGTGGCCTCTCGTTGCAGAGCACGGGCTCTAGGGCATGTGGGCTTCAGTAGTTGTGGCTCCCGGGCTCTAGAGCACAGGCTTAATAGTTGTGGTACACAGACTTACTTTCGGCATGTGGGATCTTCCCAGATCAGGGATCAAACCTGTGTCTCCTGCATTTGCAGGCAGATTCTTTACCACTGAGCCACCAGGAAAGCCTCAGTTTTTTTTTAGAAGAAAGTGAGCTTTCCCTTTTAAGGAAAACAACTGGCAGCTTTCATTGCTAATTATGAGATTCAAGTTTTAAAACAAATATTGATATTTTGGAAAACTTAGATCTACCACTCAGAGCTGATAGCTTCCTCAAACCTAGACTTTTCTAATGAGCTTGGTGTTGATATCAATGAATGTGAAATTTTGGTATTGAATCATGAAATGTGTCAGCATTTTAATGTAACAATGAAAAGTTTGTTGATATGATTTCAGATTCCACATTGCAACTGACCTTCAAGAAACTACTGTTTGACCAGTTTGGGTATAATATCTAAGAAAAATAGCTACAATTATTTAAAAGGGTATAAAATACTCCTCCTCTTAACTACATATCTGTGAAATTGGGTGTTTTTTTTCATGTATTTCAACCCAAACAACATATTAAAACAGATTGAATGCAGAAACAGATATGAGAATCTGCCTGGTTTATATTAAGCTAGATATTAAAGAGTTTTGCCAAAATGCAAAATCAATGCCACCCTTCTTGCTAATTTTTTTGGTTCAGAAAATATATTTTTCAAAAACTATTACTCATGGTAACAGGTATATGGTTTATTAATGTTACTTTAGATGAATTCACAAATATTTAAAAATTTCTCAAATGGGTATTTAGCATAAACACATAAACAAAACTGAAAACAAAACCCATAAACAAAAGCTCTTGGGGGCCTGCAATAGTTGTTAAGAATATAGAGGGGTTTTGTGACCAGAATGTTTGTGTACAACTGAGCTAAAGATGAGAATATAAACTTTTCTCTTTTTTTCATATTCAGATATAATTTACATACCATAAAATTCACCACTTTTAAAGTGTAAAATTCAGTGATTTTCAGTATATTCACAAGGTTGTTCATCTACCACCACTATGTAATTTTAAAACGTTTTCATTTTCCCCCTAAAGAAATCCTGTGCCCATGAGCAGTCACTCCGCAGTGCTGCCTCTCTTTCGCCCCTGGAAATCACAAATCTCAATGGATTTGCCTATCTGGTCATTTAATATAACAAAATCACGCAATACATGGCATCTGGCTTCTGGGACGGCATTCTTTTGCTTCTTTCAAGGTTCATCCATGTGGTAGTATGTATCTGCACTTTATTCCTTTTCATGGGAGAATTATATATCCCTTCGCATGATATTCCATATTGTGTTTATCTAGTCATCAGTTGATAGACATGTGAGTTGTTCCCACTTTCTGGCTATTATGAATCAGGCGGCTGTGAACATTCATATACAAATTTTTATATAAATCTTATGTTTTCAATCTCTGAGGCATACACCTAGGAGTGGAATTCCTGGGTCTTATAGCACCCATTTGAGAACATGTTAAACTGTTTTCCACAGTAGTTCTGCCATTTTGTGTTCCCACTAGCAATATATGAGGGCTCCAATTTCCCTGCATCCTTGCTGACCGTTTATTGTCTTTTTGATTAGAGCCATGATTCTGGGTTTGAAGTAGTATCTCACTGTTGTTGTGGTTTGCCTTTCCCTGATGACTAATGATATTGTCTTTTCATATGCTTATTGGCCATTTGTATATCTTCTATGAAGAAATGTCTATTCTAATCATTTGCCCAATCTTCAGTTCAGTTCAGTCGCTCAGTCGTGTCCGACTCTCTGCGACCCCATGAATCACAGCACGCCAGGTCTCCCTGTCCATCACCAACTCCCGGAGTTCACTCAAACTCATGTCCACAGAGTCGGAGATGCCATCCAGCCATCTCATTCTCTGTCATCCCCGTCTCCTCCTGCCCCCAATCCCTCCCAGCATCAGAGTCTTTTCCAGTGAGTCAGTTCTTCGCGTGAGGTGGCCAATTTCATTGTCACATTGTAAGAGCTCTTCATATATTCTGGATACAAGACCCTTATCAGAGCTATGATTAGCAAATATTTTCTTCCATTCTGTGGCTTGTCTTTTAATTTTCTTGATAGTGCCTCAATTCACACAAGTTTTAAATTTTGATTAAGCCCAGTTTATTTTTTTCTTCTTGTGTTTTGGTGTAATATCTAGAAACCACTGCCTAATCAAAAAGATTTACACCTGTGTCTCCTAAGCATTTTATACTTTAGTGCTTATGTTTAGGCTTTGGACCCATTTTGAGCTAGTTTTTATAGAATGAATGGGGAATTTAGGGATCCAGATTCATTCCTTTGCACTTTGAACAAATGGATAGCCACTTGTTCCAGCACCATTGTTGGAAAAAAGGATCTTTCTTCATTGAATGGTCTGGACACCTTGACCATAGGTATATGGGTTTATTTCTGGACTCTCAGTTCTAGTCCATTGATCTATACATCTATCCTTTTGCCAGGCCCACATTTCCTTGATTACTGTAGCTTTTGAAATTGGGAAGTGTAAGCCCTCCAACTTCGTTATTTTTCAAGATTGTTTTGGCTAGACAATATTAGCATTAACTATTTTTTCATTCCAGGTGATAAGTGCATGCTGTTTATCATATTATTCTCTTTACTTTTCTGTATTAAGATTTTTGTACTAACAAAACGGGTGACAACTGAATATATGTGATGAATAAATTACTTAAATGAGTTGGCGAATGTAAACCACTTGGAAGAGTACGTGGCATCCTCTATACTGTTAGCTATTGTTATTCTTTTACGTGAAATTTTAAACAAGCTTCTTTAAATTTTTTTAATTGTAATATAGTTAATTCACAGTGTAAATAACATTTTTTTTTTTTTTTTTTTGCCACACCATGCTGCTTGTAGGATCTTAGTTCCTTGACCAGGGATCAAAACCAGGCCCATAGTAGTGAAAGTGCCAAGTCTTAATCAGCGGACCACCAGGGAATTCCCTGAGGAAGCATCTTTTGAAGCTAGATCATCAGGGTTCAAACACTGGCCCTGCCACTCCCTAATATTGTGAACCTGGACTAGTTATGAAATCCTGCCATATCCTAATCTGTAGAGTGTGGATAATAACCTTAGTCTCATAGGATTCTTGTGAAAATTAAATGAGATACAGATATAATTAAATGATGTATAGAATAGCAGGAGGTTATTGAACCCAGTAGACCCTAAACCATTAATTGCTTCCTACAATTCTGCAGGGAGTGATCAACTTGGTAAGAAATCTGGAAATCACTCCACGTGAAAGATGTGAAGGAAATGGAGCACAAAGCTCTTTCTGAATATCAAAAGCCAAATATGGAAGAAAATTTCTTTGAACTCTAGAGAGGACCAGGACTCCTGAATTTTGGGAAGGTATTCCAGCTAACCTGCCCCAATCACAGCCTTCTGGGGGCTTTCATAATGCTCAGTGGTCATACATACCAGCACTTGCCAATTTGTAATTATAATTATTCTGAGCGACTTCACTTGTTCCTTTTCACAGATATTTACAAAGTATGAAAGTGTTAGTCAGTCAGTTGTGTATGACTCTTTGCAACCCCATGTACCGTAGCCCACCAGCTCCTCTGTCCAAGGAATTCTCCAGGCAGGAATACTGGAGTGGGTAGCCACTCAGTGATCCTTCCTGACCCAGGGATCAAACTTAGGGTTCCTGCTTTGCAGGTGGATTCTCTACCATCTGAGCCATGAGAGAAGCCCTGATATTTACAAAGTGATCACAATATTTCAGACGTTATGTGTGTTAGACCCTGGGGCTTGTGCTTGAGTAAGATGCTGCCCCAGTCTTCCAGAAAGTCACAACCCAGCTAAAAGCCAATTGGTGAAATTTTGAGGGAGCTAAATTTCTGCCTGATACAACTGACTGCTGTGCCTCCTAATTCCTTCAAAGTTCTTTGTTTTAGAACCAATGCAGCAGCTCCTTCACAGTTAATTACCAGACTCAAAGGGAAAGTTAGCTTCGTGCAAGCCATCACTGGCAGAGGTCTCTGGGCCAGGAAATATGTGGCTTTCTGAGCGTGGAGCACCCTCTAGTGTCTGTCCAGGGTAAGGCAGGTCCAATGGGAAACTTGCCAAAGATGACAATTTACAGCCTGCAGTTTCTTTCCTTAGTTTAGTGTTGCTTATGGCTAAGCTGTCTTCAGGTCTCCGCTGCAAGACAGCAACCCTGAATATTCAAAAATAATAAATAATACAGTTGCCAATATTTGGGGGTACTTTCATGGCATCTGGTCCCATCACTTCATGGGAAATAGATGGAAAAACAGTGGAAACAGTGTCAGACTTTACTTTTTTGGGCTCCAAAATCACTGCAGATGCTGATTGCAGCCAGGAAATTAAAAGACGCTTACTCCTTGGAAGGAAAGTTATGACCAACCTTGATAGTGTATTAAAAAGCAGAGACATTACTTTGCCAACAAAGGTCCATCTAGTCAAGGCTATGGTTTTTCCCATGGTCATGTATGGATGTGAGAGTTGGACTGTGAAGAAAGCTGAGCGCCGAAGAATTGATGCTTTTGAACTGTGGTGTTGGAGAAGACTCTTGAGAGTCCCTTGGACTGCAAGGAGATCCAACCAGTCCATTCTAAAGGAGATCAATCCTGGGTGTTCATTGGAAGGACTGATGCTAAAGCTGAAACTGCAATACTTTGGCCACCTCATGCGACAAATTGACTTACTGGAAAAGACTCTGATGCTAGGAAAGGTTGGGGGCGGGAGGAGAAGGGGACGACAGAGAATGAGATGGCTGGATGGCATCACCGACTCTGTGGACATGAGTTTGAGTGAACTCCGGGAGTTGGTGATGGACAGGGAGGCCTGGTGTGCTGTGATTCATGGGGTTGCGGAGAGTCAGACACGACTGAGCGACTGAACTGAACTGAACTGAACTATGTCCCAAGCGTGTGTTGTCTTACCTGGTTACTCAGGAGGCAGCTACAACCGCTACTACTACCACTTTTACTATTATTATTATTATTTCTGTAATACAGACGAAGAAACTGAGGCAGGTGAGACAGCCAGCTAGAGGCAGAGCCAGAATTCAACCCAAGCCATCAGACTTCATAACCATGCTTCACTGTTTCGGTTCCCTGTCAAAGAGAAGCGATAACCCCAGGCAATCCGAAGATAATTCTAGTCAAATTTCTCCTGTTTACTTGAGAGAATTGTACTTTATGTAAATCCATAAGATTTATGTTGAAACATCAACATAAGAGTGAGAATAAGCCTCTCTTGGGCTCATATTAAAATGGATAGAAAGAAATCATCTAGTCTAGGGTTTTCCAGTTATAAGTCATGGCTCATGGATGAGTGGTGTAAAAAATTTAGTGGATTGTGACCAGGACTTTAAAAACTGAAATACAGTAGATCAGTTAACCATTACACTACACAAAGACCCAGTACATATTCTGTCTCTCTCTCCATGTTGCACACACGATATGTATCAACACACACACACACACACACACTACATATATACTTCATAACCATACTTCATTTTTTGGTTTACTGTCAAAGAGAAGCAATCACTCCAGGCAATCCAAAGATAATTCTAGTCAAATTTCTCCTGCTTACTTGAGAGAACTGTACTTTATGTACAATTGTACTTTATGTAATATATATATAATATATACCTACAGGACTGATCAGAAACATTTGGAAACCACTGATCTAGCTATCTTTTCTGCCTGCCAAGACTATAGTCAAATCATTTCATCCAGGTGAAGCTGCCTTTTGTTTTTAGATCCTACTAATGTGGCTTCCGCCTCTTTTCCCTCCTCTTAGTCATTACTTTTCTTTGAGTGACCCATGCTGCCGAGAATGTCATCTCAGGTCTAAATTGAATTCTTCATGCTATACCCATCCCTCTCCCTTTTTTGGAGCCAAGAACTGAGATTTCTTCTTTTTGTGACAGAACCTGTGATTTAAACAGTAAGTTTATTTTAAAAAATCTAATTTGCTTATCCCATATTGTTTTTTCCTCTAAACCTCAGAGGTTAGAGTTACATTGAAAAATGATAGACATTAACTAGCCTTAATTTGTATTTGACTTTTGGAAAAGTTAAATAACTTATCTTGGTTCACACAGCTAATCAGAGGGAGACCTAGGAGTTGACTCCAGGACAGCAAGCTTTCAACCACTATGTTATGCAAAAGAAATACCACCCCCACCCCAGCATCCAGGGCTGAGATCACAAACATGATGTCTGGGATGCAGATGAACTGCATAGACAAGAATGTGTGTTGAGCTGTATTGTAGGAGCTGCTACATTACAGAAATGCTGGAGCTCCAGAGTGTTGGTGGTCCTGTGACAATGCGTTTGGAGGTGGGCCTTTGGTGTTTGTACTGCTCTGTTACACTGAGAATAAATGTATTGTAGTGTGAGACACTGGATTAAGTCTCAAAACACTCTGAGATGCTTATCATTATCCTCACACAGCAGAGGAAGAAACTGAGGTTCAGGTTGGTCCACAGCGAGTGAACAGCTGAGATGCAAATTGGGTAGTAAAATTATCATTAACGCTTAACTGAAGTCGCACTATATGACAGCCACTATGTTAAACTACTTCCATATATTATCTCATGTACTTGTCTCAAAGACTTATCAGCTGGGTTTCCAAGTTAAGGAAAGATTAAGGTGCCTAAGTTAAGACAGTGAGTGTAGGCAGAGCAAAGAGTCAAGCTTTGGTCTGTCTGTCTGTCTACAAAGACCTTGGCCTTCACCACTCTAAGCAGAGAATGCCTGACCTTTTCCTGGATCACAGAAGCAAAGTGAATTTAAAAATAGAAAAAAACCCACAGCCATAAAAGAGTCAGAATGGTGTAGTGGTTAATACTCAATAAACATTGGCCCTTATTTCTTCCAGCTATCTATTGGTACATAATAAATCACCCACAAACTTGGCATGGTTGTTGATGTCTCCTAGATAAAATGAAAATGGTATCTAGAGGACAGAGCCAAATCCTGCAGCAAATCCCTCCTGAAGGAGGTCATCCCTCCCCCACAGCCCTTGGTCACTTGGGCAGCCCCTGAGGATCAGTTGAGTGAACAGTTCATATGCTTGAAGGATGACAGTGCCACCATCACCCCTGATGAAGTCTGCTTTCTCTCTTTCCCTCCATTCCTTACCAGACATCTCTGATAAAGGACAGGACCTCAGGGTCCACACAATTTGCCAACTGTTGGCAGTTGTCTTAGCAATAAAGGATGTCTCAGCCACCAATTGGTCCCTCTTGCACATTTTTTCAGACATTTAGGCCATAGTCAGTGGTCTAGCCATTTGGTTCAACCAATGGCAGCAACAACAACTCTTTATTCAAGGTCACCTCTTTTGGGATAAAGAACTCTGGGAATGTTCTGGCTTCACAGATGCCTCAAAACAAATCAAAGTCAGACATGTCACTGTACATACTAGAGCCACAATACAAGACCTCACCAAGATACTCTTTATCCCCTTCAGAGTTCCTGACAGTGAGAATGACCAAGACATTCATTTCACTTCTAAAAATACACAGTACTGAACCCTTGGACAAGGCATTCAATAGAACTTTCACCTCCATTACTGGCTTCTGATTATAAGCCTCATGCTGCTGCTGCTGCTGCTGCTAAGTCACTTCAGTCATGTCTGACTCTGTGTGACCCCATAGACGGCAGCCCACCAGGCTGCCCTGTCCCTGGGATTCTCCAGGCAAGAACACTGGAGTGGGTTGCCATTTCCTTCTCCAAGGTATGAAAGTGAAAAGTGAAAGTGAAGTCGCTCAGTCGTGTCCGACTCTTAGCGACCCCATGGACTGCAGCCCATCAGGCTCCTCTGTCCATGGGATTTTCTAAGCAAGAGTACTGGAGTGGGTTGCCAGTGCCTTCTCCATAGAGCACCATAATGACTGACTTAAACAAGTTCAAATTTAATTAAATGAAATGACACATTTTAGTTGTGAGTCAAACATTGGGGGTGAATTTTAATAGGTCCAGGTATGATAATGGCTTGATCATCTTTTCATATGATGATTGGCTCATAATCTGACCAAAAAAGTAATTCTTAATATGTTTAAAAGGATTCAAATTTCCAAAGCATGTCCTCTGACCAAAACAGAATTAAACCAAAAATCAGCAACAACAGAGATGACAAATCATCAGAATTTCTGGAAATTAAGCATAACTCACCGATCCTATGAGAAATCACAAAGGAAAGTAGAAAATATCTTGACCTGAATGAAATTTAATAGTATAATTTATCACAATGCAGTAGATGTAGCTAAGGCAGTGCTTAAAGGAAAATAATAGCATTAAATTCTTACCTGGGAAAAGAAGAAAGGTCCTGGACTTCCCTGGTGGTCCCATGGTTAAGAATCTGCATGCCAATGCAGGGGACACAGGTTCAGTCCCTGGTCTGAGAAGATCCTACATGCTGGGGAGTAACTAAGCCTGTGCGCCACAACTACTGAGCCCACATGCTGCAATTACTGAAACCCATACACTAGTCTATGCTCCACAACAAGAGAAACGGTCACAGTGAAAAGCCTGCAAGAAAGAGTAACCCCTGCTCGCTGCAACTGCAGAAAAGCCCACACACAGTAACGAAGACCCAGCACAGCCAAAAATAAATATAAATAAATTAAAATCAATATAAATAAATCATAAATTATTTTTTAAAAGGAAGAGGAAAGGTCTAACAGCAATACTCTAAACTTGTACCTCAGAAATTAGAAAAAAAAAATAGAAGAACAAATTAAACCCGTAGTAAGCAGAAGGAAATAATAAAGAGTGGAAATCAATGAAAGAAAATGTGTAAACTATAGAAGGGCTTTCCCAGGTGCTGCTAGTGGTAAAGAATCCACTTGTCAGTGCAGGAGATGCAAGAGATTCTGATTCTATCCCTGGGTTGGGAAGATTCCCTGGAGTAGGAAATGGCAACCCGTTCCAGTATTCTTGCCTGAAAAATTCCATGGACAGAGGAGCCTGGCAGGCTTCAGTCCATGGGGTCACAGTCAGACACGACTGAGCACACACACACACATAAACAATAGAGAAAAATCAATGAAACCAAACACTTTTAAAAAAGATTAATGTAACTGATCAACCTCTGGGCAGTAGGCAGACGGGTTAGGAAAAGAGAAAAAAAAACCTGAGATGATATAAATTACCATGGTTAGAAATGAATGAGGAAACATCTACAGATCCTATAGACATTCAAAGAACATTCGGGAATATTGTTGTTCAGTTGCTAAATCAGGTCTGACTCTTTGCAACCCCATGAACTGCAGCATGCCAGGCTTCCCTGTTCTTCATTGTCTCCTGGAGTTTGCTCAAACTCATGTCCATTGAGTGATGCCATCCAACCATCTCACCCTCTGGGAATATTCAGTTCAGTTCAGTTCAGTCGCTCAGTCGTGTCCGACTCTCTGCGACCCCATGAATCACAGCACGCCAGGCCTCCCTGTCCATCACCAACTCCCGGAATTCAAACTCATGTCCACAGAGTCTTCTCATTCTCTATCGTCCCCTTCTCCTCCCGCCCCCAACCTTTCCCAGCATCAGAGTCTTTTCCAGTGAGTCAACCCGTCACACGAGGTGGCCAAAGTATTGCAGTTTCAGCTTTAGCATCAGTCCTTCCAATGAACACCCAGGATTGATCTCCTTTAGAATGGACTGGTTGGATCTCCTTGCACTACAAGGGACTCTCAAAAGTCTTCTCCAACACCACAGTTCAAAAGCATCAATTCTTCGGCGATCAGCTTTCTTTACAGTCCAACTCTTATGCCAGTACATTCAACAACATAGAATTCCTTTAAAATTCCCTAAAAGACACAAACTTTCAAAGCTTGCTCAAGAAGGAATATATAACCTGAATAGTCTTATGTTCATAAGGAAATGGAACTTGTGCTTAAAAAAAAAATCCCACAAAGAAAACTACAAGTCTAGATGACCTCAGTGGTGAATTCTACCAAACATTTTGGAAAGAATGTTTACACAATTCTACACAAACTCTTCTAGAAAATACAAGAGGAGGCAATTCTTTCAACTTATTTTATGAGGCCAGCATTACCCTGATACCGAAATGAGAAAAAAAAATTAAAAACCAAATCAAACAAACAAAAACTACAAATCAATAATCTTCGTGAACTTATATATAAATAGGCTTAACATTTAAGCAAATTGAATGCAATAGTAAATAAAAAGTCTGATATACCAAGATCAAGTAGGGCTCATCCTGAAAATGCAAAGTTAGTTTAATATTTGAAAAATAAATGTAGGGAATTCCTTGGTGGTCCAGTGGTTAGGACTCTAAACTCTCACTACTGAGGGCCTGGGTTCAATCCCTGGTCTGGGAACATAAGTCCCACAAGCCACACAGTGCAGCGCGCACAGACACACACACACACACACCGATGTAATTCAATTCACTATATCAAAAAACTAAAAAAGATAGAGACATAAAAACTACTTAATGAAATTTACCATCCATTCATGACAAAAACTGTCAGCAAACTAGGAACAAAAGGGAAATTCCTCAATTTGATAAGGAGCAACTAATAAAACTTATACCTGTCAGTGTACCTAATACTGAAAGATTGAATGCTTCTCCATGAGATCAGGGCAAGACAAGGTTATCTGCTCTCACCACTAACACTGAATTGTTGGTCCTATGCAGTGAAATAGGCAAGAGAAATAAGAAGTATATAGATTGGAAACAAAACTGTCTTTATTCACAGATCATCTATGTTGAAAATCCTAAGAAATCTACTTTAAAGACTCCCACTATAGCGAATAAGAGATATTAACAAGGTCACAGAATACAAGTGAAATATACACCAACTATATAACCCAGCAATCCCACTCCTAGGGATTTTACTAAGAGAAATGAAGACATCTATCCACATGAAGATTTGCAGTTAATGTTTATGGCAACTTCGTTTATAACAGTGCCAAACTGGAAACAGTCCCAATGTCCAACATTTAGTAAATTGATAAATAAATGTTGTATACCTATAAAAAGGAATAAATACATTCAGTGATAAAAGGAAACCAATTACTGAAACATACAATATGAAAAAATCTCAAAGTTAGCATGCTAAATGACAGAAGCTGGACAAAAATACTACTTTCTGAATAATTCCACTTAGATGAAAGTCTACAAAAATCAAGTTAATAGTGACAAGATTATAGTTCAACAGTTGCTTGGGGATGGGTGGGAAGCAGACTGACTACAAAAGGGCATCAGGAAATTTTTGTGGGGATAGAAATAGTTACAGGACTATAAACGTTTATTAAAAATCATTGGATTATAAACTCTAAAATGGTAAATTTTATTATATATAAAGTATACTTCCATAAAGCTGACAAAAAATACTGAAGGAAAAAAAGTCCCACTTTCTATGAACCTGAATCTCTTTAATCTATACAAATAGCCTGTTATAAAAATAGCTTCAGATTTATAGAAAATTAGTCTTTAATTAGCCCTATACACTATCTCAGGATCTTTGCACTACTGTCTCTGCTAGGAACACTTTTTTTTCCACCAATCCCTGGATTTATTACTAAACCAACACATTAGTGAAGAAGAAACACCAACAGAAAGAGAAAAATCATCTTCCAGGGGAACATATCCAACTGTTCAGACAGTAGTGATGTTCTCAGAGTGACATGGTAAAAAACAAGTAACCTTGACATCGTGTGCCACTTCATAGGCGAGGTTCCTTATAGATCCAGCCTTGTTCTTCTCCTATGTCTTCTCTTGGAGTTGTACCTAATTTTATTACCCTTTTCATTCGAATCCATTGAAGAATGGATTGATGATGAATCTTTTGTTTCATGACCAGGAATCACTTGATCCTAAAAGTCTTTTGAAAAGGCATGATGAGGAGCAAATCCAACCGCACACAGGATGGTGGAGATGAGAACAGAGTTGCCAGGAACACCCTTGTCTTCTATACTTCTACTAGATAACTCTTTAACTGTCTTTCAGGTCTTAGTTGCAATAGCTTGTCGTTATAAGACAATTTCTGTGAACCTTTCAGACAACTTCCATGAATTTCTTCCAAATTCTCTATCATAGAGCCTGGCTTGTTCTTTTTTCAAGCACTTTATGTGACTCTGTAATTAAATGTTCACTTCTAAATTTAACATCTATGTCCCCCCTGAATGTAAGTTTCATGAGGTTAGAAATTGTGCCTATTTTTGTTCACAAAAGGCAATTTTTATCATGATAAAAGGCTGAAGATTAATATTTACCCCAAATGAAGAGCTCTCACTAAATGACAATGAAATGACATTAGGTTAACGCTTAAGATGAGCTTAGGTTTTAAATAGGCAGTTTACAGAAGAGCCAATAATTTCCTGAAAAGATGATCACACCTATTAACAAGCTTGTACTCTCACACCATATGCACAAATAAATCTCAGGTATATTTAAAAAATAAAGAAAAATAACATTTAGATATTGTGGTAGAAAGAATATTGACCCCTCAAAGATGTCTACACCCTAATTCCTGGAACCTATAAATGTGTTTATATGTCTCACACAGCAAAAGGACTTCAGAGATATGATTAAGGATCTGAGGTCCTTGAGGGAAATTATTCCATATTATCCAGGTAGGACCAACCACACAGATCTTGAAAACTGAAGAATCTTTCTTGGTTGAATTAGAGAGATGAAGACCAGAGAAGAAGGGGGAAAAATGTGAACATTAGAAGGACCTGACAGGCCAGTGATGGCTTTGAAGATGAAGAAAAGAGAGAGGCAAGGAATGTGGTTGACCTCTAGAGGCTGAGAACATCCCTCCGTAGACAACCAACACGGAAATGGAGGTCCTGTAGTGCAAGAAAGTAAATTCTGCCAACAACTCAAATGAGCAAGGAAACAGATTCTCCTGAGAGCCTCCAGAAAGGAACGCAGCACTCACAATGCCTTGATTTCAGCTCGGTGAAACCTCTGTGTGTGTGACTTCTGACCTATTACAAATTGTAAGATGACAACTTAGTGAGAAGTTTTTTATGGTAGTAATAGAAAACAAATACAGGTGTTCACACGAACACCTGGTGGAGTGCAGAGAACTCTCTAAATAAAACCAGATACTTCAATTTCTATTTTTAAAAGATATGCATCTTTGACCTTATTTTTTAAAACATATGAAAAAATACCATAAATGAAATTGACAATAAATTGGGGAAATAGCTGCAATGCTGATAACTGACAATTTAAAAAAAGTTTTAAAAAAGAAAATACACAAGAGCACATCCAAACGGTCACTAGATATGAGAAAAGATGGACAGCCTCTCCAATATTCAGTTAAAGCAAATGAAATAAAGGAGATAACTTTTCTCTATCACATTGGCACATATGATAAAGGACAAAAACACTGTTGGTGGAAATGAGAGTTAATGTAGCTTTTAAAGAAAGTTGACTGGTTAACAGCTTTGAAATACACATACTCTTTGACCATCTCCTAAAAGCAAGTTGCCTGAAAAGTTACATATGTGTGTGTGTGTGTGTGTTTCTATCTCATTAAAAACAGACAAATAAATAAAGAAAAGTTCTGCGTGTATACTTATGCTTGTAAAAGCAACAGAGAAAAGTATGGAAAAATACAACATTTGTTTGTATTATTATAAACTCCCAATTTATATAATTTTGGGGAAAACAAGTGAAGGATATCTTAAAACACACACATAAACTTTAAAAAAGCACAGTGTTTGACTCATAAATCTGGGTTAAGAGTAAATATATTTTTCTAATTGAGGTATAGTTGATTTACAATGCTGTGTTAGTTTCAGGTATACAGCACAGTGATTCATACATATATATACTTTTTAAAATTCTTCTCCATTATAGGTTATTACAAGATATTGAATATAGTTCCCTGTGCTCTATAGGACCTTCCTTATCTATTTTATATTGTTTATATATTTTATATTGTTTATTTGATATATAGCTGTATGTATCTGTTAAGAGTAGACATATATTTTTAAGTTTTAGTATTTATTTATTTCTATTTTTGGCTGTGTTGGGTCTTCGCTGTTGCACTCAGGCTTTCCCTAGTTGCAATGCACAGGCTCAACAGTTGTGGCTCATGGGCTTTAGAGCTGTGGTACATGAGCTTAGTTGCCCCACAGCATGTGGTATCTTCCCAGACCAAGGATTGAACCAACGTCCCTTGCAAGTGGATTCTTAACCACTGGATCACTGGGGAAGTCCAAGAGTAAATATATTTTAAATGAACAGAAGACTGCCCTCTCCTGCCCCTCACTCAGGTAAGGGCCCTCTGCAGGGTCCTGGGCCCTGTTTTCTGACACCTTGTATGATGGCTTCTGGCCTCCTCTCTGTTTTCCCCTCTGGAATGTGTGGCTCTCTGACTACAGGATCTGCCTAAATCGTAGTCATCACTCTACTTCTCAGTGCTTAGCAGTTACTGTTTTCTGAATGAAACTTTTTAAAAAACAAACAAACCTTATTTCAATTATCTGCTGCTGAAAAACAAACCATGGCAAATGTAATGACTTAAACTGATTATTTCTCATGGTTCTGTGGGGGTGCTGAGGGAATCCCTGTGCTTCCCATGGTGTTGGCTGGAGCTCCATGATGGTTGGCATGTCCAGAATGGCTTTTCTTACATGGTGAGGAGTTCAGAGCTGTTGGCCCTTTGACTTGATTCTCTCTGTGTGAATGAATGAATTCTTTAATGAAAAGACACAGAAACAGATATCCAAACTGCAAATAAACATATGAAAAAGTGCTCAACGTCACTAATCTTCAAAGAAATGCACATTAAAATCACCCTTACCCATTAGAATGAAAGCTATTTAAAATAAAACAAACCAGGAAATAACAAGTGTTGAGGATGTGGAAAAATTAACGTCCCATGCACTGTTGGTGGGAATGTAAAAATGGTGCAGCCCCTTTGGGGTATAGAAGTTCCTCAAAAAATTATAAATAGAACTATCCAGCAATCCCATTTCTGAGTATATACACAAGAGAATTGAAAAGTAGGATCTTAAAGAGATATTTGCACACCCATATTCATGGCAGCATTAATCTCAATAATGGAAAGGTAAAAGAAACCCAGATGTCCATCAACAGATGAATGAATAAAGAAAATGTGGTTTATACATACAATGGGATATTATTCAGCTTAAAAAAAAAGGAAATCCTGTCATATGTTGCAACACAGATGAACCCTGAAGATATTAAATGAGGCAGTCACAAAAAGACAAATACTATATGTATGATTCTATGTACGTGAGCTATCTAAAGTAGTCAAACTCATAGAAACAGAAAGTAGGATGGTGGAAGGGGGAGCTGTTGATCAGTAGATATATTATGTTATAAATTTTAGAAAAGTTATTTATTTTACCACTTTTTAAAAATGCATCCACACACATACATACATCGCAACATCATTATATATCCCCATAATAACTAAAATGAACAATACAGATAATGCCAGGTATTGGAAGGGATATGGATCTCTCATGCATTGCTGGTGGGTGTATAAATTAGTCAACCACTTTGAAAAACTGTCAGTTTCTATCGAAGATAAACATGCCCCTTCCCTAGGACCCAGCATTTCCATTCCTGAGTCTCTAAAGTGTAGGTGTCCATCAAAAAACACATGGACACAAGTGCTCATATTCATAGTGGCTTTTTTATAGTGCTGGAAACAACTCAAATGTCTACAAAGAAAAGAATAAATAAATATATTGGTATATATTCAAACAATGGAATATGGCATTAAATGGAATAAGGCAATAAAAAAATGAGCTACTGTAACACAGTGACATGGATAAATCTCACACACATAATGCTGAGCAGATGAAGCCACACATGAAAGATTACATACATATCATGACTTTATATATATGAAGTTCAAGGATAGACAAAACTTATCTATGGTGATAGAAGACAGAATTATGGTTCCTTCTGAGGGTTACTGACTACAATGTTATAAGGGAAGATTGGAAATATTTTGATTTAGGTACATGCATACATAAGGCAAAAATACATGGAACCACATACTTAACATTAGCAGTTTTGCTGCATTATTAATAAAAATACAGAAAAATAGACTCATTCACTGAGCAAACTTAAATGTTGTCATATTTTTATACTCATATTTAAGTGGCTTCAGAATAAATCATCATTTGGATGCCTTTTCAGTGTAAGCTAACCAGAACCTGTGAACCAGTGGAAAGGCAGAGGCAAAACAATTCATCTCGCCTGCTCCCCCTTTTTACAGGGAAAAAACTGAATAAAAAGTGGGGTAGGTGGCCAGGGCTTAAGTTAGTAGCAGCGGCCAGGCTTAGAACTCAGATCTGAGATACATCATACCTGCCCACCACCAACAACCATTTGCAGAAGAGGCTGGATTCTGACTGGATCCCTAGCCCCATGCTTCCCTGGTGGTTCAGAGGGTAAAGAATCTGCCTGTAATGCAGGAGACTGGGGTTCAATCCCTGGATTGGGAAGATCCCCTGGAGAAGGGAATGGCAACCCATTCCAGTATTTTTGCCTGGAGAATTTCACAGAGAAGGCTGGCAGGCTACAGTCCATAGGGTCGCAGAGTCAGACATGACTGAGGGACTAACACTAACTAACCAGCCCCATGCTGACTGTGGAAGAAGGCTTACAGTCTGAGGCCTGGCAAACAGGGCAGTTCCTAGAGACCAACCAATTGGGAGTTAAGAAGGTTAGAACTCAAATTGTGGCAGTTTTCACAGATAAAATAGGTTAAGTTGAAACCTCTATTGGGGTCTGATAGAAAAATAAAAAGAGCCTGTGGTTTCAGGAAGGCGCTTCAGCAACCCGCAAGAACTAAACACAAAGGAGTCCTAAGGGCTGGGATGGAAAGTGAAACTTACAAGCTCTTCCTTTGACCTTGGCTAAGGTCGTTCCCTCTGGCCTCACCTGTCCTGTTCATTCAATGGGGGAAGGTCCCATTTAAGGCCCAGGGAACGGAAGAAAGAAGGCAGGTAGAAGGGCAGCACTCAGTCTGGTGCCGACCCCTAGGCGGTCTGAGCCCCAGGCGGGCGAAGCTGCAGGAGGGGAGCGCGGGAAGTCTCCCCGATGCTGCACCAGCGAGAGAAGGGCTGCAACCTGGCGAGGCACTGGTTGAGGTGGGGGTGGGGTCGGGGGGGTCCTCCGCCCGTGTCTGTCGCCTCCTGCCGAGGTCAGGGAGCCCCCTCCTCTTCTCAGACTCCTCCGGCCTCGCCCCTCCCGCTTACATTCCCAACTCCCGAAGACAACTTGTCGCTCACTTCAGAAGCCCGGGGCTTCTTTCTGTCCCCCCAAGTCTGCTTTCCCCCACTTCTTTTGTCTATTTCTGCATTTGACCGCTTCTCTGGGAAGCTTTCCTCGAATTCTCTTCCCTATAGTCTGAAATGCGCTCCCCACCCCCCACCCCCACCTCGCCTTTGCCTCCCTCTCTATCTCTCCACACACACACACTCACACACACTCGCGCACACACACTCTCACACCCTCTCTTTTCTCTGCCGGCCATCTCGGCGCCTTTCCTCTGCGGCCCTGCCCTTCCAGAAGCAGGCAAGGCCCATTCTGGGAACCGCCGCGCCGCGATCCGACGGCGCCCCAGGGAGGGGCAGGTGAGACCGGCGGGAGCCCGGCCCGGGCGGACGCGGAGGAAGGTGGCCCCCGCGCGGACCCGCCGCGCCGGCCGCGTCCTCGCCCCCCACCCCCAGCGCTCGCCGGCGCCACGGGAACCGGGACGCACGGGCCCCTCCGCGCCCCCGCGCCGTCGGCGCCGCAGCCCCAGACCTAGACACCGCTCCCGGAGGCCTCCCAGGGCGGGGGAGGGGCGGCCACCGGCGGCTGCAGCCTCACCCCAGGCCCCGGCGCCGTCACCTCCGCCCCCAGGCTCGGTCGTGCCCACGTCCCGGGTTCCTGCAGCCCTGGAAGACGCGCGGAGGACGGCGCGATCCGCAGAGGTAGGTAGACGCTCCCCGCCTCCCACCGGCCACCGGGGGCAGGGACCACAGCTCGGAGCGGCGGCGCAAAGAGCCCTCTGGGGATGGGCAGCCCCCCGGCCGCACTTTGAGCGCCGAGAGGCCGCGGCGGGGGTAGATTTCCCGGGGGCACCAGCTCACCTTGAGCTCTGGACCGATCCAGCCTCCCGCGTGGGGTCTGGGGCGTACCCGCAACGCCTGCTCCCCAACCCCCGCTGGCTCCCACCCGACTCGCTCTCCAGGCGAAGGTGTGTGTAAGGGGCCAGAGAATCTCCTCCCATCCTTTCCGCGCGCCGCTGGCTCCCCGCTGCAGGGTGCTGAGTGCAGCCTGGGGCCTTCTCCGCGGGGTCTCCCGGTTCAGAGTCCCGGATTCCAAGAGGAGAGAGACAGTCAGGGACCCGCGGCCCCGACCGGTCTTGTGGGTGGGGGTCGCTTGGAAAGGGACAGTGGTTATTCTTTCTCCACGGAAATTAGAAATTGGCCTGAAACGCTGCTTTCGGATGGGAGCCTCCAGGCCCCCAAGATGCAGACTCAGCTCTCATTCCAGCAGCCGCCTAGAAGGGATGAAGGGAGAATGTTTGGGGAGACTCTTGCTTCAGACTCTCTTTCCACGTAGGGAGGGGACCAAGATTTCGTTGCCCTCCGGACTGTGCGGAGGCTCCCAGGGCCTTCTGCCTGGGAGAGCCTGTGTCTGAATCTGAAGGGATGCCAGGCGCCGCCATCTTACTAGAAATACACACTCACAAAATGATGCGTGTGCATTTTTGTCCAGGGGCTTGTTGTTTATGGGAGGGGGCAGAAGTCAGAGAAAGGATCTCAATCTGTATGGACTGGGTCAATACAAAATTACTCGCCTCTGAAAAGGCATGTAGAGAGAAGCAGGCATAAAGGGGCTGCATGGTGGGTATTTCAAGGTCTTCTAGGAATTGGTAACTCTTAGGAGTCAGAGAGCAATCCTGGGTCAGGGCAGCTGTGCCTCTGGGTATTAAGCCATCCTGTAAAGGTTGAAGATAGAGGATTCATGAAAACATGCAAAAGAGACAGGAAATTATGTTTTCCCAACTGTCCTCAGCAATAAAGGTAGCAGACAGGAAATTCATATTTTCGCCTATATACACTCCCCTTCAAAAAAGAATGGTACACAGTATACTTCACATATTCCATGTATGTTAAATGTGGAAACATATGACACGGAATCATACTTTTCAGTATTAGTAGAAGCACAAAGACCCATAATGGTGAAGAGTTGTTCTTAGAGAAAGTCCGGATTCTTGGAGGAAGGGAGTTTGGTGGAAACTCCTTTATAACACTGTAGTCAACAGGGAGTTCAGGGCTTTTCCTGATATGACCTTTCCTCTAAATCCTGCTTTGGAGCTGCAGCTCCTCCATTTCCCTAGACTCTGGAGCAGTTGGCTCCAAGTCCAGAGAGGCCTCCTCACTCCCCCAGCCTAGAAAAATGAAGCCTCTTTCTACTCTCAATCATATTGCCCTGGGCTCCCAGGGAGGCAGTTGCTCTTAGCCATCTGCCAGGGTTTAGAGCCACTACCTCAACACACACATACCCCACAAACAAGCAGTGTGCCGGAGGAAATGCAAGGAAAGACTTTACTAGACCCAGGCAAGGCACCCCAGGAGACCTTGGAGACCCTTAAGAGCCCCACACTCTTCCACACTGCAGTTGGGGAGACCCAGACCCCTACCCCTACCATTCCCAGAGGATGGTTCTGCCTTCTCAGAGGCACTGACCCCACGACTCAGTCAGCTGAGAACTTAATCTCTCACCCACCCTACCTCCAACTTCTCTTCCTGGCCTGATTAAAACAAGCATCAGGCTTCAGATGCTGTTGGATTAGAAAGAGAGGTTGATTATTTTAATCTGTTGGAATCTCTCCCTCATTTTCTCCTCCCTTATCACTCTCTTACTCTTGGGTTTTGTCTTCTCTGTCTTCTCATACATAGAAAGACAGAAGAATCCATAGGTTTTCTGAACTCAGAGGGACTATCTGACCCATCCAGGCAGCACCCAGAACTGATCTGAAGCACCAAGTCGTCATAGGAGACCCTGCCCTGCAGTGCTTTAGAGGTTAATTTGATTCCACAATGCCCCTCATCCCAAGATCCAAAGGCGCCATCTTCCTTAAGAGGAGCTAAGGATTTGGGGCTTCTGCAGTTTTCCAAAAGTAGGAAGAAGAAGAAAAATTGCTGTAGTTATTCAGGTGGCCAGGTGTGGAGGGAGCAGACCTGGGTTCACAGAGAAATGAGTCCTCAGAGCTGACAGGCTTGAGGGGCCAAGCCTCACACAGACTGAGACTTGGTGGGGGCAGGTTTGACCCCTGACCCAGCTGCTGGCAGGGGATGCTGTTCACCAGGTGGAGGTGAGATCAGGGGACAGGTTCTTCTGCTTTACTGCCCTAAGGGCCCCAGAGCTCCCAAATCAAGAATAACTGAAAGGAAAACATCCAGATTTGTAATCTGCTTAGACACCCCGACCTGTCCTGAAAGCAGTGAAGAAAATCTGCCTCTATGGCTGACTGGCAAATTTGCATGCTCCATTTTGGCAATATGTGGATGGGTGTCCAGAGCTCAGTGTCTAGGACACTAGGCTGCAGGGTGGGGCCTCTCACCTCCTTTTCCCATGCCCCACATGCTTCTTCTCCTCCCAGAGCTTCTCAGGAGATGAGAAGGCTTGCTTGTAGAGCCATGAAATCCCACAATTTCAGGGGATTTCAGAGTCCTTGACCATCAGGTTAACAACTCCTATTTGGACTCATCAGAGAACTTAGTATCTGGAAAATTCTGAGACCAAATATGGTCAGTTAGGTCTTCACTTTTTTCTATTTAGCTGATAACTGGGTGCTTACCAGGTCCACCTCCTGTGAGAGGACCCAGGTTACTGCTCCTCTCTCACCACTGTCTGTTAAGGAGTAGGACGAAGGGCAGTGGGGCTTTCTTAGGAAGATGCCAAAGTGGCTGCCCTCGGCCCACTTTCCATTCTTCCTCCTTCTGTCCCCACCTCAGCCCTAGTTATAGGAAAACAGCCTCTACCTTGCAGGGGCAATTAAGGCCAAAGCGCCCCCACCCCATCCCATCTTGGGGCGGCTCTGAGTCACCCCTTTTTCATTCTGGGCTACTGTGCAAGGCTGTCTCGGCAGGAGTGGAGGTGAGGGCTTAATCCCAAATTAACTGGATAATAATGAGTAACAATAATGAGAAAAATAACCATGAACTCCTGAGCCTCTACCATCCTGGAAAGTTCCTCCTTAACCCACAGGGGAAGCCCCCGCCCCATCGGACTCGAAAGGACTGGTCAGAATGCCCGAAACTCTTCTGGAGCGAGGAGTCAATATCCAGGGACCCTGTCCTTTGAAACAATAAAAAGGAAGAGGGTCAAAATTTCTACTCGTTAAACCTCTTACCTCTTCGTCAACCCGTTAGCTCCTTGGCCCTTGTGAGCCGGGATCCTGAGCTCTGATGTGAACCAGCGGGTATGAGGCTCCACAAGTTGCCGCGGCTCCAGGGAGAGAGTGCGCACTGCAGTGGGACCACATCTCCTGGGACTGGGGTGGCTGGAGAAGTCGTGACGGAAGGATTTGCCTCCGTTACGCACTTCGAGCCCGACTCCGGACGTATTTGGGACTGCGCGGAACACACCAAGTCCTATGTAGGGCTCCCTGGCGCTGGGCCAGCGCGGAGGCCCCCGACGGCGCGCATCCCGCGGTGCTCGGCTGGGTATCAGCACTTTCGCCTCCCGGCTGCGCGCGGGGTGGAGTTCTCAGTGCGGGGCGCTGGCCTGGTTGTGGGCCGGAGGACAGGAAGGTCGCCAGGCCGGGAGGCGGCCGAGCCGGAGCCGCAGAGTTGGCGTCCGGAGGAGGGTCAGGGGTACCTCGGGATTCCGCGCGCCTCCAGCCGCATCGCCGACCCGCCCAGCCGCAGGTTGGCGCCGCTGGGGTGGGATCTGGAATCCTGAGAGGGTCTAGCACCGAGCCTCGGCCCTCTGGAGGCGGGAGCCTGGCTGAAGGATTAGAAATGAGGCTTTCCAACCCGGCAGAAGCGTCCGGAAATGGAATTTTCGGAGCGAAGGGAGGTCGCAATTACAAGGTGACCCCCTCTTTCCCCGGGACGCCGCAACGCCAAGGCCCTGGAGGTGCACAACCTCCGTGGTCTAAGGAGAGGAGACGCGGTGGGATGGGGGCTCCGTCCAGCCTCCATCTCAGGGAGCGACTCGCCCTGAAAGGACTGTTGGCGACCGCGCGGACGGAGGCTGGGGCGGGGCGCCCTTTCCGAGGGAGAGTGGTGTTCTCGCTCTCCGGCTCCGAGGGGGCGTGGGTCCTGGTCTCTGGGTCCCCGCGCTCAGCCGCCCCTCAGAACAGTCCATTTGCTCCCTCCCGGCCTTCCACGCCACTTGCCCCCATTCCCTGGCCTGGGATTTCCCCTCCCCTGCCCTTCCTCACCACAATTTATAAACGAACTGGCGAAACCTGCGGGGCCCCAGCGGAGGGGCACCTTTCTCCTCTCGAGCCGGCTGATTAATTAATCAGAGCCTTAAGGAGATCTAGGAGTTGTAAGAGGCGGTTTAGAACGAGGGGCCGCTCATTAACCTCCCTGTGAAGATGGGAGGAAGACGCGCCCGGCCGCCTCCGAGGCCCCTCTGGGTCCTTCTCAGCACGCGGGTTTCGGCCTTTCCACCTGCGCGCCGCGCTCCCGCTCCCGCTTTCCTGCCCGGCTGCTTCACTTCGCTCTTTGTGATCCTCTATCTTCTCTCTGGCCCTTCCCTGGTGGCTCAGACAGTAAGGAATCCGCCTGCAATGCGGGAGACGAGGCCCCTTTCTTTGTGTCTGCTTCTGTCTACCTGTCCTGCTGAATCTCGCGCCCTTCTCCGTGCCCAGCCTGGACCTCAAGAGAACTTTAAGGTCATGGCGAGTGGCCCCGGCTAGCGGCTGTCGGCGTCAGCTCCCCGGTCTCAGACGGGGCACTATAGGCCTGGCTGGAGCTGAGGAAGCTGGAGATCCGGGCAATATACCCCTCCCCGACCCCATCCCTCCAAGAGGAGGACGTTTGTGAAGGGAAAACAGATCCTGAAACTTTCGGCTCTCTTTCGGTGTGTACAAGGCAGCAAATGGCTGAAGATCCAGGCTCCAGAGGAGTAAAGCTCCATTTCATTTTTATTACAGACACACAGACCTTGCACATCCTTCTGCGTGGACGAGGGTGCACACAAGAGGTGGGGACTGGGTGTTGTGGGCTGCCTGTCTCAGTCCTGGGGTGCTCGACCCCTGTGAGCAGGTACCTCTTGTGGAAGGCTATCCATGTGACCTCCGTACACACAATTGTTTGTCGGCTCCTTCAATTTATCTTGTCAGATACTCAAGTCTATTTCACTGCCTCCCTCAGCATCGAATTTGTGGTACTTGTATGTGAATAGTGAAGGAAATGGCAAGCCACTCCAGTAGTCTTGCCTGAAAAAATCCCATGGACAGAGGAGCCTGGTGGGCTAAAGTCCAATGGATCGCGAAGAGTTGGACATGACTGAGCGATTTAGCACAAGCACAAGTAAATAAAAAGTTCCTAGCATTTTGGGGCTCACTTGCCCATACTTTAAAATCTAACAACAATAAAAGCTGTTGCTTTCCTTCTCCCCATGGGAAAAAAAAAACACTGACACAGTATTCAGCAAACCCCACAGTTTCAGAGGGTTTCAGACCCTTTGGACCCCAGGTTATGAACTCCTAATTAGATCAGTTAAAGAAGCTAGTGTCTGGAAAATACTGAGACCAAATAAGGTTAGTTAACTCAAATCTTCACTTCCCCCTGTGGCTGCTGTCTCGGTTTGCCAGGCCAGCCTTCACCTTTAAGAACACCGGTGCAGCGGTGCTTGTCTCCCCACCACTACTGGCGGGGTCTGGGTTCCCAGTATAGCTGGTCTTTCTTCCCTCCCTGGATCTGTATGCTTGAGAAAGTGTGGAGAAACTTTGGTGGGGTGCTGGGGCAAAGCAGATCTTGGACTCCCCAAGAGTGGGACCAACTGCTGGAGGGATACCGGGCTTGAGCAGCCTCCCAGGGAATAAGAAACATGCTGGAACTCCTGGGAAGGGAAGGCTGTTTGACAACAACCCCCTAGATAATGCTGTCTGTGAGCCCAGCAAATATTCTTTTGTGTCCCTTATTGATCTACCTATTCGGTTTTGTTGGATATCCCAACTCTTTATGGGGCTGGAGACAGCCAAGGTTAGAAGCTGGGGTGGGGAGTGCAGTGGGGGATATTGGACACTGAGCTAAAGGGGGAAGACATTTGCTCCCAAATATTTTTGTAATCCTTAATAGGAGCCAAGCAGCAGGTGGCCCCTGACAAGCCTCAGAGACCTCCTAGTTTCATCTAAACTCACTCATGTTTGAGACTTGTTTAGACTTTATTCTTTCTCTCCAGTCTAGTAATAATAAAAGCTTCCTGGCCTTCTCTTGACTCCTTTCAGTTGACCAAACCATACTTCCCAGAAGAAAAATCAGGTTTCTTTGGGGTCTGGGAGGTGAAGAAACTTCCTTCTTCTTGGACGATGTTCAGACAAATTAAGACACCTGGAAATTATTGACTTTATTGCACTCTCCCGCTACACACACACTCCACCTCTCAACTGCCTACACATTTCAAGCAAATGTGACTGTGGGCAGGAAAGATCCCAACCCACTCCTGGTTGCCCCTCTCTGAGGTGGCACAACCACCACCTACCAGCCGCAGCAGTTCTGGGCTGGAACAAGCAGCCAATGGTTGGCTAATAGTATTCAGACCCCTGCCTGAAAATAAAAGAAAAAATAAACCATTTTCTGCTTGGGACAACTTAAACTGAATAATTCTGGCTGTGAACACCTGACCTAAATGCTTTTAATCAGAGCAGAAGAAATATATGCCTGTTTGTTCTCTCCTTTACTAATTAAAAAAGCTAATTGGTGTTCTTAAAAACTTCCAACTGAGGGTCAGGAGCCTGTAGTCATCTCTCCTCCCCTCTTCACGCCCCTCTGCCCCACCCTTCCCCCCACAAGGCCATCCCCACCGTGGAGTTGGCCTCTTTCTGACAGACAATGGGAGGGGGATGCCCAGACCATCTGGCTCCTCCCCTGCTTGGGGACTTTGGCTCTGAAAAGGCAATGCTGTCATTGGCCAGAAGTTCTTGCGCAGCAGGGTTGTCCCCCTTCCCAGGCCTCTGGACTAGTTTCTGGGAGCAGAGACTTCTGGATGGCTGCAAGTCAGCAAGGCTAACGGGTGGGGGGAAGCTCCCACTGGAGCCCCAGAGCTCAGCCCAGCGCTGGGCACACAGTGGGCACTCAGGAAATGTTTGTTGAACATGGAATGAAAGTTCGCACCAGGCAAAGATCTGTGGCTTGTCTGGGGAGCCTCTGAGGCTGGTTCATCAGGGAGCTCCAGGGCCTCCTAGCTACCCAGGAAACAAGCAAGACCTGGTTTTTCTCAAGCATTTCTCAGATGTTCTGTTTTAATTTCAGCTTTCTGGGGCCTCTGTTTCTTTTCTACCCGTTCTCTAGGGCAGGCTCTTGCTCACTGCAGCAATGGGAAAAGGCTCACTGAGAAGTCAGATGAGAATATACCACCACTCCCCAGACCTTTCCCCCACCAGATCCAGATACTTCAGACTAAAGAGAGTTTGAACCTGAAATGAGCCAGATAATTGCCCCAATTCTCTGTTCCTTATTGAAGAGGTAGTTACAGGCCAAGGGGTTCAAGGGGCCTCACTTTTATGGACATGGCTGTAAGTCAAAAGAATACATTATACGTATACAGGCTGAGACGCACACCCTCCAACCTAGACAGGTTTTCTGAGAACAAAGCAGACTTCCTCCTCTTTCCCCGGTTCCTCTCTCCTCCACTTCTTTTCTCCTCCTCCTCCTGTTATTAACAGTTCCTCCTTACTCTTTGTTCATTAGGCATTGTGCTAAATCCTAGACATGTTGTACATTAATTAAACCTTACAACAATCCAAAGAGTTAAGACTTCCAGATTTTGCTGATGCAAAGAAACTGAGTTACTTTTCCAGGCATGAAGCGTGTGCATGTGTGTGTGTGTAAAATAATGTTGATGTGATACTGGCAGATCTGAATGCTCAAGTGGCATAATGAGGATGGAAATAAAGAACAATGACAATGAAACGATCTTAAAAGTTTTTGAAACTTGGAATATTTTCATAAAATGCAGTTCCTCCTGCCCTGAAATGAACAAAGAAGTGCTGCAATTAACTGGCTAATTCCGAGCCCCAAATGCTTCCCCTTGAAATGGGCGGATAATGAGGCCCACAGTATGTTCGCAGTTGAATTCGCCTGATGTTGCTTCATTCCCCCCCAACTTTTGCAAATCGATTGGGCAATCACAGTGAGATGCGCAGACGCTACCCGCACAGACTCACACACACACACTCACACACGCAGGAATGCTGACACACACAGACCCGACTTTATCCTGCCTCCGGAGTCTTTTATGACTCAGCCTAAGGAATGAAAATAGAATTTGGAGCAGAATAATGTGCCCGAGGCCGAGTGGGGCGCAGCTGCTCCAGATGTGCACTCAGTAATTAGGCCTCCGCGAGAACCCTTGCCTGTCTGGGAGAGCAGCGTCCCCCGGGGCCCAGACCTGGGCAGGCGCTGCATCCCGCAGTCTCCTCCATGGTAGCATGTGCCCTTTGCCGCTGTGCCCCAATGGCCCCCTCGCCCCTCTTCTTCCCCCCCTTTCCCACAGGGGAGTCTCTGGGAATTCTGTCCAAAGACTAACTTTGGAGAATCTTCTCTTAGAGGGCTCTGCAGTATAAAATGATATCTCTGCTTTGGGAGAGATCAACCCCAGTTCCTCCCAACAGCCTCTTCTCAAGTTCTGGATGTCTCTGAACTCAGGCTCAGAGGGACTGGGTCCTGAACAGGCCTCTTTTCCCTTAAGCGTAAGTGAAAGTTGCTCAGTCGGGTCCGACTCTTTGTGACCCCATGGACTATACAGTCTATGGAATTCTCCAGGCCAGAGTACTGGAGTGGATAGGCTTTCCCTTCTCGAAAGGATCTTCCCAACCCAGGGATCGAACCCAGGTCTCCTGCATTGCAGGCAGATTCTTTACCAACTGAGCTATGAGGGAAGCCCCTCTTTCCCCTTACCCCCTATAACTGGTCCCATTCAAGCCAAGGAGCCAACTGCCTACTCGAAAAGCCCCTCTCTTTGGGGTTTATGGGACAGTCTTATATCAGGCATCTTCTCTTAGTCATGGGTTCTCTTTTACAGCGTGATCAGACTTTACAATATCCCTGTCTAGTAGGTCATTTTCATCCAGGCCTTCAAAAGCCTAAAGGACTTGCCCATGATCAGACACAGCTAGGGAGGTGACAGCAGCTTTGAGCTTACCAGTGCTAGAAGCGAAGGGGCAGGACCTGTCTTGACTCCTGATCCTAGCTGAGTCACTCCTATGTCTGTCTCCAATTCCCTACGTGTCCCCCCAAATCTTAAACCCAGGAAATACCAAACTTCCAATATAGACAATTTCCAAAGTCTGTTATTCTGGAGATTCATCTTTGCTTACAAGAAAGACATTTTTGCTGGGGCCATTATAATTTGGAATAAAAACATTACATTCCGAGTAGAGGACATGTCCTCCAACCCTTCTTCGCCATTCTAAATAGCTGCTCTGATTTGGAGTTAACCACTTAATTTCTTTGGGCCTCAGTGACTTCTTTTGCAAGTTATGGGAGGGGGTTAAAGCTTCTGGCGCTGCCCCTGAGCCGACTTCCGGAAAGATCAAAGGAGATTTGGGCTGTGGAAGGCTCCCTAGAGTCGGGGATGGGGTAGGGGGTTGGGAGCGGATGGAGCCATGATTAGCTGTGGATTCCTTTCCTAGCCCTCACTCGTTTAATCGTGTTTCTTTTGCTTGGCAGAGGGCGCCAAAGGCGACGCGCCGGCGGCCAGCTCCCGGCCAAGCCCAGTGCGTCTGCAGGCCCCTTCATCCGGCGCGGGACACAAAGCTGCGGGAGGAGGATCTTCTTCAGCGCGGACTCAACACCAGGCCGCCGCCTAGAGGTCGGCAGCGGCCACAGCTCCATCCGCCAGCGACCTCAGAGCTGCTTCCTCAGCCGACCCAGAAATTGGGGTGGGCAGGGAGCGAATTCAGCTCGGGTTTCAGGAGCACGGCCTCTGGCACCTTTGACTTGTCTGAGACAGCCCCCGCTTAATGAACCCTAGGAAGGGACGCGGACCTGGAAGGCCCAAAAATATTTATTCTTGTAATTCTAACTAAATGGGAGGGGGCGGGGGTGTCTCAGTTTCTGTTTCTTTGAGGATCCGGTGTTGGGCATCTGGTCTACACTGTCTCATCTCGCCATCCAAATTGACCACTCTCCACCAGTTATGCTAGAACTCTGCTTTATCTTCCAGGAGGGACTGGAGTAGGAAAAAACCTCCCCCAAATCTAACAGCTTGATCATCTACATTTTCAGTTTTCAGAATAACTGGGAAATGGACGTGGTTTTGGAAAACTGTTGAGGGTGAAAAGAAACATTGCCTAAGTGGCCTTTACTCAGTGACAATCAACTAGTGTATGAGAGACATTCAGGAGGTTGCTTGTTGGCACCAGCTCCCCTGTTGCTGGGTATCTGTGGTGAGCATTTGAAAGTTGACGCTGGAGCCAGGTGACCTCGGGATGAAAAAGGCTACCCAGCGTCTGTGGTTTTAGGTGCTGGAGGCCCCATGCAGAGTTTAATTTTTAAACTGAAATCCATGGCCAGGGTTCCTGGGATGGGGTAGAGGGAAACCAGAAAGCCCCCGAAAAGTGTGTGCAAAATTAGTGCGTGCTCAGGTATGTCATTCTAAGGCTGTGGTCTCTTCCATTTTTCCGGATTCCACAGAGACTGAGGTCAGCAATGGGCAGAGAGCCAGCACACTGACCTGTCTCTACCCCACCTCACCCCCACAACCTGGGAGGACAGGGGTGGGCAACAACACTCTAGAATGGTGTGGAAACTGCCGCCCCTCAGGTCTGCCCTTCTTCTGTCACTAATAACTCTCAGAGGCAAATCTTCTCTGATAGAAGGAGTGACTGTTTAGTAAAAAAAAAAAAAAAATGTACAGCAAGACATAGGGCATATGCTGGAGGGGCCACCCCATGCATATCCTGGAATATGAATGTTGGGATAGAAACAAGTTACTTCCTGTCTTCCAGCTGTTAATGAGCTCCCAGCTTCCTCCTTGTTGGTGAAGGGGAAGGGGCCAGAGGGCATTCCCCACCCCTTGCTAGCTGAGGCAGAGTGGGACTGCCTGAAGCAGAGTTGGCTTTTCAGAAAAAATTGAAAACTGTAAGCCACAGCCTCGTATTTTCCCTGTCCATGCCACTTTTAATCAATTTTTTTTAAAGTCCGCAGTAATGCTTTGGGGCCTTTTCCTGGAGGGGTAGGTGGTGGAGTTCATGAGTCATGCAGGATCATACCTGTGTGTCTGTGCGAGAAGGTAAACATCAGTGCACCAGACCCCACCTGCGTCTGCGGCCGGGCCTCAATCCTGTACACAAACCTCCCCAGAGCCTGTTAGACCCGAATCCTTGGTTGTTTTCTCTTGTTTTGTTTTGTGAATAACTAGTGAGGCACGCTGGAATTCCTTTGCTCTCCCACCCTGAAGCGCCCTGAACCAGACCCCTTCATCAGACAAAGTAAGCAAGAAATCAGTAACTTCACTCCCAGTTATCTGGAGCCCAAGGTGAAAGGGACTTTTCTCAGTTTTGGTTCACACGGCTGAACTGCCATTCCAAATACGGATTCCACAAAGTTTGTAAAAACAAAACAAACAAAAAAAATGGCCCAGGGCAAAAAAGAACTGTGGAGAGGATTAGTGGCGGGCTGGGTAGTGGTCGTTTTTGTTTGATTTTGAGTATTTTAGGAAAGCAGAGAGAAGCCGATTTGGGACACTATTAGCCGCTGGCCGTCACTGCCACTCCGGCGAAGACCGGCCCCTCCGTTTCTCCTCTGGGTGCCCTTGCCCGACTCAGCCCCTCAGACCTTCTGACTCTCTTCTCCTCCTTTTCAGCAAGTTCCTGGCAATAAACAGGGAGGGGCAGGGCAAAGATCTGGCGGCTAGAGCGAAAAAAGGAAAAAAAACCCGCTTTCGGCGGAAAGATGCAAAGAACCGAGGTCAGGCCGTGGCTGGCAGTCAGAACTGTAACTAGGAGGCCCGGCGCCTAGCTCTGCTCGCGAGGAGCGGGGAGGCGAGCAGAGGCCTCGGTGCGTTTTCTGGCGGGAGGTGGCCTCCAGACCCCGTGAACGCCGAGCGGGGCGGCGGGGACCGCGGGCCAAGTCCGAGGCCAGACCGCTTCTCTCCACGCGGACAGCGGCCGCCCGGCGAAAGAAAGGGGCCGAGAGGGTGCTTCCGCGGCTCGTAAATTTGTTTCCCCTTCCTTTAACCCGCCCCCGGCCGTCTTTCTTTTCAGGACAGGAGGGGATGTAAACCATTTGAAGTTCATCAACACGGTGAAGTTTTATTGTATTTCCGGTCCCCAAGATTTATACCCGGGAGGGGGAGCGGGCGGCCCCGCAGACTCCTGCGCCCCCTCGGACTTCCCCGTCTGACACGTGGCCGCTGGGACCCTGGCCTCCCGTACGAGGCCGGGAGGGAGCCGGGCCGGGCGGGACAGGACCGCTGGCTCCGCGCCTGCCGCCCCTTCCGACGGCCGCTCCCGCCGCCACCGCCGCCCAGGTAAGTCCGCCGCTCGGCCCGCGCGGCCGCCGCCCGTGCGGCGTGTGCGCCCGGGCACCTGTGAGGGCGCGGGGTCCGGAGGTACGGAAGTGGCAGCAGGGAACATCAGTGGGGGCCGGGAAGAGAAGGGTCCAGGCTGAAGGTCCAGAAGGAAGGAGCGAATTTCCCGGTTTCATCTGTGAATTCAGAATGGGTTGTTTTACCTGGGACAGCTCTGCCTCTGCGGAGAGGGGCAGGGTAACTTCCTGGAGGCTGCTCAGGTCAACCCCCTTGCCTTTCCAGTTCTGGGCTTGTGTTTGCGCCCTAGCCTTCCTGAGACTTTCTCACGCTCCGCTTTTCCGCTCCCGCTCCGATTGTCAGTTTTTCTCCACTCTCTTGTCTGTCTGTGTTTGTTTCAAAGTTGGGGTCTGATGTAGGGCTTGAGGATTCGGCTTCTTAGAGCTATCCTGGGTGACCCTGGAGGATAGGCGCTAGACAGATGGTGACCGCACACATACCTTGATAGCAGTTTTAAGTTGAGAGAGAAATCTTTTTGGCTGTGGAGACGTCCAGCTTCAGAGACAGAGGCTGAGAGGCAGTGACCAAGCAGGTATATCGGCTCGGCCCTGCCCAGGCTGGGCCCAGGGTCCCCTCTGACTAGAGCTCCTGAGAGGGAACAAAAGTTCCTGGAACCTGAGCTACCAGAACCAGCTGCAGAGGTTTTGCCTGGAGTCCTGCCTCCAGTTCTCTGGACTTGTTGTTTACTAGCAACTGTGTTCTGTTTGGGAAGACATAGAGAAAAAGGAAGTTAGCTGGCCAGCCCTTTGGGCCCACAAAAATGGCTGCAGGGGCCTGTCCCCAGTGAGCCCTTGACCTGGAGCGTGAACTGGAACTGCTTAGTGAATTAGGTAGTTTCATGTTGTTGGGCCTGGATTTCTGAACACAACGACATTAAACCACCCGACTCACGGCAGTTACTGCTCCTCGCTTAGCTGGAGGAGTGGAGGGTGGGTGGGGAAGCATACTGAGAACTAGTCTCACCCTTGCAACACGTGAAGGGGTATGGTGTCCCTAATCCAGGAGCAGCAAGAATGTTCCCCAGAGAGGAGATCGGGGCTGCCCTAGGGTGTTTTCCCGCTTCTGTATTCATTTACACGTGTGTTGGGAGGGGAAGGGGCCACTGAAGAGTGTTCCACTCTCCAAAGGCATCTTTCTGGGCTGTTCTACAGAGCCAGAAGGATCTGAGTCAGGGCTTCAAGCTAACTACTTGGGCTACATTCAGACTTTCCAAGGAAAGTCTCCCCAACTTGGCAAGCACTTGATTTCAACATATTCACAGGATGACCTTGAGGTCTCTGTAACCTTTTGCTGGGTGGACAGGGCTCCACTTCCACAGGAGGCTTCAGGTGTCCTTGAATAGGGCTCAGCCCATCCTATTCTGAAAGGGAAACATCAGGATCTCTTGCAGTCTCAGCCTCCAGGCTCCCAGGGTCCTTTCTAGCCTCCCCCTAGTGAGACAGGGGTGGGTCCAAAACAGTCCTCCCTTCCCTGGCCCTCAGCTGGCCTCTTCGCAGTGAGTGGCCAGGGTTCCCCTGTAGACCCTTGGGCTGGGCTGTGGATATCCCAAGTCTGGAGGGCCACCCCCACGTAGAGGGGCCTGTCTTGCAAGCTAGTGGGGACCCCAGACTGCTGGACAGTTCAGCCCAGACTGATGGAGTGACAGGAGATGGGGAGGGGGCAGGGGCGAAGCTGTGATACCCTCTTTGACCCCAGCCCTCTCTAGGCTGCTGGCTCTTTGCCCAGGAAAGGAGTGACTACAAGTGCTGGTGGAAGGAGGGGGACAGTCCAAAGCATAAGCTAACTTTTGTTCCCAAACTTTCTTCCTCCTGCTTGAGGCAGAGGAAAGGCGGAAGGGGGTCTGGGGAAGAGGCCCGACCGGATGGGGCTCTGGCGCCGGGGCTGACTGGGAGGGTGAAGGGTGTCTCTGAATAAGGGGCCCCTGCTAGGGTGGAGGAGGTCCCTGGAGACCCACCCTCAGCCTGGAAGGAAATGCAGCCCACTGTCCCGACATTTTCTCGTCCTCGGGTCTGGGTGAAGATGGTCTGTTGCCTTACCTTCCTTCTTCTCAGCCTCTCAGGAACCTGCCCAGCCACTCAGAGCCTGACTGTCTTCCATCCCTTGGTGTCCCTTGGCCACCCCCTCCCAGGAACAGTGCTGTAAAAAGAAAAAAGGGGGATGTTAGAGAGAAAGGAGGAAATAAAGTCTTTGGAAAGCAGAGAGTTTTACAACAGCTACAGGTTTTATGGAAGCAATTCCGTAATAACCTTCTACCTGCTCAACTCCTTTCCGCCCCGCCTGCTGCCCACCCCGTTTGGCCTCCTGGATATATGCTCCCAAAGAGTCAGCCACCCCATGGCCTCCCATATTCCTGGTGGCTGGTAGCTGGGTAGAAATTCCCAGGATGTGATTGGGCCACTGACCTCTTTGTCTGTCCTTCTTTTCACCTCTGACAACCTGGAGGGAGGTTTGGGAGAAGATTTCGTTACTTTACAATTAAAATCCCCATTTGGAGGGTGTGGAAGCACTAAGGGTTGAACCCATGTTTGCAGATCGGATGCAGCTCTTTTTGGAGGCTGTTGTGTGTAAAGGGTGAAGGTTCTGGGGAATCTTGATTTCACCCCCTGGATCAAGTGTCCCCACACCTAATTCTTTCCAACAGTGGGGCTGGACTCTGATCGTGGGTCAGAAGAAAACTCCAGGTGCCATGGGGACTTTCCTAATTTCATTGTACACAGCAGCGCTTTTGTGTGGCTTCTACAGTTACCTGAGAACTTTCACATTCAACTCATCTCTGATCACTGGTCAGATTCATACTTGTGTGAGACACACTTGTGCACGAGGAACTGTGCCTTCATCCCTGTGTCCATCACTACCATGAAATAAGCATCACAGGATGTACGCTCTCCCTGTGGTTTTGGGTAAGAGACACAGTAAAGGATTTCATGGTCAGACAAAAAAGTCACAAAATTTCACAACCTGTCCTGTGCCAATTTGAGGCATTTCCTTCACCTATCAGAGAAATATTTTAGAATGGAGTTGTAAAAGAATCCAGACTTAGGTCACATATGTTTGTGGATATTTTGCTTGAATATAGTGAAGCTTCTGAATCAGCTAATGTTTTATAGCCACAATTCCAGTACACAAATCCTCAAGCTTTTGCCCTATCTATAAGTGTTGATGGTTATAAAAATGTTCACACAAGCTTTGGGGTTATAGATCTTTTTATGTGAGCAGAATTGTAAACCCATATCAAACACACATCTACATATGCACCATTAGATCTTATATACAAATGCCCAAGCACATTTAGTACTATTGTTGGGCAGATTTATTTATTGCATATTCTGTACACAGCATAGAGCACAGCACATTTGCACGCTGGGTTCCCCATATGGAAATATTGATTTGAAATATAGGTACAGGAAACACATCTATTCAAATACGCATGCATAGATTTCAGCTTAGCTTATTAATTAAAAAAAACTTTCCCCCCTTTCTACTTACTGTTTTTCTTTTTTTTTCTTCTTGCTTTCATTTCCTTCCCTCTGTCTAGGTTTTCTCTCTATCTCAGAGTGAAGGGCCCTTCTAAAACAGCCCTTAAACCACAGGCACTCACCGGTTGGTCCTGGTCAGGGCTGGCCTCTCATCTTCTCACCTCGGCCTCCTTCTTGGTTCTTGGCTGCTCTGGGCCCCACTGTGGGCAGAAGCTGCAGCTCTTTCCTGCCTTCCCTTCCCGGAACTATCAGCTACTGGCCCCAGCTGTGTTCAGGCGCAGCTCTGGTGCAGGGGATGGCAAGAGGCTTCGAGAGGGTTTTCCTTCTTTCTCTTTAGGGTTGGGGGGAGGTGGGGAGCAGTTTGGTCTCTCAGGGTGAAGTGACTCCCACTCAAGCAACCCTCTATGAAGCAGCAGTAGAAGTTGGGCTCCAGGGACCGCAATCCTATTTGCTTCTCTCCTTCATTGTGGGTATCATTGTCTGGGAGAGAAAACAAGGTTTTGGGGGGCGGTTCACAGGCCCTCAGAGCACCCAGACAAGGAGCTTCCTCTCAGCTGACCCTTTAATCGTTTGCCTGAGCTGAATTTGAGCTCCAATTTGGAGCAGCAGTGATTTCTAGAAAGCCTAGCTGAAGTGGGACTTACTGCTTGGTGTATCTGGATCCCCACTTGGAGGAGACGAGCTGGGGCACTGACTCCAGGGCTTGAGTGCTGGTTCATTCTCTTCCCTCCAGAGTCACCTCTCCTGAGAAGATGACAAGACCTCCAAAACCTGTCACTTTGGAATTATTCCCACCCTCCAGCTTGTTTGTGAGCAAAAGCTAAGTTTTGGTCTCAGAAAAGAGGTCTGAGTCCCCTCTTCACCCAGCACCCCGGAGCCACCAGGGGTTAGGGGCAACTCACCAGACAGACAGCAGTCCACAAGCCTGTCTGCTGGGACACTCCTCCCTTGTAGGGCACAGGTCATGAGCCTAAATGTTCTTCTTCCTCAAACTTCTTCCCTAAACTAAGTGACTCTCTCAATTTCTCTCTTGTCACAAAGAGAGGCAGCGGCAAAGCTAGAGACAGAATGGCAACCAGAAGGGCGGGAGCCCAGCGTCTGCACAGCCTGGGTCTTAAGAAGAGCCCAGTGCGCTGTGGCTTTGCCATAAATAAAAAAGTCCCTGGCCACAGCCCTCATGTCCTTTGGGGCCCTAATTTATATATTACAGAAAGTCATATACTCAGCCTGCCATGCTTCATAACCCCATTATTTATAGTAGGAGAGGAATTTTGTGTTTTTTTTCTTTCTGAAGAATATCTGTATTACAAGTAAAGCCAACAGCATGGCATAGGTCTGGCAAATGGAGAACAGGTGCTTTTCCATAACTGTGATTCATCTGCCCAGTGCCCAGCTTTTCTGCTAGCGAGTCTGGGGAGCTCCTCCACTTTCCCAAGCGTCCAAACGCTGCTTAGAAGAATTTGCATCGAATTTCTGTTTTTCCACTTGGGTCCCATGGAAAAAGCAGATCTTCACGCTGTTTGGTTCCGGATCTGCTGGGCTGTCGCCCTCAGAGAGCTGGGGTGGAAAAGGAGGGGCCGGACGGGCGCCGGCATTGATCTTTAAAAAATCATTTTGAAATCGCCATAATGTGAAGAAATATGGCGCTTTGCCCTCGTATTTCACACGTAATGACACGCGATGGCTTCATTTGGAAAGAAAAGCGGGCGGGAGTGTGTCTGTGACTGTGTGGAGGTGATCCGCAGCCTTCTGCATGGCAGAAGGGTGCATGGCCAAAAAGATAAAACCGCAAATTAGAATGGTCCCGCTTTTGTTAAAACGACAGGACTGGGACAACCTATCTTACAAGGGCCCAGGGTCGGAGAATGCTAAGAAAATCGGCCCCAGTCTGCCTGAAACCCGATCGGAGAGAAGCGGGTCTGTCCAGGGCCCGCTCCTCCCTGAGCGCCCACACCACCAAAAGCAACAGCACCGAGGGCAGAAGCCGGAGGAGCGACGGCTGGAGATGGGCCAGGAAGCCAGCCGGTGGCCCCGGGGGAGCCCCGGCGCAGGGCCGCTGAGTAGATACCAGTCAAGTGGGCTATTTGGTAGCTCCTTGCAAGAGTCTGCAGGAGGAAATGCGGCGGGAGGGCGGGAGACTGACCCCGCAGGTTCCTAGTCTATGCTGGTGCCCAGTACAGCGTGTTGGGAAATCCTTCGGAGCGGGCAATGCCGGGGAAGAGCGGTCAGGAGAGGCGAAAACTCCCGGACTCACCTCCTTCCCCACTGGGTGGAAGGGGAGATAATTCTGGACCCCTTCTCACAGCTCTGCTCTGCTGACGCCTTAGGGAACTTCCTTTAACCCTTTCTCCCGTTCGGCTCCCCTCTGGGTAATGTTAAGGATCTGTTATTCAATGAAGGAAAGGAGAAATGGCTGTGCACCTCCCTTTCCTCTGACCAAGGCCAGAGAGAGGCCCAAGAAATTTAAAGGAGCTTTGACTAGTTGTACTAGACTCTTTCAGAGGTTCAACTTTCCAGGGCCTGCCTGATGAATCCCTTTAACCTCATATGGGCTCTAATTTCAAGACAGCTAGATTTTAGGACTGGATCTTTGGACACTCAGGCCCTTTTACTCCCTTCTCTCCTCCCTCAGCTAGTGAGGGGTCAGGAGAAAGTCCCAGGCCTACAAACGTCCCAAAGTAGTTACAGAGTCCCCTCCTCTAAAATCCCAACTTCTCCCCTATCCCCTTTCCTTCATCTCCAGTAGCTTGCTGCCGTGCTATTGTTTAATAAACATATTGCGTCAAGGGACTGAGAAGAGGAAACGAGGGCCGGCCGGGTGGAGTGGAGGTGTGTTTGTGAAGGGGCCCGGACCACCTCCTCTTTAATTATGCCCCAGGCCTCTCGGGCCGCTCCCCTGGCTGGGGCTCTCTCCCTCCCAGTGTCCTGCGCTCCCTCTCGGACCCGCCTGGGGAGAGGGCTCCACAGCCAGCGTCCCTCCCGAGGCAGCCCGCTGCTTTCCCTCCGCCTCTCCTCCGCCCCCGCCGCCCCACGTCGAGAACTGCCCCCCTTCCTGCAAAAGAGGGGGGGTGGGGGGCGGGCGGCCGGCAGCTTGGGCTGAGGTTACGTGGCCGCCGGAGCCCTGACGTGATAGCACATTGCATCAGCATAAAACAATCCATCCTCGATATGGAATGCGGTGCGGACGTATGACAGCGAGAGCGCAGCCCCCTCGCCCGATTGATTTATGTCCGAGCTGACGCTTTATCAGGCAGTCGGAAAAACTTTGACCAATCATTTTGCAAGGAGCGCTGAGCCGGGCTGCTCCACTGTACTTTGTTGGCTGAGAAGTTGAGCAGGGGGTGGGGGTGGGAGGGTGGGGGGCTGGGGGGGGGTCGCGTCCGAAAGCCCTCACACCGGTCCGGGTGCCACCTCTCCCTGCTTGAGCGCCGCGCGCGAGCGTTTCCCTTCCCCCTGCGAGCGCCCGGATAATGTCTGAGAATGTCCATTTCTGGGACGCTTAGCAGCTATTATGTCGACTCGATCATAAGTCACGAGAGTGAGGACGCGCCTCCAGCCAAGTTTCCTTCCGGCCAGTACGCGAGCCCCCGGCAGCCGGGCCACGCGGAGCACCTGGAGTTCCCCTCGTGCAGCTTCCAGCCCAAAGCGCCGGTGTTCGGCGCATCCTGGGCGCCGCTGAGCCCGCACGCGTCCGGAAGCCTGCCGTCCGTCTACCACCCCTACATCCAGCCCCAGGGCGTCCCGCCGGCCGAGAGCAGGTACCTCCGCACCTGGCTGGAGCCGGCGCCGCGCGGCGAAGCTGCTCCGGGGCAGGGCCAGGCGGCTGTGAAGGCGGAGCCGTTGCTGGGCGCGCCTGGGGAGCTGCTCAAGCAGGGTACGCCCGAGTACAGTTTGGAAACTTCGGCGGGCAGGGAGGCCGTCCTGTCTAATCAAAGACCCGGCTACGGGGACAATAAAATTTGCGAAGGAAGCGAGGACAAAGAGAGGCCGGATCAAAGTAAGTTATAAAAAGTGAGGAAATACCCAGGCCGAAGGCCAGGCGAGGGGGAGGGGAGGGGAGAGGCAATAAACTGCGGACCATGTGAAGGGAAACCGCGGCGATGGCCAGAGAGCGAGCGAGGGCGGAGGGAAGACGGAGGAAGGAAGGGAGGCAGCTGGGCGCCCCGGAAAGGGAGGCTGAGGCCGCCGGAGGCGCGCCGCCCCACTCCGTCAAGTCCAGTGGGAACCCGGGGCTCAGGGACCAGCTCGCCGCTCTCTCGGCCTCCCTTCCCCCACGCCCCCGGAGGCCCGGGCCAAAAGCCCGGGAAGAGGCCGACCACCGCCGGCTGGGAGAGGAGCTGGCGGGGCCGGGGAGGCAGCCGGCGAGGCCGAGAGCCCGCGCGGGCCAGGGCGGGAGCGCGCCGGGAAGCCGGGCCCTGCACGGCTGGCAGGGCTCCCCGCGCCACGCGCACACCGTAAAAGCCGGCCAAGGGGAAGTGGGAGGGGGCTCATTAGGATTTTATTTGCGATGCAACAGCTTGGCGGAGGATTGTTCCTAGCAGATCTCGCTCAGTAGCCGTTCAGGGTCCGCAGCCGGCGCCGGGAGGGGCGGGGGAAGCCCAGGTCCCAGAGACTGAGCCCCCTCTCGGGATGCGCCGGCCCCTCCCCAGGAGCCTTCCCTCCGGTCGCCCCCTCCCGTCCTTTGGCATCCTCGCCGGGGTTGCCGCTTCCTTTCCTGCGGTTCCCGCTGCTCTCCGCAGGGCTCCCTAGCCCCAGCCGGAGCTGTCCGCCTCGCGGGGAGTCGAGGAATCGCTTCCGAACTTCAGGGCCGACCCGCAGCTTGGAGACAGATCCCGAAAGGACCCTGGGGAGAGAAAGGGTGGGGGGAAGAGAGGCTTGCGGAGAGGCGGAGAACTTTATCCTCGGAAGGTAGTTTCTCACCGTCTCCCACCCCTCCAAATGCACCCCCTCCAGGAACCCCAGTCTGACTAATTTCCAGGAGGTGCTGCTCCCTAAGGGGATCAGAAAGAGTCTCGGATTTTTCGTTTTTTTAAGGTTGAGAAGGGCAAGTTGGGTGGAGCTCTTAGGCCCCGAACAATAACCTGCAGGCTGATGGGGACAAGTCCTCACCCCTTACTCTTTTTCAAGAGTGAGGGTCAGATTTTTTAAAATCTCTGCTTGCCCTGCCGGATTTCCCACCAATAGAGTGGCCCACGGGTCCTTTGGGGGTGTGTTACCTGCTGGAGGGAAGAGAATTGTCCTACTCCCTCAGGTCACCCCTTCCAACCTGCCAGGTGGGATCACAAGAGCTGACATTTGGGTAACATACGGTTCTTCCCAAAGCCTCACTGCTCACACCCAAGCAGACCCCCCCACCCCAGGCCCCCAAACTCTGCCTGGAAAGTCCATTATTGCAAGGCAGCAGTTTGGCTAGGATCAATTATTAACAGTTTTTTTTTCCCCTCTTTCATATTTAATGTGACTGCGGGTCCCATCCCAGGCAATCACATTAAGGAAATAGCACTGCAAATTGGTAAGACAGGGTACTTAGTGGAGGATGAACTAGATTATTATTACTTTTAAAAAAATATTCAGTGCTTTTCATTTGGGGTGAAGGAATCTAGCTTCTGCTTTATTTGGCAACTTTCCTAAGCTCAGGGGTAAGGAGAAGAGAAGCCTGTATATATTTTTGTTTCCTGTTTATCCCCCAGTTCCCCTCAATCACCCCTTTCTCTGTTCCCTTTCACCGGGTGGAGCCAGTTGGATTTAGGTGTGCTGTGATGGGCTTCTGTTACCCCCACATGATCCATGGCTCCCCACCTTGGGATTGGAGCAATCTTGCTTCCCAATTTCCCTGAACTTGCTTTAACCAAACTGCGAGATGAGCAGGAGCGGAAACGGAGACTATTGCAACCATAACTTATCTGTGAGCCCCCAGCGCTCTCTTGTCCACAGGCTGGAGGTGATAAATGGTTGTAATTGGGTTGCATGTGAATTGGAGTGTGCTGAATGTTTGCGTCTCTAAATGCAAACCATATTTGTGGTGTGTGGTGTTGGGGGGTGTGTGTGGCGAGATATCACATAGACACATATGCCTGCTGCCATGTGGCCAAGAGACCCAAGCTTGTGATCAAGACAGGAGGGTGCACTCAACTGGACTGGAGGGCCAGGAAGTCCCTCGTTTGGCTGAGCAGAAGCCACTCTCTTCTCCCCCAGCTCAGTCTTTCTCTTACCTCTCAGACTGAGAGCCAGTACTCTTTACTCAGCCAGCCACCTCTAGTTAGTCTTGTAGAGCTGGTGGGGGAGGGGGCTTTAGCCAGGCTGGGCTCTGACCTGAATCCTAACCAGTCCTGACCCAAGCCGAGAAAGAGACTGCGAGAGGACGTGGGACAGGCAAAACTTTGGAAGTTGTGGGATGCCTGGCACAGGTCTGGCTCTATCCTGTCCAAAAATCTCTCACCTGGAGGTATCTATAGCAACTCCTGGCCCATCTCTGAGACCCTTTCTGGGAGCTGAAGGCCCAGGTGGTCCTTTCTCGAATGCAAAATGGGGAGTAGAGACCAAAGGGGCACCCCCTTGGAAGGAGAACACAGGGGTCCTTCACCCCCTTTCTTTCTTTGATTCTATCGCTGCTTCTCTTTCAGCCAACCCCTCCGCCAACTGGTTGCACGCTCGCTCTTCCCGGAAAAAGCGCTGTCCCTACACCAAATACCAGACGCTGGAGCTAGAGAAGGAGTTTCTGTTCAATATGTACCTCACCAGGGACCGTAGGCACGAAGTGGCCAGACTCCTCAATCTGAGTGAGAGACAAGTCAAAATCTGGTTTCAGAACCGGCGGATGAAAATGAAGAAAATGAATAAGGAACAGGGCAAAGAGTAAAGATTCCCCTAGCCCACCCCACCCCTTCTTCATCTCACACTTATTTATAAGTGATGGCTGAAGAGCCAGTGCTGTCTGGGATGTATTCAAGTGAATGGGGAAGGGGATCTTTCTCTTCAAAGTCCTTTTCTGTATCTAGAGGCTCTCTCCTTTCCTTTGCCCTCACCTGTCCTTCTCTTCTCCCTGGGTCTCAGGAGGAGTTTGTTTTTTTTTTTTTTTTATTGATTTAGAAGGTAGATGTAGTTGATTCCTAAGGTGATGGGCCACAAGGAAAGACAACCCCTAGTAGAGTCCCTAGTAACCCTCCTAATTTTTCTGGGCAACCCCAGTTCCTCACTTCTAACCTGCCTGCTCCTTCCCACTTACCTATCCCAAAGTCACCCGGGGACACTCCAACTGCACACAGTCCAACAGATGCCCGCCTGCATAAAGCCTGGAGCCCACAGTAACAATGGGAAAAGCCCACAGTCAACACTCAAAGTGACACCTCAAGTGCCACCACACCCCACATATGGCAGAATAGCCCCTAGACCATCAGAAAAGTCCAGGGTCTACCCCTAATGCAATACACACCAAGAAGATGTCTCGAGACACATTCCTGAATGAGGCGCTGCAGTTCAAGGGGCCCAGCATCACAACACCACCCCCACAGAATCCTTAACTGTCCCCAGGCCTGGACTCAAGGCCAAATGGGATAAACTCAGTTCCCCAGCTGGTGGGCTAGAAAGGGCAAGGAAAGGCAGTGGTGGTCTTATGAGAGTCTCTTAGGTTTTATGAAAGTAGTCCACATACACACGTTTTGCTGCAGGAAATGTTTAATTCTGCATGTTGTTTTCCTATCCTTCCAACAAAAGGAGGTCAGATCGTGGGTCATAAGCCTTGACAATGTCATCCTCCCGTTCATCTGTGCCCTGCTTGACAGAGACTGTGGCTTCTCTTGCTTGACACCGGCCCTGCTGCATTCTTCTGCATCCTCCCCAGCTCTGAAATCAACTCTGTTCGGCCAGTCCACCTTGCACCAGCGAGTCAAGTCGCTCCTGTAGAAACCCGCCCCCCTCCACCCTCCATCCTCTACTAGCTCTACTCCTCCTTAGGCGGGAAAGCAGGTCAGGAGAACCCGATGGAGAATTTATTGTGCATCGATTCCTGGGCTCCTCTCCAGAGCAAGTCGTGGAGGACAGGGAGGAGCAAAAACTCTGGGCTCGCGGAGCTTGACTTATTCCTCCAGTCCGACCCCTGCGGAGGAGCCTCAGGCTTGGCAGCTGCCGCTTCAGCGCAGAAGCGCTGAGACCCGCCTGGATGGCGACCTGCGAGCGCACGCTTCTGGGGAGCAGTCCCGCTTGCTAAGGAAAGAGGCCGAAATCGCACCTAAGCATTAGACTAGGGCTTATTCTCTGCTTCCTTTCTTCCCCCTGCTTCCCCACCTTTCCAACCCCCCCGCAATTCATAGACTCTGGCTCCCGCTTCTCCCGACCCTTCAAGGGGACATTCCAGTAGAACTTTTTTTGCTTCGTCAGTGGCAGTCGTGAAATTGTGCTGTGTTTTGTGATTTCTTTGGGGGTGATTGTCTCGCCTGTTTTCAGTTGTCGCTTACAAGGGAGGGTTGTGGGTGGGAGTGGGGAGGGTGAGGGGCTTAGAGCTCTGATTGTTTTGGAAGAAAAAAAAACAAGAAAAAGAACAAAAAATATATATCACTCTAGACAATAAGCCTCTCGCGTGTCATTCTGTGTTGGCTCTCCTCACCTGACCAGAAGTAGAGGTGCTAGTTCCAAGAGGGTGGCTTGGGAAAAAAGAGAAAGTCCTGTGTCCAAGAGATTTCTCCTTAGACCTTGTAGGGTGGGCTTCCTGCAGGAGCTGAGAGCTGGTCTGGACCCAGGACCTCTGCTTAAACTGAGAAGAACCTTCCGACAGGAGGGCTGGGAGACTGGAGGGGAAGAAAAGGAAAGATTAGAGATGGGGTCTGGGTCTGCAGGGAGCAATGAGACCTTCCTCTTAAGTTATGCTGGAGACTTCCCCACCACCTGCAGAGCCAGAGGAAAGGCAAGGTTGCCCTGCTATGCCTGGAAGCAGTCCTCTCTCAGCTGGCTGAGAAAGGCACCTTGATTTGGCCACCAAAATGTCACGCAAGTGAAGAGAGCAGTAACTTCTTTCTGCTATTCCCTGCAGCAGAGGGACAGGATGCAAATAGAGGCCTCCACAAGGCCAGGCTGTCCTTTCTTCCACCCCTCAAAGAGAATGGACCCCAGGTTTTCAATCCCCACCTGGAGTCTGAGGCTCCAATCTGAGCCTGGGGTAGCAGCCTTGGTGTAATGCGGGTGGAGTTCGGTGGGAGTGGGGGCATGGGGAGGCAGCTCCTACAGGCTGGGAGAGACGGTTGTGTGTCGAACAGAAATGGTTGAGGCTGGGCGGGGGGGTGGGAATCCCTTCCCCAATCGGACCCCAAAACTAAATTCGGTTTCAAAAGGCACCTTCTGTCCCTCTCAGACTGCGGCGTCCACCACCAGAGCCTCAGATGAGGAGCGCTGTTGTCAGCCGCCAGGCGGTTCTCTTCCAGGCGCTGAGATTCCGCTTCTGCCGGGCTGGCTCTTGGGCGCCGGACTCCTGCCGGAGCCTCCCACCGGACCCACCCAGCAGCGCTGCAGTCCGCGGAGACCCTGAGGTTGGGATAGAGGTGGGGAGAAAGCCTGGCCCTTGTGAAAGCGGCCTGGAAGCGAAAGGGCCAGGCCTACCCCTCTCCAGCGAACGCAAGATCGGAGAGACAGCCGGAGGCAGGAGAATGCGAAGCTCCTGGTACGCCGGGGCCCCAACCCGCCTCCTCCTCCGAGGGTTCCAGTCGGTATATCAAGTGAATCTGCCTTTAGAGCTTGCGTAGACTAGGCTCCCTCCCCATCCTGGGCTCCCAGGAGCCAGCCTGAGCTGAGACGGAGCTGAGAAGGCCAGATTCCGCCAAAAGGAAACGCAAAAAGAGAGGCAGGAACTGAACGGAGTGCTGCTGGGTAGGGGGCCGAGGGCGCCCCGGGAAGCCTCCGGCGGCGGCGTCTGGGTCCCCAGCCCCGGGTGGCTTCTTTAAAGACAAACAAAGGCGAAGATGCAGAGGCTCGGAAGCCGGAGATGGGGAAATCTGCTGTAATAAAAGAGAGATTCGGAGAGGGGGACCGGGAGAGTGCGAGCCAGAGAGAAGCCGGGAGAGGAATTCAATGCCGTGTGCGCAGCAATAAAAGAATATGACCGCTATAAAAGTTTATAGCGTATAAATTTCTGAAGGTTAAGAAACTAAACAGCAGCAAAGCAAACAGTGAGGGGAAACTTTCCGGAGCTGAGAGCCACAGCTGGGCCTGAGCTCCGGGCCTGGCGGGCGAATGAATGGGTGGGCCTGGCTCGGCCGCCCCCACCCACACCCGCCCGGAGCGCGGGGCGCGGGGGTTCCGGGGGGCCCCGGGGGCAAAGAGGGGCGAGGAGGGAGGGGCGAGGGAAGAGCACTTTGTTGTCACAAACGCTTCACAGAACGCAATTGAGACTCTAGTCTTTGTTCTTCGTGAGCGCCCCCCCCATCGGGCGTCATAAAGAGAAGCCCCCTGCACACGCGCGCGGGCACACACACACACACACACACGCAGGTCCGGCGGGGCCAGACGTCTGGGCGCGAGCAGCCTCTTGATCCTTTTACAGTCTTGTCCCACCCTCTCGGGCCTCCTCTCCCCCACAGAAAGCCCAATTGTTTTCCCTCAGAATTTGAAACAATCGTGTTGGGTTTGAAAAGTATTGGGCTCCCCTTTTTAGGGGCCGTACAGGGTGCACTGCTCGGCCGTCTCCGCCCGAAATTAAGGGCTTGAGATGAGGGTGAGAGAGAGAAAAGCTGACTTATTTTTCCCTTCCCATCCTCTCTCTCTTTTTTAAATCTTTAACTTAACTGCACAATTTCATGAACCATTTCCTGATTTCCGACGCCTTCCCCTTCTCCCGCTCTCGTTTTCCTCCCCTTTTAGGCTAATATTGAAAGTTTCTCGGGGTTGGTGCGGTGGCTGGCTCTCGGAGAGGCAGGAGGGAGCGGTGGCGGCGGCGCCTTTCCTCAACACGACCGCTAGATGGCATCCTTGCTCCACGTGAAAATCCCCGGTGCGGCGGCTTCGGGCGCCCGCGGCTGCACCTCGCACCTCGGTCGGCCCTGAAACCTATGAATTGAGCGCTACCAAAAGTCACGAATTATTTCCCCAGAATAAAAATAGGGTTCATTATGGCCGTTTCCCCCATTTTATAGATTTCAGATATAGTGATGTTGATTGACCTCCTCTCCTCAAATGATCATTTTTTTTTGGATTTCCCCCAGAAGGAGTGCTCAGGGCTTCTCACCCAGTTTCTATGTGAGAACAAACGAATGGGACAACAAATGCACGAAAACGGGGAATAATAGTAATTATAGGACCAGTGGATCCAAATAAAAGAGGATTGGTTCATAAAAATGAGATTTTCCGGGATGGGGGCGAGAAGAATGCCTGCGGATGCGGGTGAGCAGGTCAGGTGAGAGGGCGAGCGGGCAGAAGCGGGTCGGATGGAAAGGAAGCCGCCCCAGGCTGCTGCAAGATCGGCGGGAGAGGGAACCGGGTGAGCCAGGCCGGGCTGGGGATAGGGGCACTATGTGGGGAACGGATCCGTGGCTTTGGCGGGGATTCGGAGATGCCCAGAGTCGGCGGTGCGGCTCGGCAAGAACCGAGGCTCCAGAGCCTTTGTATGTGGCCAGGGCTGGGCGGGGCAGCGCCGGGCGACCCAGGCTGGGGCAGGGGCCCCCCCAGGACGGCGAGGTGCGAAAGGCTCGTGTATTTCCTGAGTAGTTCTGGGCCAAGTTGGGCGCCAGAAAGGAATGCGTTTTCTGCATGGCTGTGGGGACAGGCGCAGTGCAGGAAGCAGGGGCTCGGTTCTCCCCGCGACCCGTGGTTTCCAGGTGAGAGCTCCGGCTCCGTGCGCCCTGGCCCCGGCCCCAGGCAGACCTGGAGAGCACCGGTCCCTTCTCAAGTTAGCAGCTGGAGGCCTGGACTCCAGGAGTTTTTCGTTCGGTGACCCGCGCGCTGTCAGCCCCTGCCCATAGCCCCTTAGATCCCAAATCTCCCATTTCCTCCCCACCCGGCCCGGCCCAATCCTTGCTCCCCATTTCGGACAAACCTGCCCAAGAAACAGATGCCCCCCTTCTCCTTAAAATTAGCCACTCTGCAGCTTCGCCTCTCCTCCCCCTGGACCCGGTGCGAAGCGGAAAGCGGAGTTTCTCAACTTGAGTTTCTCTAATAAATCTGCGCCCCGTTGGGTGTTTATAAATTATCTCCTCGCTCTTTCTTGTTTTTTCTTATAATAGAAACATTTTCCTTCCATCAGGAATTTCTGGCACGGTGTAGGGATGATTTAGAACAAGCCATTGAATTTCTACCTCACCGGTGAGTCCTCAAATCATGACCATAAAATCCCCTGCACTTGATAAAAATGTTCGCTTCGGCAACAACTTAACTCTGCCTCCCGCTGCCTCACCACCCCATCAGCCTGGCGCTAAACATTCAAGACCCTGGTTTGCTCCTCTCCTTTTCTTCTTTCTCTCTTTCCCTATCAGCCCCTCTCTAGTCTTCAGATTCGCTTTTGAAGGATCAAATGGCCCCACTGGTACCTTCCCCTTAGAAGAGGTAATAGATTTCATTTTTACAAAGGGGGAGATGAGTGGAACCCCTAAAACACCCCTCCAAAAGCAAGCCACTCTCTCATGAATAAACAATAGACTGAATGTATTTGTAAAGCCTCCACCTTTGTTGCTAGAAAATGTCTTTCTCTCTGTCTCCCTTCCTTCCTTCTTTCCTTTCCTGGGTCAAGGAGCCTCTTCAGGAAGCCACTGGTTCGGATCCTCAGTTTGGGGCCTTCTAAAGCTTGGCCACCACTGTCACTAGGCCCAGTAGGCCGGCAAAGGCAACTGGCAAGACAGGGTAGCATCCAGACAGCTGGGTTCTGCACTCTGTGTTGCAGAGCCTAGGTCCTTAGGTCTGGAGGGAGAGCCAGGTTTAAGTAGAGGCGCCCAAGGGGAAAGGAGAGAACATGGGGGACTCTGGCCTTGCTGTATCCAAATCCCTCCACCCCAAGGTCAGGTGAGGCAGTGACAGTGGCTGAAAGGACAGTGAAGGCTAAAAGGTGCCCCTCCCCATACACCCTGTGCAGTCACTGCCCAGGGCAGAGGAAGGAAGGCACAGGACAGCGGACACCAAGGCCAGAAACCAGGACGGCAGCCTCAGTTGCTCTTCCCTCCCTCTGATGTGCTGATGGGCCTGGTGGTGCCCTCTCACCTAGCGGTGATGTGGAAGGTGTAGTGAACCGGCCTGAGAAGGCTGGGAGCCAGTCGAGCTTGGTTACTGGGTCCCAAGGCCTGGGTGCAGGACTAGGGCAGCCCAGCTGGTGTCATCCTGCGGGTGGCATCAGGCCCCTCTCCCATCACACAGAGTTGGTCTGCTAAAGGCTTGCTTACTGGGCCCCAGTGCCTTCTAGAGACCCCTTCCTCATTCTAGCACCCCCTTCCCAGGCCACCCAAGGCTGTGTTAAACTGCAGAATGAGTTGCAGGGTGAGCTTTGTTCAGGATTTCTCCACTGCCCATTAACCAGAAAGTTTCAGCTCTTCCTCCAGATGCCTCCTCAAGCCTCCTGGATCCCTTCTCCAAAGAAAAACCTTGTTTGTTTAATGGAGGAAAGTTGGTGAGTGGCCTGGGTGGGGCAGAGAGGGCTACTTTGGGGGCTCCAGAGAGGGAGTGGGGGCAGGTGCTCCCACAGCTGAAGGAGGCGGAAAATCTCAGAAAAGTCACCGTTTGCGCCGAAAAAAAAAACCTCATAATCATTCTCATTTCGGCTTTGTCACCCCCACCGTGCTGCAGTCGGGCGGCGGGGGCGATCGAAGCTGCAGTTTTATAGCTGTAGAGGAAAGAACTCGTAAAATGCTAACAGCTTTTATGCGCCGCGGCATAAACAACAACAGACTCGGCTTTATTGCGTTTTATAGTTTGTTAAAGAGTTTACAGCCGTTTTTTGGGGGCCGGTTACCCAGCCAATTCCCTCCACACGATAGTTAAACCTTTATCAATAATAAGGAAATTGATCATTAAAGCTTTAAATATGACTACCTCGTTTGTTTGAAAATATGTTTAGGAGAGGAAGCTGTATGATTTGATAACTTGTATTAAAATACCAATTACATTTATAGGACCTTTTAAAACTCGGCGCAATTAAACCGTGTTCTTTTACATTTTTCCGAAGCGACCCTGACATTTAAAAAGACTCCAACTGCCTCGTTAAAATCGCGAAATTAACAGCGTGCCTACGCCTGGCGCGTTGTGTCTGTGTGTGCGTGTTTTTTTCCGTGACTCCCCCACATCAGTCTTTGGGGGTGGTCTGCGAAGGTATTTGATTTGTTGTGAGGCAAGAGATATCTCATTAATGTAGGTAGTTAAACAGATTTAATCCGTATTCATTCTCTCTCCCCCCTCTCCTCCCCCCCTCTCTCCCCCTCTCCCCCTCTCTCTCTCCCTGGGTGTTTTTTTTTTTTTCCTTCCCCTCCTTTTTTTTTCCGCTCTCTCCTCACTCCCTGGCGCTCTCTGCTCGCTCTCTCGCTCGCTCGCTCTCTCTCGCTCTCACCCTCGCTCTGCGTTCTGTCCGGGAGGAGTACGGAGAAGCCAATAGGATGCGGGGTCTCTAATGGATGCAAATGATCATGAAAAGACAGTGCAAAATATGAAACAACTCATTTGCAGGGAAGTAAATCACCGAAAACTGTTTATGAACTGGCATCCCTTCTTCGAAATGTAAAGCGAGGACCTCTTTAAGTGGCGGTATATTTTTGTGTGGGGGGTGGGGGGTGGGGGGAGGGCGAGCGAGCCGCGGCTGCCATGCAAGCTTAGACTTTTGGAGGCTTCGCTGTCCTTTTCTATTCCTGGAAATCACAAAAAGTGTGGTGGCTTCGAGATCTTCTTCGCCTTTTCTTTCTTTTCTTTCCCCCACCTCCTCCCTTCCCGTCTCCTTTCCTGGCGAGGGTGACTAGGAGCCGGCGAATCCGCGTTTTTTTCTCTCTCTCTCCCTCCCTTTCCCCCTCCCCACCCCCTCCCCAACAGCCCCCAACTACAGCCGCCGCCGCCGCCGCCGCCTCAAAATTCAATAAAATGAGCTCTTATTTCGTCAACTCACTGTTCTCCAAATACAAAACCGGGGAGTCCCTGCGCCCCAATTATTATGACTGCGGCTTCGCCCAGGACCTGGGCGGCCGACCCACCGTGGTGTACGGTCCCAGCAGCGGCGGTAGCTTCCAGCACCCGTCGCAAATCCAGGAGTTCTACCACGGGCCGTCTTCGCTGTCCACGGCTCCCTACCAGCAGAACCCGTGCGCTGTGGCGTGCCACGGGGACCCGGGCAACTTCTACGGCTACGACCCGCTGCAGCGGCAGAGCCTGTTCGGTGCGCAGGATCCAGACCTGGTGCAGTACGCCGACTGCAAGCTCGCCGCCGCCAGCGGCCTGGGAGAGGAGGCCGAGGGGTCCGAGCAGAGCCCGTCGCCCACACAGCTCTTCCCCTGGATGCGCCCGCAAGGTGAGCTCGCGTCGGGGGCCGGCGGGGGGCGGGGGAGGAAGGGAGACCCGGGGCCCAGGACGGGCAGGGGGCCGGGCAGCGGTGTCCCCAGCTCCTGGAAGACGTGCTCGCTCCGATTCAGATAGCCTCCCCCTTCTTTCCTTCCTTCCTCCCTTTCCTTCCTTTTCTTCTTTTTGTTTCCCTTGAAGGAGGTCGCTAAGCGACATTTCCTGAATCCATAAACCCCTCACCCTGCCTGACTTTTCTTCTTCCCCTCCTTTTTTCCCCTTTTACTGTTTTATGGGGGGTAGTGGAGAAAGGGTGGTGGGAGTGGGGGCGCTCAACTTTTGCACTTCTCAATTGCTTTATAGTTTAATTACCCTGAAGAAACTTTTCTTCTGGGGCAGAGGCTCTGGGGGCTTTTCAAGGTGGGTCCATTCGTCCCCATCCCGGCTTTTTTTATTCTTATTTTTCCCCCTCCTTCACATCCTTCCTTCTAAAGTTTATGGCACTTTTAATAGATTCAACCACCCCCGCCCAACTCTCTGGAGCTGGTTACCAGGGGAGGGGGGACCCCTTTCTGGCTCCCTTAGATTCAGTGGTGTCTGATCCCCCTCACCCCCCCTCCACTGACCGCGGCCTCCCAGCGCCCCCGCCCCTGCGCGGGGTAGAAGGTCCCCTGCCCTTATTATTCTGGTCTCCTAGGCTGGTTCACGAATCTTCCAACCTTCTCCGTCTCTGCCCCCTCCCCCACCCTCCCCTCCCCTCTGTCTCGCCCTTTCCCCTATTCCCAGCAGCCGCCGGACGCAGGCGAGGCCGACAGACCTACAGCCGCTACCAGACCCTGGAGCTGGAGAAGGAGTTCCTATTTAATCCCTATCTGACTCGCAAGCGGCGGATCGAGGTATCGCATGCGCTGGGACTGACAGAGAGACAGGTCAAAATTTGGTTCCAGAACCGGAGGATGAAGTGGAAAAAAGAGAACAACAAAGACAAGTTCCCCAGCAGCAAATGCGAGCAGGAGGAGCTGGAGAAACAGAAGCTGGAGCGGGCCCCGGAGGCGGCGGACGAGGGCGACGCGCAGAAGGGCGACAAGAAGTAGGCTCCAGCTGGGACTGCCAGGGCCGCGGCCGCCCTGCGGCCGCTGGTCCCCCGACCGCGCCACCGTCGCCCGCCCCCGCCCGAGAGAGCTCTGGCCCCGCGAGCGGGGCCCGGAGCCTGGCCTCCCACCGCAGCGTCCCCGCCGCGCCAGTCCCCGCTAGTGGTAGTATCTCGTAATAGCTTCTGTGTGTGAGCTACCGTGGATCTCCTTCCCTTCTCTTGGGGGCCTGGGGGAAAGAAAAGGATTTTAAGCATGGACTCCCTCGCCCTGCGAGGGTGAGCGGCTGCGGCCTGGCTGAGCACCCCCCCCACGCCCCCGCCCCGTGTAAAAAGCCTCCTTGTGCAATGGTCTTTTTTTTCCTTTGAACGTGCTTCTTTGTAATGACCGAGGTACCGATTTCTGCTAAGTTCTCCCAACAACATGAAACTGCCTATTCACGCCGTAATTCTTTCTGTCTCCCTCCCTCTCTTTTCTCTCTCTTTCTCTCTCTCTCTCTCGCCTCGTCCTCATTTCCCCTCCCACCCCTCCTCCCCGCTGTCCTTCCTAGCTCGCTGGCTTTCTCTCTGGCTTCTCTCTTTTCCTCCACCCCCCCGCCGCCCCCGCCCGCCGCTTTGGTTTGACAATTTCGTCTTAAGTGTTTCTCAAAAGAGGTTACTTTAGTTAGCATGCGCGCTGTGGGCAATTGTTAAAAGTGTTCTTAGGTTTACTGTGAAGAGAATGTATCCTGTATCCGTGAATTGCTTTATTGGGGGGAGGGAGGGCTAATTATATATTTTGTTGTTCCTCTATACTTTGTTCTGTTGTCTGCGCCTGAAAAGGGCGGAAGAGTTACAATAAAGTTTACAAGCGAGAACCCGAGACTGGCCCGACCCGCGCTCCTCATTTGCTCCCTGCGCCTTGCAGATTTGCTGGGGGAGCCGGTCTGTCGGCTCTAGCGCCCGCCAGGCCCGGCCGCGCAGGGGAGGGGGCGGAGGCTGGAGGCAGGTGGTGCAGTCCCTTGGCCCAGGGGCGCAGGGGGTGAGGGAGGCGGCTGCGCGCGATTGGAGGAGAGAGAAACGAGGGAGGGGAGCCGAGAGAAACCCCCTCCCTTCGCGTTCCGAGGCTACGGGCCCCGGAGACCCTAGCGCCCAGGCCACGCTGGAGAGATGCGCCTGGGCTGTTGACTTTATCCCACCCCAACCCCCGCACCTCCCCCTTTGTTTTTGCGTGTTCTTTCGTGTGTGTGTGCGCGCGCGCGCAGGGGTAGAGGTGCAGTACCGAGCTGCTAAACTGGCTTATATTTTTATTTTTCTCGTATTCTGGTGGGGGGGAGGAGAAGGGAGATGCTCTTCCCTGCCTCTCCCTTTCTGGGACTTGGCTACCTTTGCCCAGCGCCGAGGTGGTGGCTCGCCGCCTTCCTTCCTTTTCTCGCTCTGCTTCTCCAGCAGCCACGCTTGACTGAGGCATCCGCCTCCCAGAACCAGAGCTGCATACCGGGCCACCCTCCTCCCTTCCTTTCTCTTCCCACCCACCCCACCTTCTTCCTTTTTTTATTTTCAACCTTTTTTTTTTATTTTTTAAAGCCATCAGAAACTGCAGCATCCAACGCCCCCCGGGCTGGATCCTGCACCGCTGGGAGCACCCACGAAACCTCGCTGCATCCCTGACCGTTCTGTCTGGGCCGCACACAGAGAAAGCGTGAGGCCAGGCTCACCTCGCGCCTCACCTCAGGAGAAACGGACCAAGTCTGGACAAGTTTCCCCAAAGGGCCAGCCAGGCTGAATGGTTCCAGATTAATGAAGACCTGGCCTGCCCGTCCCCACCCACCGGTTGTGTGCAATCCCTACGTTTGTTTCTGGCTGGGTAACGGGCTGGGGAGGATGGGGGGGGGGTGTTGGGTGACAACTCGGATCCCTCTCAGGTTATTTGTTTTCCCTTCCACTCAATCCCTTCCTCCCCCAAATCTCGCCTGCAAGCTGCCTCCAGCCCACGGGGGTCGACAGCGGCCCTGGAGCCCCCCAGCCCCAATCCACAGGGCCTGGTTTCCCCATTCATTATTGATCATATTTTATAAATCCGACGCCACACAATTTTTTCCACATTACCGGGAGCCGTGGGGAGGCTGCTCGGCCATTGGCTGAGGGGACGTCACGTGGGCGGGGTCACGTGGTCCAGAGAGGAAAAAGGGGGTCCTTTTTGGTGTAAATCTGGACTCTAATTCTGTAATATATCAAGGAATCTCGTAAAACCGACACTAAAACGTCCCTGCCTACAAATCATCCGGCCAAATTATGAGTTCATTGTATTATGCGAATGCTTTATTTTCTAAATATCCTGCCGCAAGTTCGGTTTTCGCTACCGGAGCCTTCCCCGAACAAACTTCTTGTGCGTTTGCTTCCAACCCCCAGCGCCCGGGCTATGGAGCCGGTTCGGGCGCTTCCTTCGCCGCCTCGATGCAGGGCTTGTACCCCGGCGGGGGGGGCATGGCGGGCCAGAGCGCAGCCGGCGTCTACGCGGCCGGCTACGGGCTCGAGCCGAGTTCCTTCAACATGCACTGCGCGCCCTTTGAGCAGAACCTCTCCGGGGTGTGTCCCGGCGATTCTGCCAAGGCGACGGGCGCCAAGGAGCAGAGGGACTCGGACTTGGCGGCCGAGAGTAACTTCCGGATCTACCCCTGGATGCGAAGCTCAGGTAACGCCGCGCACCGAGCCGTCCCGAGCCGCAGTGGCCCGGGCACATATCCCGGAAGGCGCCCCCTTCCCGGCCAACCGCCCTTCTTCGCGTCCAGAGTGCTCCTGGTAGGAGATCGGCCCTGGGGACGCGGCCCCCCCTGAGCCGCGACACGGCGCGCCGCCCCCCTCCCATTTTTGCTTGGTGCTCTCAGGCTCGCTCTGCTTCCCTGGCGGATCCCTCTTCGCCGACGCCGCGGCGCTCTGAGCCCCCAGCCCACCCCCCACCCTTCCTCCCAGCCTTTTAGCTTTAAATATTTATCAGCCGCGCCGGCACGGGCTGGAGACGAGGCCGTTTGTCTTGCGGAGGAAGGCTGGGGTTTGCAGAGAATAGCCATTAGGGTCTCCCCCCTCCCTTTTCCCTTCCCCCGCCGGGGATCTCATCTCTGGGTGTGTCCCCTCAGCCCCAGCTTGGATGAGGTCTGGGGGAGGGGGCTGTAGCTCCGAGCAGTTCTCCCCTCCCCCTTTCCTCCCAGCCAACCCGCTCCCCCATTATTCCCTTCTGGACAATTAGAGGTGGGCTCTAGAGGCACGGCGGGAGGAGGGGGTGTGAGAGGAGATGAGGATTCAGTCAGGGACCCAGAGGCAGGTGGAGAGATGGGGACTGAGGCCAATAGAGAGAGGCTTCTGACTCCCCAGTGAACTTGGGGAGGGGGAGGCAGGAGAACTAGAGAAAGGAGCAGAGGCCTCATGGGGAGGCCAGCTGACTTCCTCAGGTGCCCTTCCTAGCACCCCTGGAGAACTGGCCAACAAGTTTTCAAGTGTCCTTCCAGAAGGACGGATGTCCTCTTGGGGGAGAAACAAGGACTCCAAGAAGTCAAATCAAGAGTTAGAGAGTGCAGGCCACTGAGGCAGCTGCTGCAGAAACCCCAAGAGACCAGAGGCTCTGTGGGGGTCTCCTGACAAGCCTGTCCCAGACAGCTTCTTTGTGTTGCCCTGGACTCGGAGGCCTCTCTCAAGATCCAGGAAACCCAAGATACATGGTCAGAGGCTCCCAGTCCAGCCAGCGTTGAGGGCCAAGAGAAGCCCAGCTCTTATTCCATCAGTATTAGTGGTCACAGTCCCCATTACCTGCTCCATAATTCAACTGCCTTTCCAGCTTAATTTATTAAAGCCCCAATTTTTCTGCTCATAAACATTTCAGCTTGGCTTTTATCTGACTTGAAATTAGGCCCCCAACCCCTCCTCCCCCTGTCTCCTTCCTAGGAGGGCTGGCACCAGCACCTCCCCCAGCACAACCTCCCTCCTGCCTCCTCAGGGTTTGGGACCTAACCTGGGAAGCTCTCCCCTGCCCTTCTGCCCCCACCAGCCAGGTACTGAGTGTTCCACCCCAAAGCAGGCTGCTGTCTCTCCTCTCCCCCTGTGCCTTCCCAGAGGCCCAAGGATTGCTTTGGAGGGCTGAGTTGTCTGGGCAGGTGGGCAGGCAGGACGGTCTGAACCTCAGCCACTCATTGGAAAATAGTCAGCAGAGGGCAACTGCTCTCAGACCAGCTCCACTGCGCCAAGGAAATCTGCAAATTCTCATCTCCTCCTCATTCCATAACAGGATGGGGGAGGGGGTAGGCTGGACCTGTAAGGCGGTTTGTCTCCTTTTCTTTTTGCGAAAAGCCCTCAGGCCAGGCCTAGAGTCGCACTCCAGGGTCACTTGCATGGTTTTTGTTGTCATGGCTTATTCTGCACGCACTGACTTTTCTCCCGTAAATACTCTGCGCAGGGACCGACCGCAAGCGCGGCCGCCAGACCTACACCCGCTATCAAACCCTGGAGCTGGAGAAGGAGTTTCACTATAATCGCTACCTGACCCGGCGGCGGCGCATCGAGATCGCGCACGCGCTCTGCCTCACAGAAAGACAGATCAAGATCTGGTTCCAGAACCGCCGCATGAAGTGGAAGAAAGAGAACAAGACCTCAGGCCCCGGGGCCGCCAGCCAGGACAAGGCCGAGGTGGAGGAGGATGAGGAGGAGTGAGGGACAGAGAAAGGGCAGAAGAAGAGAGAAGAGAGAGGGAGAAGCGCAGCTCTGGGAACTGAACCAGGAAACTCGAGTCAAATAGAGAGGAAAAAAAGCAAAAAACAAAACTATTTAAGTGGAAAGCAGCCGAACTTTTTTTAAGGAGAGAAGGTGAAATTTTGGTTTCTTAATACTGAAAAAAATACTACCTATAGGAAAGTCCGTCAGGTTTGTTTTGTACAATATGGAAAGGACATCATCTACCTGTTCTGTAGCTTTCTGGAATTTGCCTCCCCCTTTTTTTTATGTCGTTAATTGTAAGGTCTTTGGTAAAATCTTGTTGTTTTGTAAGGCCCCTCTTTGATGCTGTCTTTGTGGTCTGTGGGTCTGGACTGTGTGTGGTTCCCTGCCTTCCTGAGCCCCCTGCCTTCCCAGTAGTGGCACTGAAGGGGCCTTAGGGAGCCCCAAGGACCCACCAACTAGCTCGTGTCCCCTCTGTGCAACTGGTCTGCCCGCTGCTCCTTGCTCCTGCCAGCCCTGTGATCCTCTTTCCATTCTATGTATATCTGAAAGATGGAGAAATAAAAGAAATTAAAAATAAACATATGTACTATTTTCTGTCTCTCTAAGGTTGGGAGTGGGTGAGAGATACTCATGCATACCGGTGCCCAACTTCTGCTGTGGCTCATTTCTTAATGTGCTGGTATCTGCTCTTTTTTTCCTTGTGTCCCTTGCTCTGGCCAGATACCACACATATGCAGTCCCTTTACTTTATTTTTTACACACATTGACACACAAACGCACACAATCACACCTAGTTACAGGCTGACTTTGCACATAAATATATACCTTGTCATACAGAGTCACAAACACCCATATTCATTATGTTCACAAATAAATATACAAGCATTCGCACATCCCAAACCCTTTCCAGAACACATGTATTCACATTCACTCACACAAGTAAACCTACATTCACACTCACTCACAGACACATTTATACATACCAGGGTAACACTCACACATTGTCTTATAAACACACAGACTCACATTTGCCCCCAAGTGAACATGTCCTTGAGTCCACATGCTCAGTCACACACATTCACAAAACCAAGCCAAACCAAACCCCAGAGTTCCACAGACCCTTCCTCATACAAGCCTTCACACCAGGCTGTGGCTCGGTACCGCCACGGGCACAAACATACAGAGCTGAAATCCAAAGTGCTAGGCCCCAAGCTAAGGAAGAGCAGAAGGAAAGGGAAGGTGACCACCCAAATCCACTCCTTCTCCGGCCGGTGGGTGGGTGGGCAGGCGGCATTGGGCACAGGCCAGGCGGGCGAGCAGAAACCTCCCGGGCCCCCCAGGCAGGCCCTCAACCTCGAGATGCTCCCGGCTTTCCGCTCAGCCCGCAAATATTTTCCGCAAGAGCTATTCGGTTATTTTATTTCAATTTATTTTACTTTCATTTAATTTACCTCATTCTAAATTGATCCATCGACCCAAGTAAAACTTAAAATTGGGGGAGAAAAACATGAGCCCAGGAGCGAGAGGCTGAGAGTGCGAGTTACCCGGCTGCTGTGGCCGCATCCCGGCCGCTCTGAGCCTGGTCGCCCGGCCGCCGGGCCTCCCGGGCTCCGCCGGCTGCCTCCGCGCTTTTCTGCCCACTGTCCGCGCTGCCGGCAACCTGGAAATCTTCTCCGGGGTACAGAGAAAGGGAAAAAGAAAAACATTTTGCGAGGGAGGTTATTTCCTTTCCTGAATTTGGGCGCTGGCAGCTCAATTCAAAATACCGGCGTATATCAAGGGACCTGGGAAACCCGGGGTGAATTTTGCTTGTTTGGCTCCAAAACATCCCCTTGATTGAGAGAGAAATACCGGACGACGCCGTCTAGACTTTCGGAGCTGATTTTTAGTATTTATTCGATTATAAATCCTGGCTTATTTAAATTTAAAAAACAGGTATCGGCACTGAAAGGGGAAGAGGATTGGAGGGAAGCATGGTTAAGGAGAATCTGTTTATTCTAAATTTGTAAGTAAAAGGATCCTAAGCCTGCATTAAGGACCGCAGACCACCCCCTCGCCCTGCAGGGAGCATGGGGAGTTGTCCTTGGGAACCTGGGCAAGTGCACATTTGGGCGAGAGAGCCAAGCGTCTGGGTCTGGCTTTGCTCTCCTCCAATTCCTGCGGTGCAGAGGCAATCATTCCGTGGCTAGAGTGTCTGCCTTGGCCTCCATTAGGGCCACTTTACTTGGGACAAAAGATAGGCCCTAGGGGATCTACGGCCCCCACACCCGCAGTGCTACAAACCCTCACAGGTGGGGTCCTGCCATTTATAGGGCTGGGAGTGAGGGGGGCATTCAGAGGGAGAAAGGGGGCTTTGACGCTTTCATTTTGCCCTGAGGCTAGTGGCAGCTCTGGACATTGGCTGTTGCTCCCAACTCACCCCCAAATTGCCTTAGAAAAGACCCTGTGTGGAGGTTTTGGGGTGAATTTTTACTAGAAAAGAAGGACAGAGCTCCAGTGAGAATAGGGAGGTTCCAAAAAGAACCCCCTTCCCAGATGGATGCTTGTGCCTCCTCTATCTGATTCCCCACACCCCGAATCTCACACCTTCTCAGATTGGGGTTTCCCCAAAAATCGAGAAGGAGAAGAAAAGAAGATGGCGACTGAGAAAAGGGTTGCTGGTGGAGCAGCCATGAAGAAATGCAATAAATTCCTTGTTGTTTTATGAAAATTTACAACTTTGTGATAGAAGTTTATGAGTGGTTGAATCCAGCGATTGGCCAGCGCCGGTCATGTGGCCGGGCGATCGTGAACATGAACTTTTTATCATTTCCCTGGTGGTTATAATGCAGCATTCTTTTGGACACCACACCTAGGTCGGAGCACTGTCGTCCTTCAGGGCTCCAGCCTCTTGATATTTTTATACTTCAGTATCAGCTCGATAAAGCAAAAGAGAGAGAGGAAAACCGAGGGGGAGAGAAAAGAAGAGAGAGCAGGGGAGAGAGAGAGAGAGAGAAGGAGGGGTGGGAATTACACAAAAGAGAGAACCAAAAATAATTTTAATTTCTAAGTTAATTTGCTTGCTGATCTGGGATTTTAGTCATCATGGAGAGTAAATGGACAATCTGCCCAGGACTGCAGCCTGATACCATTTTTCAAAGCCAGAACTTACTCCATTTTCTATGCAAATATCAGAAAAGCGAAACACCCTCTCTCCCAAGTCAGAGAAGGGGAAGCAACGGCTCTCAGGTTGGGACAATATTATCTGGAAGATGAAGAAGAAACCGAACGCTCTTCCCCCCTCCCTTTCTCCCACCCCTTTCAATCGGAGGAAAGAAACCCCAAGGTCTGCAAAGGTAAGGGAGATTCTACAATTTTCTTCTTATTCTTTTGCATCGGTTTTGTAGGGGGTGGGGCTTGGGTTTGTCTCTCTCCCCCCTCTTCCAAGACAGGGCTGAACCCCACCTCTGGGCGCTGCAGGGAGAGGCTGCCTAGGAAATTCGGTGGCTGAGAGAGGGGTGGTTGTTTCCTGGAGGAGAAGCAAGGCAGGGAAGACGGTCGGACGAACCGAAAGGGGCCACGGAGGCGAGCTCTAAGTGGCCTTTTTAAGCTGGGAGAAGAGGTTTAAGCTAGAGGGCTGCGAAAGAAAGGATGGGGGTGTCTGGGCTTGGGGTGCCGGCATAAAGCCGGTTACTACGGCCTCTGTGGGTTTGCGCCCCCTCCCCCTCCCACCATCTCTCCCTTGTTCCGGCCTCCCCCAATTGCCCCGGCGCAATTCTCTTGCCCGGTGTGGGTACGGGTATCCGTGGCTTTCCGGCACCGTTGGCACGAGGGGCGGTGGCGCTGAGAGACGTCCTGGTCTCTGGCGGGCCTGGAATCTCCATTGAGGCCAGCGAGGATGAGCAGGCGGCTAGAGAGATACAGAAAGAACAATTCACAGAGAAATACTCATTATCTCCCTTCAGAAACATTTCTGAAATTAAAGGGCTGTGGGTGGAGGCACCCAAATTGAGGGAGACCCCCTCCTCCCAAGAAGCCTGCCTGAAAATGCTCAGATCTTTGGCCACTCCCGTAGGACGGAGGCTCGCTCTGCAGGGAGACAATTTTGTGGTTTTTAACGCGGTAGGTTACAGCTTGTTGGTTTCTGTGTAATACTGGTTCTGTACCTTGTGTTTTATTGGTATGGGATGTGTGGATTTCTGTGGAAGAGAAAATTGCCATGTGTGTCTGATGTGGAAACGTTTCAAACTTTCCTGGATCCAAATGTGGTGATTGTGAAGAAGCTGTTTAACACGTTGTTGTTTTAGGCATGGAAACAAAAAAGAAAAAGAGAAGAAAATTAAAAGAAATTCCCATTGGGAGATTTGATGGTGTCTGGACTAGAAAGCTGCCTGGCACTGAGCTCAGACAGCTAGTCTTGTCCCTCCGGCGCCTGATTCCATTCCCGAGCCAGGCCTGGGGTGGGGGGTGGGGGGTTGGGGTAGGGGAGCCGGGAGAAGAACCGTAGGGCGGGAGGCCGAGATTCCTGAAGTAGCTGGTGGGGTTGAAGAAGGCGCCAGTCGCTAGGTGAAGACTTAAAAATAGAGAGGGGTTCTGGGGAAGCTGCCAGCTGAGAGATAAGAGACTTAGGGCGCGGAGAGCAGGAGAGACTGTGATTTAGTTTGGTTTGCAGAAATAGGTGATTGCTTTCCTCTTTTTAAGGACCAGATGCAGAGATTTCAATCTCGGGTCTCTGGTGGCCTAGGAATTGCAGGGTCTGGATGCGCATAGGGGAATATTGATTGGCCTTCTCAATACTGAGCTGAGGAGAGACAGAGCCACTTGTGGCGCGAAAGGGGGCCCCTGGTGGCACAGGTAGATGCCCTCACAGCAGGCCCAGTATGGGTGCCTGAAGGGACCCCTCGACTACGAAGCCAGAGAAGTTCTCGGCCAGCACCCGTGGCACTCGGAGCCTATTCTCAAAGGAAAAAATCCCCAAACCTACCCAGACTAAAGGTCTTTTTCTCCTATAGTCTTGGCGGGGTATAAATCATCCCTTAGACAGTTCGCTCTGACCCAAATTATGCGGTTTGCTGCCATCTACCGTCCGTTTGGAGACATGCGGCTTCGGCGCCGCAAGCCCGGCGACGCTGCCTGAACCCGGCCCCACGCCTGGAGCCCGCAGCCCCTCAGGTTCGGCGGGATTCTGGGGACTTTCGGCCCAGATTATCACCTTCCGCTGGATCTTGGTTCCAGCTTGTCCACATGTGGATTGGAGAACGAGGATCCCTCTGTCCTGTCAGGCCCATCCCAGCTCCAAACCTGGCGGCTGGCTGAGGGAAGTGGCTTTTTTCAAGGGCATATTTTAAAAGGACTAATACTGCATCTTGCGAGCACGGGGCCCTGAATCAAAGGGTTGGGGGAATCAGAGTCGACAGCCCTCTCCCCGACGTCCCCACCAAACTCAAGAGGGGATTACCAGGGCCGCTAGGGAGATCCATCCGAGGCCAAGGCTGTTCAAGGTTTATTTGGTTTTCTTTTCGGCCAAGGGAGGGGTCCTGCAGGGGAGGCGCCGGCCCGGGCAGTTCCACTCGGTTGTCAAAAGACAAACCGAGTCTGTGTTCTTCGGGTTGACTGGTGGGTCTTGCCAGTTCCTTGGCTGGTTGAGTGTATGGTGAAAGAACTGAACCGAGCTTTCTGGAAATTGTTGGTGTCTGCAAGTGAGTGTGTGTCCCCTTCCCCGTTCCCGATCACTTCAAGCGAAATCGACACAAACATGCTTTGGGGAAAAGCGGGGAGTGGGGCTCAATCATTAAGGAAGCAAACCATTGTAATTGCCGTTCCTGCCCGACTCCTCACACCCGCTGAAGCCGACTGCTTTCCCAGGAGGGGGTGGCGAGGGTGAGGGTACGCGCCGCTGCCGCCGAGTTTGAATATTGGCCCGTCTCACGGGTTACTGATTAGCTCGGGCTTTCAAGCCGCAGGAGGAAGCTCTGGCCGCTCCTTTCAAGGTGCTGTGGCCCCAGTTCCTGGGCGGGGGGCTCCAGGAAATTGCCTCTGGTGCCAGGCAGGCCTAGGTGTTACATGTTCTGGAGCTGGAGGAGCTGCCGAAGTCGAGGGGCCCAGCGGTACTAGGGGCAAACGCAAGGTCTCTGCGGCCCGAGCCTCTGGCGCCTTGCGAGTCTGCCTCGCAGGAGCAGCCCTTTCAGCTCTTCAGCAGAGAGTGACTTTCAGGCGGCTGGAAGGCCCGGCCCAGTGCAGGAGCCCCCAAGGGAGTGCTCCCTGAAAGTCTTGGGCCCCTCGGAGATTTTTCTTGCGGACAATCGTAAGGACAGATGCAGAGGGGAAGGGGGCTGTACAGAGGGTTGAAACCTTTAAGGGCTTTTAGGGTGCCCATGGGCCTGGGGAGAGGGAGTTGAGGGCCACTGCTCCCGCCTCCAACAGAGAAGATGCCAGTCATTTGCATAATGGAAATGTCTTTGTACCCTGCTTTGGAGGAGCCAATTTTAAGGCAGTGTTCCCTGTAAACTGCTCTCAGAGACTGGGAGAGGCCACACTGCTCCTCTGGGAACATATATGTTCTCCAAACCCAGAGAATCATGGAATCTAGAGGAGGAATTGGGTTGAGATGTTTGAATTCACCCCACCCCAATTGGGGTGGGGGAAGTTGCCCACAACTCTTAAGAGCCGGGGGTAGGGGGGAGCTTTGCAGCTAAGAGGAAGTAGGAAGCCTGGACAATGTCTCAATACCCCTCCCCTCCAAACACCTACTGGCAAATATCCTCCCTGAGCTTACCCATTCAGGAGAATTCTACTCTGGAGCTGAACACAACTTCGACATTTACCGGGGAGCTGGAATGTGCGTACATCCACAGGACCACAGATTCACAGCTCAGGAAATTACAATTATAAGTCCTGCCAATGGGATTTCTATACAATCCTCCTGTTGTGTACTGAAGACTTAGGACACATTTACATTCATCTCTCCGTACACACACCTCCTCCTTGAGCAGGGAGAGACACCCCAGACCGGCAGATGACTGTGCCCACTGTGTATTTATATGTTCCCTCTTGGAGACAGACCGACGACAGTGGATGCAACCACAGACAGATTCATAGAGATCTGACTCCAGAAGTCAGGCAGCCTCTGGCCCAGCCCTGCCTGCCTGCTCTTTCTCCCAAACAAACGGATCAGACGAATAAACGCTCATAAATACCTCTGGGCTTAGATAAGAGCGATGAGGCGCTATTTCCTTTCATGCCCGACTCCAGGCGCCCAGACCCTGCCTTTGCGGCTCCATCTCACGACAGGCAACCTGCAGAGGTGAGGTTAATTTGGGGCTATGACTCTAAGGATAAGGCGATTGTTTTCGTGCTTCTATCATAGGGGAAGTCTTCATCTCTCACTGAATCTTATGTTATCCAGGCTTCATGGGAAAGCCCATACCAAACAGTCCTAGTTTGAGGACACTGTGACCAGAAAGGAGGAAGGGAGGGCTGAGGCCCAAGGCCCAGCCTCAGTACCAAGGAGGAGGGAGGTACACAAGGCACTCTCCCCACCTTGCTTCTCCAGCCTAAATGTTCTCCATTCCTTTCCAGGAGTGGGCCTAATCACAGCTGGATTTGAGCACTTATGACTCTACATCATTAAGAGGCTAGAATTTATTTTTTTTAATCTTGACAACCCCCCTCCAAAGAGGGGCTAGAAAGTGGCTGATGGGACAGCCAGGAATAGCCACTTAACCATGAAGGCACAGCCAAGAAGTTGTCCTAAGTTTAGGGAGCCTTGTGGGCCACTAAGTAACAACCAAGTTCCATCTCTGGTCACTAACCTCAATCCTTTACCACATTTCCTAGTGTCTTGTGCCATCTTCAGTGGGCAGATTTGGCCCACAAAAAGGAGTCCAAAGAACAAGTCAGAGAAGGGTCAGCCTGGTCCCTTCATTATCAGGTTTTGTCCCACATTCTGGCCCATTCCTGGCCCCAGGTCCAAAGCTTGTCATCCTTTATGCGCATTAGAATGTTGAAAATACACCGTGGTTCAGTCTTCCAGGCTGGTTCCAACGCTCATTTTCCTAAAATAAGAGTCAGAGATGTACACACTCTCTCACACCAAAGCTTGTAGGCAGCAGGCTGGTGATACATATGAGAGGTGGGAGGGATTGTAGAGATGCTGAGAGACAGAAGGGTAGTGAGCATCTGGAGAGGGGATAGGGAATGATAGTGGTAAGCTGCCTGCTGCGGCCCCAGGAGGACCCAACCCTCCCCTTTATAAAACGAAACAAAAACAGTCTTGAGAAAGAATTAATTAAAAAAGAACTGTCCGCTTCTGGAGAGACCTGGAAAAGGAGCGATGGCTCCTCTCTTCCCAGTGGTTTCCGATTGTCTCCAAAATCAGGAGGGTTTGAGGACCTGAAACTGGAGGAGGAACAATTTTCTTCCCTCTACTTACTGAGACACCTTTGATACCTAAGAATTTGTAGCCCAGGATATTCTAATGTCTTTTGGGGTAGGAAGTGGGGTGGAGGGAGGGTTGCAGGCAGGATAGGGATCAGACAAACCTCTCACCCCTCCTCTCCCTATCCCCCTCTTCCCAGTGCCCCTTCCTGTGCCAAGAGCAAGCAGTACATACTAGAACCAGGCAAGATATCGTGGGCAGCGGCAGCGGTAGCCTTCCAAGTAGCTCCTAGCCTAGCTGCACAGCAAAAGGGAGAAGCTTTTAGGCTCAGACCCTCCTCCCAATTCCCAGTCTTCTGGGTCCTCTGGCCTGCCTCTCAGACTACAAGAGCTGTAGAGAGGCAGGAATAATAAGCCCAGGCTTGGAGGAGATGGAATAGGTCTGAGAAACAGGAAAAACGGTTTTCAAAACCTGGGAAGGAGACGGTGTCGTCTTCTTTTGCTTCTCGATTTCTGAAAGCGATGCTAATCAGCGGAGAACTCTTCTCTCCTTCTACCAACACACAACCCGAGAAACCAGCCTTCTCCTTTAGTTCTCTTCTAGGGAGACTGAGATTCGAGATTCCGAGATATTTATCCACCTTCCCTTGAGGGAATGGGACTCAAGCAAGTCAGGGGTTAACTTTTCTGAAAACACAATTAACTTTTCCCTATTCTGCGTGGGGAGGGGAGGGATATATTTATTTAATCACTGGAGGATGGGGTGGTCTCAATCCAAGTGCTCCCTCCTCCCTCAAAGGCACAGACGCCTCTTTCGCAGATCCTACGTAGGTGGAACGGGACGCGTTGTGCTGTTGGGGAGAGAGAGAGAGAAAGCAGAAGGAGAAGAAGGAGGAAAAAAAGGTTGATAGGTTTGCGCGCGGGTCCCTCGCGCGGGCTGCGCTCCTCCTGGGTGCTATTTGACAATTCCTGCCTCTGCCATTGGTCAGTGTTGGATCAGATGGTTGTATTTCCTTCTGGCCCTCACTGGCACCTCGCCATCCCCCCTCAGCTAAAACCCAATCTCAGATATACTACTAATAGGCGCGGCGCTCGGACTATAAAACACAACAAATCATAAACCCGGCGGAGCAGCAGCGGCCGCGCGCGCCTCCCCTCCCAATGAGTTCCTATTTCGTGAACTCCACCTTCCCCGTCACTCTGGCCAGCGGGCAGGAGTCCTTCCTGGGCCAGCTCCCGCTCTACTCGTCGGGCTATGCGGACCCTCTGAGGCACTACCCTGCGCCCTACGGGCCCGGGCCCGGCCAAGACAAGGGCTTTGCCGCTTCCTCCTATTACCCGCCGGCCGGCGGCGGCTACGGCCGGGCGGCGCCCTGCGACTACGGGCCGGCGCCGGCCTTCTACCGCGAGAAGGAGTCGGCCTGCGCGCTCTCGGGCGCCGACGAGCCGCCCCCGTTCCACCCGGAGCCGCGGAAGTCCGACTGCGCGCAGGACAAGAGCGTGTTCGGCGAGGCCGAGGAGCAGAAGTGCTCCACCCCGGTCTACCCCTGGATGCAGCGGATGAATTCATGCAACAGTGAGTGAGACTTGCTGCGGCCGCTGCGACCCCCGCGGGCTAACCCCCCCCCTCCCCAGAGTCAGAACTAGAGAGCCCTCCTTCCCCAGTTCTTCCACGGAGAGAGCCTCTCGGGTTGGAGCTTAGGGAAGATTGGGCGCCTGCCTCGATCTCCCGCGCTGCCCTCACGCCCTCAGGAGTTGCAAAGTTTGCAAAGTCCCAGATGCACTCCGAGCCAGGGGGAGCGAGTGGGTTCTCTGCGAGGGCCAGGCCGCAGCCGAGATCCGGGTCAGGGAGGCAGGCAGAGCCCGCGCAGCCACTGGCTTGGCTCTCCCTGGCGCCCCCAGCTCTGGCCCGGTCCCCCACCCCAAGACTGTTCATTAAAAACGGAGTACGTCATGGGAAGGGGGGCGGCGTGACGCTGGCGAGGGAGAGTTGAGTCTGTCCCGGACTGGTTTTCCCTGGGGGTCGGGGGCTGGGGAAAGAGGAGGCACCCGGAAAGGGGTGGTAGTCAGAGGAGGGGGGCAGAATAAGGGGAAGAAAGAGAGGCAGCGGGCGGAGTCGGAGAGAGGGAGAAGCAGGCGCCGGGGTCTCAGGTTGGATTATTTGTCGGTCTTAAATCCCAAATTGATGTCCATTAACGGGACACGAAAATGAGGAGCCCTTAATGCTGACTACGGATCGATCCACGTCATTACAGATTAAGGGCCGGAATCTATCACGGGGTGGTGGGGGAGCCAGATGGAAAGAAAAGATGCGTCTAGGAAGAGACACACCTGGCCAGTGCTTCTCCAGCCCCTCCCCCTAGGCTCAGGTGGGATTTAAAACTGCTCCTCCCATCCCCCCACCAAGAATCTAGACAGAAGGCAAGAGCCTAGGAGACCCGGAGGGAATCTGGAGGGGGCGCTGGAGGAGTGAGGAAAAGCGGGGGCAGGGAACCAGGGAGAGTGGAGGGCATCCCGGGACAGGCTAGAGTCCCCGTTTGAGGGTCGAATGGGGGAGGGGGGGTTCTGGCCTTGGTGACCCCAGGCCTCAACATCTCCTCTCTGCGTAACAGGTTCCTCCTTTGGGCCGAGCGGCCGGCGCGGCCGCCAGACCTACACGCGCTACCAGACGCTGGAGCTGGAGAAGGAGTTTCACTACAACCGCTACCTGACGCGGCGGCGGCGCATTGAGATCGCGCACGCCCTGTGCCTGACGGAACGGCAGATCAAGATCTGGTTCCAGAACCGGCGCATGAAGTGGAAAAAGGAGAGCAAACTGCTCAGCGCGTCTCAGCTCAGTGCGGAGGAGGAAGAAGAAAAACCGACCGAATGAAGGCGCTGGCAGGGGGCGGGGGGACGCGAAGGGAGAGGCCTGCGGGGAACGGAGGGCAGCGAAGAGCTCCGGGGAAGGCTCTGCGGGCGGGGGAGCCCGGGACCTGCTCTCCAGAGCGCGACAGGCGGGGCCCCGCGCTCTCCTGGACGCCCCCGCCCGCAGAGCGCTCGCTGGGCGCTGGGAGGTCGTGCTGCCTGAGCCCAGCCGGCACCCCAGCGCCGCCTCCAAGCCCGCAGAACCGCCTCAGCCCGAACAGGCTCCCGCGTGAGAACTGAGGACCGGACTCACTTGATGTTTCCTGGAAGCAGAGCAAAATGCTCTTGTCCGTGTCGCGTCTCATTTCGTCCATGTCGCCCGTGCACGGTTCAATGGTAGATTCGCAGTCCCCTCAGCGGGGGCCTCGAAGACTCCCTGACCCCAGACCTCTCTCCCAGCCCCTCCCCAAAGCCACTGGAAGGAGCACACACTACCTAGAAGTAAGAAGAGGAGCCTCAGAAGAAAACAAAGTTCTATTTTATTAATTTTCTATGTGTTGTGTTTGTAGTCGTGTCTTAGCTCTGGACGTGAAATACTTCGGTAATAATATTAATATTATTAATAATGATAATAATAATAAAGACGTAAAACCTCGCTGCTCAGTCACCTCTGCTCCTCCCCTGCCACTCCCACACCCCCACCGCCACCCCTGCGTCCCGGTGCCGGAAATTCTGCAGCGAAGGCCGGAGCTCTGGTCGGCCCCAGAGGGCCAGACGCGACTCGGAAGTTACAGTTAAGATAAAGGCTGCAGCGGTCCGGCCCAGGCTCCAATGCCGCGTCTCGCCGGTGCTGAGGCTCACAACGGCCTCTTCTGGTGCAGAACTGGGGGACGGAGAAGAGTCGTTCCCCTGTTATTCTCTAGCTTTTCTTCGTTTGTCCGTGGCAGGAGGGAACGCCACCGAGGCCACCGAGGCCCCTTAGCCGGGAGCTCCTGCAGAGCCTGAGCCAGGCGGGCCTCTGTGCCTCAGCGCTGGGTTCTTTCCGCAGGATCCCTGAGGCCGGTGATCTTTGGCCTGCCCACTTGGCCTGATTTCCGCCGGCCTTGGCCCTCGGCTCCCGGCCTAAATTGGGGCCACCGGGTGTCTGTCTCCCTGCCCACAGCTGCAGTCTCCAGGCGTCCCTTCCTGCCTCAAGTAGTGGCTCAGCGACAAGTAGGGGGATGCGAAGCCGCCGGCAGGCGCCTGGGCTAAGGGCAAGACTTTCCCCTGCTCTTTGGAGACCTGAGGGCAGGAAGCCAGGTGATGGGGCAGTTTGGTCACATCCCATCAACTATAACGGTCCCATTCTGTCCCCACCCCACCCCCACCCTCACCCAGGCGACAAGATGAGGAGACTGTTTTCCTTTCTTCCTCCTCCCTCTCTTTCCCTTTTTTATTTTTAAAGAAAATAGCCGTCCGGCAGAGGGGGCCCAGCTGTGGCAGTCTCTGGCCGCCAAGCGCGCTCCGCAAGGCGCTGCTGGTCCTCCGAACTCCTTTCCCGGGAAGGCATGAGCCGCCCGGCAAATTCTGAAACTACCCAGATGCCAGCAAGGGATCTCAAGTAGGGATTCCCAAGGCAATAGTAGGCAGTTGGTGAGAGAGCGAAAGGATTCTTCCTTGATCCCAGAATCTCAGGACCAGTTTAGAGCCAAACCCCAGTCCCTGATGCGGTGGCCTCCACCGTTTTTCTCCCATCTAAGCCACTTAGCTCCAGCTGGGCTCTTCTTTTTGGGTCCCTATCCTGTTCTGCCATCCTTCCATCCTGGGCTGAGTATGAGGAAGAGGATTTCAAACTTCTAAGGGGACCCGGAGAAGCGAAAGTTTCTCCTTCGAACCCTCGGCTTTGCCCCACGGGCTTGGCCTGGATGCTGTGGATGGACCACTGCAGCTGGGTCAGGAAGCAGACCAGGCCGAGCTCACAGGGGAAGCCCTTTGCAATAATTGTTTTTCACACACATATTCCAACCTCTCCCCAATTTCTGCCCCCAACTCGGAGACTTGCAAGGCCTGAGTAAAGGAAGAGCAAATCAAGCTTTGGTCACCTTCAGTTAAAATAATAATAATAATAACGACGACGACAGGGAGAAGTACCGAACGATAGACAAACTCCACTTACGAGAAAGTGGGTAACGGCTTAATCGGGTTTTTCCTCTAAAAGATTCAACCCTTCGGGTGAGCCTAGGCCGGGTTTCTTTCTAGCCCGGCGGTTGCACCGAGCCAGCAGGGAGGCAGTCGTCGCCGCCATGGCGGTCGGCGGCCCGCATTCCCGCCGTTCGCCGGGAGGTGGCGCGCTCTGCTCAGAGGCCGCAGCCAACCTTCTCCCTGTTTCTCCCCCTTCTCCTTTTTCCCCCTCTCTCGGAGGCTCGCATTGAATCGGCCCTAACGATTCTCGGATCGTCATTATTTGTAACCATAGAGCATGAATTACCTCTTGAGGTCATCAGCGAGAATTTACGACTGGTCAACAAAAGCACGTGATTCCCTAACGCCCCCCCATCCCCCTTCCAACCCCCCCCCCATATTTGGCCGCATACATAGCAAAACGAAGTACAGTGCATCGCTATAATTCATTAATACATCATAAATCGTGAAGCACAGGGTTATAACGACCACGATCCACAAATCAAGCCCTCCAAAATCACCCAAATGAGCTCGTACTTTGTAAACTCCTTCTCGGGGCGTTATCCAAATGGCCCGGACTATCAGTTGCTAAATTATGGCAGTGGCAGCTCTCTGAGCGGCTCTTACAGGGATCCCGCTGCCATGCACACCGGCTCTTACGGCTACAATTACAATGGGATGGACCTCAGCGTCAACCGCTCCTCGGCCTCCTCCAGCCACTTTGGGGCAGTGGGCGAGAGCTCGCGCGCCTTCCCTGCGCCCGCCCAGGAGCCCCGCTTCAGGCAAGCGGCGTCGAGCTGCTCCCTGTCCTCGCCCGAGTCCTTGCCCTGCACCAACGGCGACAGCCACGGCGCCAAGCCCTCTGCTTCGTCCCCCTCCGACCAGGCGACCCCAGCCAGCTCCAGCGCCAATTTCACCGAAATAGACGAGGCCAGCGCGTCCTCGGAGCCTGAGGAAGCGACGAGCCAGCTAAGCAGCCCAAGCCTAGCTCGGGCGCAGCCAGAGCCCATGGCCACCTCCACAGCCGCGCCCGAGGGGCAGACTCCGCAGATATTCCCCTGGATGAGGAAGCTTCATATCAGCCATGGTAATTCTCGCTCTCGCTCCCCTTTTTGTCTTCTCGGCTTTTCCTTCTCCGCGTTTGGGGGTGGGGGGAGTCGGCGAGGAGAGCTTGGCTTTTCCTCAAACATAGATTTCTTTTTTTCGGAGGGGGAGAAGACTCTAAGAGGGTCCTCACAGCTCGGGGGGACAGAGCCCAAAGAGGGCTTAGCTGGGGGGTTGAAGAGGAATATTTTTAATAATTTGTTCCCAGATTCGCCTTCGGTTTTATTTGCCCAGCTGTACTAGCTTTAGGATGAAGGATTGGGTTTATGTAACATGGGGAAGGGTCCTGCTTGCCCCCGAAATTTTGAGACTGCTTTTAGCAGAGGAGGGGCGAGCAGTAAAAGGAGCTTTCCAGGGCAAAAGTGCAACCGTTCTCCTCCCTCCCGGGGTGAGCGGCCGCCTGAGCCCAGCGAAGGGTGAGACACAGGGAGGGAGCAAGAGACAAAGCCGGGCGCATTCGCTGCGGGCAGAAGTGGGGGCTGTAGGAGAAGGGGGCATCAGAAAGCAAGCTCGGATGCGGGCGTCTGGAGTGGGGAGGATCGGAGCTGCGGTGAGCTGGGTGCCGGGGACGCCTGGGTCCTGCTCCACGCCCCCCTCCCACCCAGTGCCCCCTCCCTTAACCAGAATAACGCGGCCTCGCCGCTCTGCTCTGTCTGCTCCAGACATGACCGGGCCGGACGGGAAAAGGGCCCGAACCGCGTACACCCGCTACCAGACCCTGGAGCTGGAGAAGGAGTTCCACTTCAACCGCTACCTGACGCGGCGGCGGCGCATCGAGATCGCCCACGCGCTCTGCCTGTCCGAGCGCCAGATCAAGATCTGGTTCCAGAACCGGCGCATGAAGTGGAAGAAAGACAACAAACTGAAAAGTATGAGCCTGGCTACAGCCGGCAGCGCCTTCCAGCCCTGAGCCCGCCGGGAGGAGCCCGGGCGGCCCAAGAGTTCATGCCGCCCCCAGCCCTGGCCCCTCCAAGCCTCCTCGCGCTGCCGCCGCCCGCTGGGAACCGGTTCCCACGAGCCTGCCTCAGCCCGGGCCTTGTGTTACGATTTTTCGTTTGGTCTTAGGTCTTCCTGTGGCTCCCTCTCTCCTGGACTGGTTAATCTTGTTATTATTGTAATAATAATGATAATTATTATTTTCCCTCCATGCTCCCCACTCCCCTGCGCTCACCCCCAATCCGCCAGTGTTTCTGAATGTTCGTGTCTGTGGTTGCACTCCTTCCCCCAGGAAAAAAAAGAAACTCGCATGTTTAATGTGAACTTTCCCCTCCCCATCTGTGTTATAACTTATTTATAAAAGGATGATCGCTGTATTTTGAGTTTCAGCTGGAAACTTCTCTAAAAGGGGCAGCAGTTGAGGTGGGATAGTGCCGCAGCACCGGGCCCAGCTGAGCTGGCCTCGGAGACCGGGAGTCCATGACTGTGTGTCTTTCCTCCTTCCTCTTCCTCCTCTCTCCCCACTCCCAGGCCCATGTCTCCTAAGGCTTGGTCCTGAGGTGGGGGGGAGCTAAGGGGGACCAAAGGGGTGATGTTGAAAAGAGGGAAGGTACATAGTGAGATTTAAGTTCCTGCCGCCTGGGTAGGCCCCACAAGGCCTGGTCTGGGAGCCTCGGAAAACAAGAATAATCCTCAGTGTAAAACGTCTTGTGTATTTCTCTGTGAATCCATGGGTCTGGCATAGAGGGCCCAAAGCTTGTAAATATGGGGATAGTCTGGGTCAGACCTATCCCCTCTTCCCTACCCATTTCGATTCCAAGACCATTTGTAGTGAGCGAGTGGATGCTGTGCTACGTGTGAAATCTGTCTTTGCCGGGCCTGTCTCAGTGATTCGCTTTTGGTATTTGTTTGTAGCTTTCCTTGAAGTCAAATAAATGTCTCCCCTCCTCCACTGCCCTTCCACTTGTCTTTTCTCTGGGGGCCTGCCTCTCCCATCACCAGGCACACCCTAGACCATTCTTGATAGATCTGGGGTGTGGGGAAGGGAGAGTAGGATGCTCCCCAGCAGCCCTCTCAGCCTCCTAAGTCTTTGCTTAGTCAGCGGTACTTGGGCCAGGGAACAGGCTTTCATGACTGGGGGACTGAGAGGCCCAGAAATCCCACCTGAAGCTGGAGGAAGGGACAAGGGAAAGGCTGAGCTGGACTCCACCCTGGCCTTTGACCAGCTGGCCGGAAAAGTCTCTGGAAACCTCTTCAGGAAAAGTAATTTGGGCCTAAGCCCTAAGCAGGAGGCTCCTGGTCTTTTGGAAGAGATACAGGCCTGCCCAGCCTCCTTGTCCCCTAGTTTAAATCCCAGTTCAACCCTGTCACCCAGTAGGCAACCCCTCCTCCAAAAAAGAAATCAGCTCAATTTCAAAGGTTTCCTCTCACCCTCAGTCTTCTCTACATTTATCAAGGGCTTCCTCTCTCCAGGGGCCCAACTGACCTGCCCTCTTGATTAGGAGCTGGGGTCCCTCCTAGAAGGCCCTTGGTTTCCCCTTCAGCCGAACTGGCCCAGGGCCCAGGCCCAGTCCTCTTCCATCCAAGTCAGCCTCCACCCTGAGTACAAGAGTCAAGTCTGGACACTTACCCGGTCAGTCCCTTCCAGCTTGGCCCAACTTCTTACAGGGCTGCGGGGGAGGGGGAGCTGGTGAGGAGGCAGCCGAGGGTCTTGGAGGCTCTATTGGGCCCTCTTTCCCCCTTCCCCCTTGACTTTGTCCCCCTTTGTCCATAGCAAACTATCCCAAAAGTCGCTATGACATTTAGATGTCAAATGGATAGGGGTTTTATCTTGAAGTTAGATCGTAAAAATCGCGGAGAAGTCAGACAGATACCCCTCACTGGCTCGAGAAAGTCACGTGAGGTCCATAAAGTTAGTTTTATGGTTTTGGGGAGTTGACACCGCGCGGTATATTTCACATTCTCCAGAATGTTAAGTGACACTTTAACTGCTCGCTGTGGTGGGAAAGGGGGCAGAGGTAGGTGAGCGCTCTCCCGGCCCAGAAGGCAGTGGTGTGGCGGCAGCCCAGGCCCAGCTCTCCCGCAGTAAGTTGCTTCCAGCTTTCGCTTTTCCCCTTGAAATTTTGGGGCTTGAAACTAGGGGAAGGAAACCGTGCCTCCAGCAGGTCTATAGGGTAATAAGTGGGGGAGATTTAGCCTGGTTTTGCACCAAGTTCTGACCAGCTGGGTGTCTGAAGTGGGGCACCTGGTTCAGTGTGATAAGGCCTCCGCAGTCGTTGGGTGCCTGGTTTTATTTGCAGGAGTGCCTGACTCTTTGTGGGCAAAAGGCTTGTGTGGGTTCCTTCAGTCCTCTTGGAAATTTAGGGGGCAAAAAGGAGGGGTGTGTACTGCTGATAGGAGGGACCCATGTTGGGGGGGCACTCTAGTACTGGGCAGCTTCAGACAGACGCCTCCCCACCCCCAGGAAAGAAACTTTATGACATTCATTTGTCAGGGGTGTGTGGGGGCGCGCGGCTAGGCACTTTTATCTGGATACATCTGAACTGACAAAAAGCCTGGAGAAGGCTAAGCAGCTGCTGTGGGCTGCCTTGCACTGGCGCACTCTCTGGCTTTTAGATCTTTGAACCCATGAAAGGGGGTACTTGGGTTCTCCATGCCTTCATCAGGGCTATCTGGGATGGGGAGCACCGCGCCTGCATTTGCACCCAACTTCAGACTTTTGGCCCCAAGCCAACCTGCTGACTTGATTCTCTGTAGGGTCCTGAGGTCCCAGTGGGGAGCAGAGGGGGGCATTTCCCTCAAATCCAAAACCTAATTCCTGGCCAGGAGTGAGGAGAAGGGGAGAGCTTCTTTTTATGTCTAGAGGATCTATGGGTTTAAGCAGATCCCTAGCGATCCCTCCAAAAATAAAAGTTGCTGAAGAACACAGATTCCCAACTGTCGGGAGAGTAAAAGGGTCTCAGGAGCTGGGAGAGAAAATTGGAAAGATGTTCTCTTTCCTCTCCTTTCTTCTTCTCTCCCTACCAGAGCCTAGAGGCCCTTTGTTTTGTGGCACCACAAACCAGAAGGATTGCATTATTTGATCCCCAGGGCGCCCGTTATTTTCTAAGGATAAGTCACCCTCTTTCTGAAAGCTAGAGACCTCTTCCTCACCAAATCAACCTCTCCATTTTTAAGGCACATGGGGATCAACTATCCCCTCATGCCTGCTTTTGCCATCTCTAGATATAGCTCCCCAACTCCTGTTGTACCTAGAATTGGACCTGTGACAACTTAAGGGGTTTCTGATCTTTGGGACCAGGAGAGGTTCACAAGATCCTCCCCTTTTCACATTAAAGAAAGTCTGCACTCTCTCCCCATCTCTGCTTTCTCCTGTAGCTGGTCTCTATTCCCTGAGCTCTCAGATCCCTGTCCAGGCCTAATTTACTGGACACCCTTCATGGGCTTTGAGTGCAAAGAGGACAGAGGCTTTGAGTGCAAAGGTGTCCTCCCCTTGGTGTGAAGACACATCTCTCCCAGAATGTTGGGGCATCTGTGTCCCATGGAAAGGAGATTCTGCTCAGTTCCCAGAGGACATCAAGCACCATTTAAAATACTAGTAAATTTTGGAGGCATGACTTCCACAGGTTTCCACTCTGAACAAGCAAATGAGTTAAATAAGATGCAAAGAGTGTAGTGGGCACAGAATCTGATGAGGGGCCTCCTGGGTAACCCCATTCCTATGGTGCCCTTGGTCTCACTCTGATACCACCAGCCACCCTCTGTCAGAAAACCCCAGACCACCAGGCCTCCCGCTAAAGACATTTTGGCCCTCTTCCACATCAGTTCTGCAAATTCTGATAAAGAATGTATGGGACCATTAGCCCAGGGTTATCTGCTGGGCATATCTAGAGAGATTTTCCAGAGTGGCAAAGGGCAGCTCTGGTGCAGGTGCCCACTTCTGCCACAATAGCCGAAACTCTTGGAGGATCTCCTCTTGCTCTGAGCAGATCCTGTCTGGGGAAGATCCCATCCTAGCTGGGCTTTCCTCTTCCCCACTTCAGGTTCTCTGGGTAACTGTCTTCCCTGAACCCCAGTAAGGATCTGTTGGGGGAGAAGATGAGAGCTTCCAAGGGATTTCTCATGCAAAGGAGCTCTCTCTGCCCCAGGCTGTGTCTTGCTCTCCAGCCTTCCCCAAGACATTCTCCAAGAAAGCTGTTCCTCTCTCTCCTCTCCCTGGCTGGATTCAGGCCCCAACCTTTTGATCCGCAGGCTGGAACTTACTAGCCAAATCCTCACGCCTATCTGTGGGCACCTTCCACCTGGGGCAGGGTAGAGGAGACTGGCAGTCGGAGGGTAAGGCTATAGTTTCCCTTTTCCCTCTGAGGCCAGCTTGACCACCACTCAAAAGACAATTTTATTTTTTGTTTTACTTGGTTATTTTTTATTATTTTTGTTTTGTTTCTCTGAGGCTGTGGTGTGGGAGGAAGTATAAAGAAGTGTAAACAGGAAAGCCAGCCGGGCCTGGAGTTCCAAGCGCCCATATTTCATTGGCGGCTTCCTCTCTGTAACTGCTGCAGGGACACTTAACTCTTCCCTGGCTGTGACAAGTATTCACTGGGGTCTGGTGGGGGGAGCCCAGGGTGTGGGGGCAGGATCCAAGAGTAAGCTCCTCTCTTAGGATGGCTCCTTTATCCTTGGGTTTGAATGCTGAGGTGGACGCCAAGGATTCCAAATGAGGGAGAAGCGGACCGCTCAGCACAGTCCCCCAAACTCAGTCCCTTTTGGGACAGAGCAGAGAAGGCAATTGCCTGTATGGGTTTCACAGCTTGGGATCAGCCCAGCCAAGCAAGGAGAACGGGCTAGCAAGAACACTTTTCCTCTTTTAGGGCAGAGTCCACTGGTCACTGTCTCCATTTTTTGGAGTTTCTCGGAGTAATCAGATTTCGAGGCTGGGATCTGCCCACAGTGGGATTTATCGATTGCTGCAGCACTGTTACACATCCATATTAATTAACCCAGACACCGCCTGGAAACCAAGCTGTTTGGGATGGGGGAGGGGAGAATTGGGGGACTTTAAGGAAAATGGACATTTATCAGTAATTCTTGCCCTGGGGTTCAGATTGGAGAATCGCTTCCCCACAAGAAACACGTGTCTTCCCTAAGCTCTATGTCCCTTGACTTCTCAGCAAGAAGGGTAAACCTGACTTACTCTTCACAGTCGGACTACACACTTCTTCAGGGTGGAATTAAACACTTCCCAGGCCCAAACACTTCAGAGTTAGTTTGCCCCAGCACTCCGATGGATGGATCCTCTGGTGGTTGCTTCCAGCAGGACATTTTTAGAGGGGTTAACATCCCCTCCACACCTTCCTTTCAACTTCCCCAAGGTAGAAGCTTTTTATGGCTTTCCGGCTTGTGTTTAGTGTTTGTTGGTTGGTGGTAGTGATGGCCTTCTCCTATCCCTCCCTCCAAAAAGTGATTAAAATCTGTTAAAGGATTTAATTAAGAGAGTTAAATGAAAAGGAAGGAGGCGCAAATGAGTTGGGGAAAAAAACCCACACCAAAGCTATTCTCAACGATTAAATCGCCATTTTAACAATATAATGGAGTTTGCATCCTGAAAGGGGAAATCAACGCTCATATCTCATCAATAATTCATAGAGTCCGGGATCACGCAGAGGTCAGCAGACGGGCCAAGCGCCGGCCTACTTGGGGCTCGGAGCCGCTGCCGCATACATTAACGCCGCCGGCCGCACCGCCGTCACCTTCAGCGCTCCTACAGGTTTAGGCCGATTGTTTCCTCCTTTTGGCGAATTTACTGAGACCTAGATTTCAGTCTTCAAGAGGAAGTGGGGGATTCAGGAGACTGGAGAGGATTGGACTTCGGGCCATTCTGGACCTGTCGGACCCCGAATAGATCAGCACGTTCCCAAGTTTTAAATCTCTTTCTCTCCCGCTTCTTTCTCCTTCGATGTTTCAGGCGTCCTCTGTCCTATCTTTTCTCTCCCTAAATCTCCTCTTGGCATCCTCTAGCTTCCCCCCACCCCTGGCCCCCGCTGCACAGCCACGCTCTGGTCTGAGCCTCCCTAGCTGCGGCCCCACTGCGGCCTCTGAATGCAGCGGCTGACCATCCCTGACCCCCGGAGCCGGAGCCGAGTAGGGTAGGGACGAATGTGTCTAGAGAGGAAGGTACTTCGAAGGCCCCAACGCCACTTGCCTAGTCAAGAGATGACCAAGGAAGGCCCAGTGGAGGGGAGTGTGGATTCAGCCTGAAAAAGGAGCATTTAGGGGAGCAGAAGGGGGAAAGTCCTTGCATGTGGAAACATCTCCTTTTGGGACCCTGGGGACACGATGGAGCATAAACCCGATATATCGGAGCTTCTGGTTGTCCTTGTCTCTTTTTCTCTGTATGTGTCTCTTAACTCTCTCTTTTCTGTTTACGGATCCCCAAGGGTCCCTAGGGAAGGAGGAACAAAATCCTTCTCTGTGGGAGTTGGGGGCTTGGGAGGTGATATTTGGGAGCAAAGGAAAGCGAAAGAGGGCACATCGCCGCGCGGCCCCTGCACTAGCTGAGGTAGAAGCTGTAACGTCCCCAAGCTGCCAGCAGAGTCCGCCTTAGACCAAGTTCACAGCCAGGCTGGAGCCTTCCAGGCGCCAGCGAGCGGTCCGGCAAGGTGGGCCGGGGCCCGCTGGGCCTTGCAGAGCCTGGACCCTGAGCTCTCTCTCCACCCTTCTGGGGCCTGGGCCCCATCCGGTCCCAAAGAACCCTTCCTCCAAGCTCTCTCCACTCCTCGGCCCAGAAACACCCTTCTCCGTCAGCCCACTCTATGGTTGCCGTATGTCCTTTCGCCTGGCAACGGCCACGGCGCCCCCACTCTGGAGGATACAAGAATGGAGAGGGGTGGGTCGTCAGAAGCTCTTCCAGGCATCTAACATGAGACATGGTGAAAATGCGGGAAGTGGTGAAAAAAAGTCGGAAGTGCAGTTGGCATCTTTTCCCGAGGAGGAATTATTTAACAATGGAAAAAGATTGACTCCTCTTCCCCAGGTCTAAGGCCCTTAGTGGGGGTAGTAGGGGGGTCCGGGGGGAGGGGGCGAGGGGGGAAGGTCAGGGAAAATGGTTTGCGCTTGGGTTTCCGCACCCACAGCGGCAGAATGAGACCCTGGGCGGTGAGGCCAGTGTTATTGCCGGAGGGGTCGCGAAGTTGGAGGGTCAAAAGTTTACAGCGTGCGTGAGCCGGCCGCGGCGGGGGCGGGGTGGGAGAGGGGTGGGCGAGGGGAGGAGGCTGTGTGTGTGAAGAGAGAAGAGAGCGAGCGGGGGATGCTCGAGGTAAGGAAGACTCGTGGGCTCGGGGAGTGGGGTAGCGGCACTGAGAGCGGAGAGGCAGCTATCTGGGGAAGGAGAACTGAGGGAAGAAGTCCTCCTCCCCAGGCTGGCTCTGGGGGGCAAGGGAGATGCACAAAAGAAAGCGCTCTGGGCATGGCCAATCCTCTACGCAATTTTCTTTCCTAAAGATAACCTTTGAGTCGCCATATAAAATTTAATTAAAACCTACCCAGCCGCACACATTTTAAAAATCCAATTACCCACACGTCCTTGTAGGACGTTTGGTGGGGCCAAGGAAGCCTTCCAAGGGGAAGACCTGATTCCCACCCACACCAGCCCCATCAGGCTTCCTCTAAAGGGGCGAAATAGCTGGATTCCCCAGCTCCTTCTCCCTCTAGGCAGGCTAGTTTTTCAGGGATTCCTAACCCCCAAGTGGGGTCCAAGCAGTTGGAGTCCAGTAACCATGGGCCAGGACTAGAGGGAGTTTAAAAACTATCCCTCCTTCCAAAGTGCTTGAGTTTAAGCACTTGGATATTGAAAGAAGGTTAGCTTAATTCTCTCACTCTCTCCCAAACCTGCACTTGTGTGTTCTTCCAGAATGCCTCTCTTCCCGTTTCAAGGAGGGAGGGAAAATGAGAAGGAAAAATACTGAATGGCCTCAGAGAGATCTTTCTAACTGGCGACCTGAAATGAACTTTGAATCTATGCATTAAGCTTAGCTCATAAGTATAACCGCTTAGAGACTCTGTAATTATAACACCAGGACATATGCTTATTTTGGATCTTTAAATGACTGTTTGTTGCATTATGAGATGTCATCGTTCTCCTTCTAAGCATTTAATATTGGAGGTGCTCTCTGGGTGTTTGTCCTGCCAGAAAAAAAATAATTTGAGAGTTTTGAAACATGGCCAGAAAAGATAACAAATCAATTTGACCCCAGTTGTTTTTTTTAAATTAAACCAATTGGGTATGGGTCCTCATTTCTACTTGGCCTTCAGGCAAATTTTTCTGGGGAGTCAGGCCAGGAGGGAATTCCTGGGTTCCAGAGGAAGTAGAGTTCAAAGCCTGAACTGGAGAATCTATCTGTTCTTCTTCAGTCTCTTCCCCTCCACTGCAGGACAGAGTGTTAGCAAGTTGATAGTTTTGTGGAGTAGACTAGGTCCTGGGCTTGGTGGGGCCTCACAATGGGGAAGGGAAGACGTCTGTCATCCCAAGCCAAGCTGGGTGCCTTGGGATGCTTAGTCCCAACCTCCCCAAACAAGGGTGATACCCCTTTGGAGACACCGCCCTGAGATTTGAGCTGGGTGGAGGGGTAATCACCTGATCTACTTCTGCTTGTTGAAATGTGTTGCTGGCATGCCACCCATTTCTAGTCCTGTCCTGGAGGGATAAACCAAAGAAAATCTCTTGAGTATTTTAAGTACCTCTTTGATTTGTTCCTGAACCTCCTGGTGGTGGTGCTGGGGGTAGGCAAAAGAGTTATAGTATAGATGAGAAGTAATTTTAAATAAAAATGAAGGTGGGGAGGATATTGTTTGATTTCTAAAGGAGAATTAAAGCATCTGAAAGCCAAGTCCCCAGGTTTGACCAGGGCAGTCCAGTCGTTCTCTCAGGATTCTATCTTCCCCAAATATGCTGGCCTGTGGACCAGATCTCAGCACCAGGAGATGGAGGTCTCCTTCCTGGGGCCCTGGAGCTTCCAGTTCAGGCAGAAATGGGGATCTCTCTGGCGCTGAGGGGCAGAACAAAGCAGAGTGCAGTTGAGTGGGAATACAGGCCCTCTCAATACTGCGGCCATTTATAGGGGTTCTGGCTCGAGTCTGCTCTCTGGGATCTAGATCCCCACATTTCCACTTCTCCAGGTGCAGGTCTCCATCTACCCACTCCCTCTTTGTCCCCAGAAGGAGCGCTGACAAAAAATATTGGAATGATGGAATATCAAAGCGGAGGCGGGCGGGCTGAGTCCCTATTCGAGTGGGACTTTGGCGGGTAGGAGTTGGGGGAAGGGACGGGAAGGTTCTGGCAAAAAGTAGAGCTAGAGAGGATGAGCTGAATCAAATTCCTTGCTCTGTCATTTTTCTCCCAAGTAATGACCTGCGCAAAATTCAATATGACCCAGCGAACTGCGCGTATTATAGTAACTGCCTGCTCGTGGGGGAGGCCCGAGAGGGGGTGAACCGCAGGTCACGGCGTCTAAAAATTATTAAAATGTTTGAGAGCCTGGTGACGCGCCTAGCTGTTTAACAAAGACTGCCAAAGTATGAGATTAATACGAAAACTTGCACTTCAAAAACAACACACCAAAAAAAAAAAGTCTTGTTCCGGCCACCAAGGGGGCCCCGGAGCACCTCTGCCCGCCGCGGCGGTTCGGTTTTCCGAACACACAATAGTGGACGAGAGCGAGCTTGTCGGGGGTCGCGCGGGCCCGCGGGCGGGCCGGCGGCCGGGAGGGCGCGGGGAGCGGCCCGGTGAGTACTCCCGCCCGCCCCCCTCCGGGCCTGGCGCTCCTCCGGGCCGCTGCTGTGCGGGCCGCCCGGGGGCTCGCCTCCCCGGCCTGCGAACTCCCTCCCTCGCTCTGTCCCTCCCTCCCCGCCGACAAAAGGTAGCGGTGGTGGCGGGCGCTGGACACGCCCGGGACGGCGGAGGGCCTGAGCAGCGAGAGGTCACTGCGGCAACCTGTGGCTGCCGGGAGAAGGCGGCCGGCGGGCCAGCGAGCCACCGGGAGCGCGGGGGAGGTGGCTCTGAAAGCGCGCGGAGCCTTGGCTTTTTCTTTCTTATTTTTAATATGCCTATTGATGATAGTGCTCTTCGCGGGTGGAGGGGAGACCTCCTGCTCTGGCCAACCTCGTCTGGAAAGTCGCTGATAAACCTAGTCCTCCACCCCTCGCGGCGGGACTGGCTGGGGTGGGGAGTGCGACCCCTCGGTGAGATGGGCAGGTGGCAGCTCCCAGCGCAAAGAGGAGAAAAATCTCTGCGCTCTGTCCCCAGGATCAACCCCACAGGTTCTGCTTCCCACCCTCTCTCTTGGGGTGCTTGGGGGCACCTTGACTCCATCTCTTAAGAAAGTGTAGAGTAGCACAGAGGCCCTCTCCCAATTCTGAAAAGCCTATGAGTTGGATGGGTTTTAGGGTGTCGAGTTGAGAAGGACAGGAGGTATGGGGTAGGGGAAGTGGTATGGCCAGTTGGAATGGTACCCCTGACTAAAGTGGCCTTTGACAAGACTAGGAAAGGTCTCTGCTTGACACTGGGGGGCTGGTGGTGGTCCTATCCACACATTTTGTCTGGCCAGGTGCCAGTTTTCCTGAGTGCCCAAATGGAGGTATGAGATTACTTACTGGACCCTCTCTTGGCAAAAATAACTGCAATATTATTGTGTGTGTGATTTTTCAAATATAGGTGTTAGTGTTAGATATCAAGCTTAGAAGCCAAACCTGGCAAGCTAGATTTGGGATAGAAAATCAGAGGGTCTCTGGACTTAGTGGCTGGTAGGTGGAAAATTCTCCTCCTGCCCACGTGCAAGGGTCCCAGGGCCGGGTATGGGCACAGACCTTTAGAGTGTGGTGGTTAGAGGGTTGTTTTTTGTTTTGTTGATGTATTTATTAAAGAAATTTTTATTATATCACTAGGGATGCAAGTATTCCTCAGACCTGGAGTGATGAGTGAGGAGTCTGGGTGGAGAAGAGGTTCTGTGTACCCTTCCCATCACCCTCTGAAGGCCCTTAGCTTTCACAGTCTAGGATGCCATTCCCTCAGCTCCATCCCCAGTCTCCCAGCTTAGTAAATTCGGCGGTTACTGGCAGCCTCAGGAAGTCCCTTCGAAACTCCAGATCCCCCAGGTTTCCCAGATCCCCATTTAGGTCCCATTGTCAGCAACCCTAGCAGGTGGCTGAATAAGCAAGTTTAGATGTAGAGAGCCTGCCAGGAGCTAGGGAGGTGGGGGAAATGGGACTCCTCCTCACACTTCAGCTATCATCCCCCTTTTCTGGCCCCAGGAGGTATGGGAGGTTGGGAGGGGCTGGAATATCATCTGGCTGCATCTTTTACGGTTCCTCCTCACCCTCCATTCGGAAATGAAATGCCTTTGATCTTTTTCTCAGGTTGTAAACGGAATTGCCCGTCATTAAATATCTGGGGCCCCATCTGCTTGGTCTCCCAGCATTTTTCTTTACAGCTGTTTCTCTTTTTACCATTGAATTTTTCCAAAAGGACTTTTATGACACCCCCTTCACACCCAGCCGCCTATCCCTCTTCCCTTTGCTGAGAGGCCCCTTGGAAAATATCTAGATTTTCGTTTGATCACAAACTAAAGGCTGCAGAGGGACATGGAGTTGCCGATTGGGGTTTTGTTTTTCTTAAAAAAAAAAAAAAAAGTCCTGGGGGAGGGGAGGGGCTGGAGGGCACCCAGAAGGGCCTGATTCTGACTATGCCGCAGCCTCAGGATGACCCTTCCTCCTTTTGTGCTTAGCTAATGTTTACATCTCATAATTCATGCACTGCCTCGGAGATGCACAGCAGCCCCAAGGTTCGCATCCCTTTGCGGGACTGGCTGTTTCTGTTTCTCTCTAATAGAAGAGGAAGAGGGTTGAAAACCTTGTAATCCCAGGAATGGACCCACAGTGCCTTTTCCTGCTCCCAGACCTCAAAACTAGGGGGAAAAAAAAATCAAAGCACTGAAACCATACCCCCAAACGAAGGATGCGTGGAAAATAGGAGGACTGGAAAATTTCTGGGCCAAGAAGATCTGTCTGTCTTCTGTATATACCCTGTAGATCCGAATTTGTGTAAGGAATTTTGTGATCACAAATTCGTATCTAGGGGAATATGTAGTTGACATAAACACTCCGCTCATTTTTTTTCTGAAGAAAAAATTTTTTTCCTAAATGAGGACCATCCGGTGACACGAAGACTCCTTTTTCTTTCTTCCTTTTTCTTTTTCTCCCTCAACTGGTTAGAGATGGAGGAATCATCTACCTGAAATCTACCCATGCCTGCCCTTGGGAGCCTTAGTCCTTTTTCACTTAAAAGGTTAAAGTTGTTGCTGATGTTTTTATTTTGTCCTCTCCCTTTGGTCCAGCTATTCCCTATTTTGGGTTCAGGGAGGCTTCACTGAAAATCTGGTAAAAATTACTATTGTCTTCAGTGTGCGAAGGGAAAGGAAATTCACTTTTCAAACGGATGCAGAGGTCGCCTTTCCGTTTGGGTGCAGAACAAGATGCCCTGGAAACACGCGATTACTAAAGGGTGTTATTGTGTGGGGATCACCCAGGCTCCTATCCTTAGCATCACAAGGACGTGAGATTTCTGCTCGCTGCTGAGGCGCGGCATTAACGGCAATTAGAACATCTCGCTGCCGCGGTTAGCCTTGCTCCGGTGTTTCTGGAATTAGCAAATTGCTATTCAACGTACTCTCAGAAGTTGGAGGATTTTTTCTCCAGTGTTCATGTTCAGTGTGGGAAACCAACTCGTTTCTCCCGGCTTGGGCCGCGTGGTTAAGATAAGGGGAGGAGTGGAGAGGAACAGACGGACTGACTGACACAACCAAACTAATAGCGCAGCTAAATGCGATTTGGAAGGCGAGGTCTCCCCGAATTAGTGCATGAATTTCCTATCGATCCGCCCGTGGTTCCATTCATCTCTGACAAGTCCCTCCGTACACCCGCCTGGTTGCTCCGACGCCTCCTCTTTCACTCCCTACCCCTCCCCGAGCGGCTGCAGAGAAAAGGCCCACGCTCGATGCCTTGTTCCCCTGTGTGGGTTCTCCTCTCCAGGCGGAGCCCCTAGTCCGCCCCTCACTTAACTCCCCTGCTTAGACGCTGGGTGCAGATGCTCCATACCCCCCATCGATAAGAGGGGCTAAGACCCTAAGGAAGGCCAGGGGGTGGGAGGCAAGATGGGAGGGGCCACATTCAGAGCCCCAACTTCTGAGGGGATCCAGGGATTGTGCTCCGCCCAGCGCCCCAACAGGCCCTCGGGTGGCAACCTGCTCACACTCGCTCTCTCTCCCTCCCTCCCTCTCCGCGATCCGGGAGAGGCGAGGCGAGGCGAGGAGGCGGTGGCCCCGAAGGAGCCCTATGTAAATCCTGGTGTTGGGGGGGTGGAGAAGAAGGGGAAATAAACCTCTTTGGCTGGAGTAGGGTCCGGGTGAGCAGATTTCCTTATCCGGGAATCGCAGGCGGGGCGGCCATTGGCTCCGAGGATCACGTGGGCCCCTAACTTTGTTCACTTGACAGTAAGTAGGAGGGCTTTCGGAAACAGGAAAACGAGTCAGGGGTCGGAATAAATTTTAGTATATTTTGTGGACAATTCCCAGAAATTAATGGCTATGAGTTCTTTTTTGATCAACTCAAACTATGTCGACCCCAAGTTCCCTCCGTGCGAGGAATATTCACAGAGCGATTACCTACCCAGCGACCACTCGCCGGGGTACTACGCCGGCGGCCAGAGGCGAGAGAGCAGCTTCCAGCCGGAGGCGGGCTTCGGGCGGCGCTCGGCGTGCACCGTGCAGCGTTACGCGGCCTGCCGGGACCCTGGGCCCCCGCCGCCTCCGCCGCCGCCCCCGCCGCCCCCGCCACCGCCCGGGCTGTCCCCTCGGGCTCCCGCACAGCAGCCGTCCGGGGCCCTCCTCCCGGAGCCCGGCCAGCGCTGTGAGGCGGTCAGCAGCAGCCCCCCGCCGCCTCCCTGCGCCCAGAACCCCCTGCACCCCAGCCCGTCCCACTCCGCGTGCAAAGAGCCCGTCGTCTACCCCTGGATGCGCAAAGTTCACGTGAGCACGGGTGAGTGCGTGGGCACCCCTTCCCCCTCCCACCCCCGGCGCTTTACACCAAAGGGACCTCAAGGCATGGGGGTGGGGGGAGCTAGGGGAAGCCAATTGTCCCCGCTATAAACTCGCCATTGCCGGAGATTTACGGTCGCCTGTTTTCAGAGCCACATAATTACATCCCCCATAAATTTTTATGGCCTGGTGGGCCCCGCGCCTTTGAAGTAGGTTCCCCATCCTCTTTGCCATTCTCACCAGCGACTTTTTCGCCAGGGAGATGCAGTCTCAGTGAAGTTGGAAATTGGGGAGGGGTGTGAGAGGTGGGGGAGGAGAAGGGGGAGGAGGTAATCTGTATTTAAGCGGAGAGTTGAGTCAACTCCCAGTATTTATTTTTTCCTTTCTTTCCTCTAGTCTGGCTTCTTGGCTAGTGGGCAAAAGTTTTTACTGGGGGCAGGCACTGCTTGGAATCGGAACACAGAGGGTGGGAACTAACAGAAAGGTTTAGGGAAGCCCCCCTCCCTCTTTCACCCTTCATTCTCCCATCCCGGGCCCCAGGCCAAGTAGGGGGAGAGATGAGCGATTAAAACCTTGTGAAGATTCCTCACTCCTCCCCGCCCCCTCCCCAAACAACAACGTCGTGACCGCACAGTCGTCCAAAACTTAGAGGTCTCTTTCTCCTCCTGGGTCCCGCTTTCTCCTTCGTCCCCACCCCCTCTGGAGGAAGAAGAGGTGGCGGGAGAGGGAGGGAGACACTGAGTTAGCTGGAGGAAAGGGCTCCCCCTCCTCCCTTTCGGGGCAATAAAACTTTCTCTTTCTCCCTCTCTGTGTGTGTGTCCAGTCAACCCCAATTACGCCGGCGGGGAGCCCAAGCGCTCTCGGACCGCCTACACTCGCCAGCAGGTCTTGGAGCTGGAGAAGGAATTTCACTACAACCGCTACCTGACACGGCGCCGGAGGGTGGAGATCGCCCACGCGCTCTGCCTCTCCGAGCGCCAGATCAAGATTTGGTTCCAGAACCGGCGCATGAAGTGGAAAAAAGACCACAAGTTGCCCAACACCAAGATCCGCTCGGGCGGCACCTCAGGCTCAGCCGGAGGGCCCCCTGGCCGGCCCAACGGAGGCCCCCCGGCACTCTAGTGCCCCCCTTGCGGGAGCAGCGAACCTCGGGGCGGGGGTGGGTTGCGAGCTCGGGGGTGGTTGGGGGAGACGAGGGAGGGGACCCTGGGGCCTGGGCCCGAAAATGCCTACCTGCCCTCCCCCCCACTTTGTCTATTTACACGAATAAATGCGGAGGAGGGGGGAGGGGAAGCTTTATTTATAGAAATGACAATAGGGAGCCGGGGGAGGCCCCCCAGAAGCAAGGTTCAAGTCTCTTGCTTTCTTCCTTAAAAAAAAAAAAAAGAAGAAGAAGAAGGAAGAAAGAAAAAGACAGAAAGAGAAATAGGAGGAGGCTGCACTCCTCATTTTCAGCTTTGGCGAAGATGGATCCACGTTTCATCTTTAATCACGCCAGGCCCAGGCCCATCTGTCTTGTTTACTCTGCCGAGGAGAGGACGGGCCTCGGTGGCGACCATTACCTCGACACCCGGCTAACAAATGAGGCCCGGCTCGGCCGCCGCCGCCTCTGCTGCTGCCGCTCTTGGAAGACAGTCTGGATTTTCTTTCTTTGTCCCTCATTCCTGAAACCCAGCGAAAGCATCCTCTGACTGCCAGATAGCACAGTGTTTTGGCCACGGTAACAAACACGCGCACACAACCTCCTTCCCCCTCCGTGCCCGTTCACCCCCTTTACACCTTGGGGCCGGGGTAGGGACGACAGGCTGGGGACAGGTGGACGTAGGGTGCCTCGGCTGCGCAGGAGCAGGGCAGGGTAATTGAGTCCGAGAGAAAAAGAGGACCCAGAGACCGGGAGGGCCCTCCTTTGTAAGGTCAAGCCATGCCTGGTGGGGTGAGAGACCGGTTGTCTTCTGGGAGCTGGACACAACCCTCTCCCCAATCTAGAGTTGTGCAGTGGAGGCCTTTTCTCCTAGATTGAAAGTGAATGTGAAACTAGGAAATAAAATACCCTTCCCATCTGGGAGATAAGGTTACAGAGACCTCTCCTATAGTTTATCTTTGTTGCATTGATTATTATTATTATTATTAATTATTATTATTATTTTATGTCATGTGCGTCTGTCCTCTCTCCTATTCTCTGACATTCCAAACCAGGCCCCTTCCTAGTCCTGGGGCTGCTTGAGTCTAGAACCCTTCGTTGGTGTGAAAATGTGTGTCATGTACAGAGTGACAATAGAAATAAATGTTTGGTTTCTTGTGATCAGCACGGCGTGTTTTTGTTGAAATCTTGATGTAAAGATGCAGACCAATGCCACCCAGTGTATATTTTAACTACCCCAGTCCATTCGGCCTCACATTTATGTGGTTGAGGAATTTTTTCAAAGGATCCAATGGGAATTTCTATCTCAGAGGACTGCAAATTGTGGTAGCTTCTGTGTTTTCCTTTTGGGGTGGGTGTGTTTTGTTTGGGGTTTTTAATTTTTCCCTCTAGTCCAAAAATGGATTGAAAGACTAGGAGGGCTGACTACAACCCCTAATGGGAAGAAAATGTTTCATTGTAGGACACAAGAGCTTTCATATCGTGATTTATTTGTCATAAGCAAATAAAATGCGGTTAAAGCTGTCTCTCTCTAGACAGACGGCTCTTTGCTTGTTAAAGTTGCGAGGGAGGATTCTGCGTGGCTGGCCTCTTTCCTCCCCGTAAGAAGGTATCCTTTTCCTCTGAGGTGTTTAAGGCTTTAATGAGTCTAATTTTTTGCACAGATGTTTCTGGGTGTTTGCAGGTTTTCAGAGTATTTTTATATTACAAAGGAGCTAGCCGGTGCCATAGCTCAAACTCTGACAAGCAAATAGATAATCAAGAAGACAAATGGCCTCTTTTGTGAAGCCCTGCTCCTGTATTAATTTTCATTTTCTTTCTCATAGAAAGTATCGAAAGTATGACTGGGGACCAAATAGCTTTCTGTCTCTGAGGTCCCAGTCACCCCTAGAATGGAATGGGGGAAGGGGAAGAGGGCGCAAGTGACCCTCAGAAGCTCTGGGGAGGCTTGGGCCACTTTGGGGTCAAGCCCAAGAGAAGTTCTAAGGCTCTGGTCTCGGACTCTGGTCCTGTGGTGGCCCCAGATACAGCCATCCCGCCCCCCAAAATTTCAGGGTTCTGGAGAGCAAATGCAATTCAAAGTCGTTTTTCAGTCCCATCTGCCTTCAGAAAATAAAAATAGACAATCCACCAGTGAGTTTTACTGTTATATCTTTGTCATTCCTCCGGTGTGCAGCTCCTGGGTGTTTGAGGCTGGGTAGGGCCCCGGGACAGACTGGTCTGGGGTCCACCGCACGGGAAGGGGTGTTTGAACCGCCCGTTTCAATGCTGCGGGGAGACTCATAGCAAATCGCCTGGACCTGGAGGTTGAGAGCAGCGAGCTTTGTTTTCAGTAGAATCGCTGGTGTGATGTTTAGCTGCCCAGGGATGCAGCCGCCCTTCCCTTCTAGAGGGGGAAAATAGTTCCTAAAAAGCATATTCCACCCCCCCCCAGGAATGTCTCTATAGAACCAAATCAAAGCTGCTCTTAGGAAGGTATGAATAGAATAAAAAAAAGATTTCTATGGAGCTTAAAGTTCACACCATTCTGTGTAGACAAGAGCTAAGAAAAATGTGAGAATTATACAGAAAACCATTAATCACTTCTTTTCTTTAAATACGTATCCTCTCTCCTTTGTTATTATTCAACAGCAAATCTCCGCAGACCGGCTGTTGGGGGAAAAAAGTGTTAGCCGCCACTCCCGGATCTGCAAGGGGGAAAAAATTTGGAACCATAAAGTTGAAAACTTTTTTCTCTCAGTTTGGAAGAAGCTGTTCGTCATGAATGGGATCCGTGGAGTTCAGGCGAGAGGCGAGAGGCGCAAAGGTAACAAAGCCCCCGCCTGGGTTGGCTTTTTTTTTTTTTTTTAATCGTTTTACGAGATCTTTTTACAAGGGAAAGAAGAAATACTCTCTCGCCTCCTTCTTTCTCTTTTTCAACTATCTTCACAGGGTTTTTATGGTGGATGCTTGGTCTGGTTTTGATGCCTTTTATGATGACAGATGCTTGGGTCAGGGACTGACACCTAGAGAGTGTTTGAACTGACTGGGACTGAGGTGTTAGGACCCCAGAAAACCCGCAGAAAAGATAGGGAGGCAGTTCAAAAGTGCTTTCTGGTTTTAGAAAATGCAGCAGGGCCTGGGGAGTCCCAGCATATGTGTGTGTGTACTGAGTTGAGGTGCACATGTGGCCTGTGGGTTCCATAACTCTGCTTGTCTACCCTGGGGGCTGGTATCCCACAGGTCTGTTTACCGGGGAGTTGTTGTCACTGCTACCTCCTGGAAAAATGGAAGGCAGAGTTTGGATGAAATGCCCCAACCTTGGAGTGGGTATAGGTGGATGTCTTCAGTTTTTCTTTTTGCGTCTAGCTTGGGATTCTAGACAAATATTTGCCACTCTCTGGAGCAGGAAACTGTTCTGCTTGCAGGCAAGGTTCGTTGACGCCAGAATCTTCCTCTTCGACTCTGCCCCCTCCCTTTTTCCTGAAGGCTCAGAGTTTAGTTTGCTTTCCTTTTGCTCTCTTGGTTTGGGGGCTCTGTTCCCTGCTCAGAGGCCCTGCTTCTGAGGGTGAAGAAGCCAGTAGGCTCTGCCTCAGACCAGAATGTGCTGGCCTTTCTTCCTTGGGACTCACTGAGGGTTTGGAAGTAGGAGGCTGACAGGAGAGAGAGTTCATGGAGAGGCCACGTTTTCTAGGCGATTAGCTCAGTATTAGAACCACAAAATGACCTCGGAAGCCCCTTGACCTCTCTGAGACTGGACATTGTGTTGGCTCTTGCCTCCTGCCCAGAAGGGAAAGTCACACCTCTGCAGTGAGGGATCCATGGGCTGTTGCATGTCCCATCTCCACCCCTTACTAGACTCCAACCCCCCCTTTTTTTTCTATCTTGAAGTTTCTGGATTATTTTTCTATTACTGTCCATTGGAGAGAAAATGCACACACACAAAAATAGCTCAGCTGGGGGAGGGAAGTAGGGTGCTGGTTTCTCTTTCTGTGCAGAGCACTTTTCCTCAGGCAGATTCACCACCCCCCCATCCATGTCCAGTTCACCCCTCCTCCTTTCCTGTCCCTGTGGAGGGGACTGAGGGAAGAAAGACAAAGGGAGACAGATATGAGAGGTCCAGGGGCTTCAGAGGGCTAGGGGAACATGCCCCTGGGTCCTAAGGAGAGAGAGGGCCCCCGTTGTGGCTACTGCCTCTTAAGGTCTGTTCTCTAAATCCACAGCTTCTTGACCCATTTTCTGAAGTTCCTTTGTTTGGGAAGCTATTTCTACAATCACTGACACCCCCTTCCCCATTCTCCAATCCCACCCCAGCTACTCACAGTGCCCACAGAGTATCTCCCTACCAAAGGAGCTGGAGAGATGGGAGAAGGGTCAGTGTAGGCTGTCTGATCATTTATTTCCAGGGACAGCTGTGCCACGTTAACCAAAGTTTCCAACAACTTTTAAGAGCCGCATGGAGGATTTGCTAAGATGTGAACTCAACAGAGAGCCTTTCCAAATCTGAATTCTACTCTCTGTGTCTTAAAAAATCTATACCAGCAGCCATCCTCTTAGGAGGGGATAGAGACAAAGAGAGAGACAGACAGACTCCAGCTGGGAAGAGGAAATGTTCCCTTGAATTAAGGCTAGGAGAAATAGAACCTTGCTGGGATATATGTGGGATGTTGGTTTGCATTTTGTAAATTGTCTCCTGTGTCTTGGGGACTGTCTCAGACAAGCAATAACTGGCCTAGCGTTGGTTGGTATCCTCTCCTTTGTCCCTGGGTGGCTTAACAAGTGCAGGGGCTGGTGGCCTTGGTAAGAAAAGGGAGCCAGCAGAAAGGCAAGCTGGACTGCTCCTGAAATGAAAATATTTGGGACTCAGGGGAGATGTGCACCCATAACTCCTCAGAGCAGATAACCAGTTGTGAGCCCTCTATAGGCTCAGGTGACAAAGATCTAGTCACCTGGGTCTTTACAACATACTCTCTGCCATGTGAGGATTACAGGTCCACCAAAGGAAAAGGGAAGGCTGGGGATCCTTCAAACGGGAACTGAGGGACTTTCCCCCCACCCTCACTGCAAGACCCCCAACCTCTGTAGAGTTGAGCGCTGCCGGCAGGCTCCCCAGCCCCTTGGGCTCACCTTCTACAATTCTAGCGGCCACCTCTATCCTCCGAACCTTTGGACCTCTCTTCATCCAGTTCGTCGGCCCTCCCCACGCTCTTTTTTCTTTGCACCCGCCAGGGCAGAGTGGGGTTGCCCGACCAGCCTGTGCTGGCCGCCGCTAGGGCCACCTCAGCGCCCGTGGTGGGTCTCCCATGGAAGCTGCGGCCCCGGGAGGGGGGTCTGGTTGGAAAGCGGAGTTGGGAAGTTTCCCAGCGTGAGTTGAGCGCTGACGGATTTGTGATCGGCCATAAAACCGGCGCGTTCAGATTCGTAAATCAATCTCGCCTTTCTCACAGTATAAACGTTCGCTTTATCGGCAGCAAGAAAGCTCTCTGCTCGCGCCCCGGCGCTTGTTTATTTGAACATGGACATTCCCAGGATCCGAAAAGAGTGTGGGCATTTGAACAGAACCTGCCTCCGTGTTACCGGCTTTTCTTTAGCTCGTCCTTAAAATGAATTTACCAGTTTTGAGATTGGTGTCTTCCCATGCTCCCACATATTCTCTCCTCTCGTCTCTGCTACCCCCGCCCCCACCTTTTATTTTTCTTTTAGACTTTAGTGGCCTGCTTTTCTTGGGGGGAGGGCAGTATTAATGGATTTCTCTGGCCAGGACCTTGCAGGGAGTTGCCCTCGCTGGAGCCGGGCGCGCGGCTGAATTCAATACCAGTCTGGGTTTTGTATCTGCACAATCAAAGCCGATCACCCCCCTACAGAGCCCGGGCCCGCCGGCGCCCCACCGGAGCGTTGAGAGCGGTGTTCTTAGGGGACCAGGCCGGCCCAGTGCTCAGCCGGGGGCCCGCGCCGCCGCTCCCGCTGGACCCAGACACCACCTGGGTTGGCGGTTTCTTTAGGGGTGGTGAGGGCACCTAGGTCCTCAACCTTCTCCCCCTCGAGTCGCTTTTGGTTGATACCCCTCCAGACAAACCGCTGGCGGCTCCTCGGCCCCCTGCCCCCGCCCCAAACCACATCTGTTCTTCCCTGTCCGCCGGCCCCTGCGGCTGCCCCAGAGCTGCTGAAGATAAGGCTGGAAGTGTGGGCTGGGCGAGGGGGCTCCTTCAGGAATGTCTTCTCTGCTTCCCTTTGCAACCCCATTCCACACCGTGGCCAAAGATTCCGATTCGATTCTGGGACTCTGGTCATATCTGGTCTGCTCCTTCTGGCGCCAAGCTGTATGTGAAGGTTTGGAGGGATGTTTTGCTTTGTTTATATCTGAGATGAAGAAGTCTGTGTATGTTTCTCTCTCTAGGCAGAGAGGATGGATTTCTTCTATCAGCACTGGTGTTTAACCCATCAATATGAAACCCCTCATCTTTTTCCTATTGATCTGTCGCCATTGTCTGCTGATTGGGGTACTAACACCTGGAAAATAGGAACTGGGCTGTCAGGCCAACTTCAAAGCCTCTTTCTTCCCTCTCTTCCCCTCCAGTTCAAACCTCTAGCTATCTTCACTGGTGTGTTGGGGGTGGGGAGGGACTGAGGCAGGGTGTGACATAAGTACCCAGAGATTGAGCGCCCACTTCTTTTGTGTAGGAATCTTCTTAGTCCAGGTCTTTGTCTCTAGAGCATATTCTCAGTAGAATTTGGTTCCCTATAACAGTAATAACACAAGGAAAAAAAGTCCCCCTTGTGGTTACTCTCAACTCTGGAAGCTCCCAAGTCATCTCTTCACCCTGTCCCTTTTCTGCCCTTTCAAAAGGTATCACAAAATATTTTTTAAAAAGAGAATTAAAGCCAGAAACCCTCTTCTTTATACACATATAATCTGGATCTATGAAATGTTTCTTTTGAAGCTGGTCCCTTTAGAAATTTTGTTGGTCATTTAAGGAAGAAGGAGAGTATGCCCCACTAGAATACCCTAGGAGTGAGGGTAAAGTAGGGTTGGGGAGAATGTTACTGTTAAAAGATGTAGAGAGAGGAACTGGCTGTTGAGAAATCCAGGGGCTTGGAGAAGGACTCTGTGCCCATCCCATCCCACCCCCCCTAGACGCCCCTGCAGACTATTTCTGCACCTTCACAAACTAAGCAGAAGCAGGAGGAGAAGGGAGAGAGGAGAGGTGGGCTGTGGGTAAGTGTGTGTCTGGGGGGGATGCTGGTTAGGAAGTGTAGAAACAGCAGATGCAGATATGAATGTGGGAAAGAGAACTGGCTACTATTCCATTGGTGGGTTGGGGGGAACCTATTTCGCAGGAAAATTTCTCCTCCTGAAGGGGAAGGTCATAGTGGTCCTTTGAGCCTGAAATCGAAAGACCCCCTTCCCCCTCCTGGTCACGTGATTCATTAAATAATTAATGCCGAGGTTGCAGAATAGATATGTATTCGTCAGGAAAATCACAGGCTCGGTCTCCCTGTTTCTGACGTGCAATTCAACTGTCCTTTGAAAAACAAGCCTGTACCCCGAGAAAAAAAAAGAGAGGGGGAGAGAGAGGGAGAGAGAGAGAAAAAGAGAGGGAGGCAGCAATAAAACAGCCCCGCAGCCGGAGCCACACCGCGGGCTGGGGTATTGTAAGTAGAAGGGATTTCTCACTACCTACCGCGTCTTATATGTCCATGTAAATTTATTGTTTGTTATTAATGTTATTGTCGTAAAATGTGACAAATAGCCATCTTCATTTCCTGCCATTTCTCTTCACATGGCGCTCTGTGTGTTTGTACCCATTGAGGCATTGCATAGAGATTTTAGGAATATTCCTCTTCTCTATCTCTCTCTCTCTCTCCCTCTCCTCCAACCTTTTTCTTGATTTATAGCAATATGGGTGTCAGCTTCTCGGCCGGCATGCCAGCCATTGTGTGTGTGTGTGTGTGTGTGTGTGCGTGCGTGCGCATCTGCGTGTGTTTGTGAGCGAGTTGTGTTGTTTATGGCCATGTCTTCGATAAATCATTTCTCACAGAAAATGATGTGGAAGCTGGGCTATTTCTGCAGCCGGGGAAGAGTCACTCTCGGAGGCACTTCCTCTCTCTCTGCTCTGCTCCCAGGAGTTGGTTATTTCAGACGATTTACAGTAATATATCAGCAGTTAATATGAAAGCTCTATAGCTGGAGGTCTTAAATTACAGCATCTGTGATTATCAATTAAGGCGAGATTTGTATAAATTTGGTAAACTAGAAATGCCTCATTGGCATATAAACCCAGTCAAAGACCACGACCTAATATAAAAATTATATTTGTGAGCCTGATAACAGCCAACATTCCTGCAGCAGCAGACAGAGCTTCATTTTTCAGCGGTTCCCCTCCAGGAGTTTGGCTGCTCCGATGCTGCTGGGGGTAAAGAGCCCAACTCTGAAGGCAGAAGGAGTCTGGGGGAAAGAGAGGTGGAGGCAGGAGAAGAAATTACTGAAGTTGAAGGCAAAGATGTTTGCAATCCATGGGGACCAAAAAGAAGTCCTCTGCAACTGGAGGAGGCTGGAGGGATTCGGTTATAGTGTTCAAGCTTAACCTATAGGTCTGACCTGTATGACAGAGTGTTGAGGGTGGGATAGGAGCTACCCAAGCTGGGGGAGACAATGGAGGCAGAGGCTGAAGGGCAGGGAGGGAAGCTGAAAGCTTTGGCTCCCCACCCTTCTGTCTAACAAAACAAGGAAGTGAATTCACACCCTAGTAGCCTTCCTTCGACCTCCTGAAACAAAGAAAGTTTCCTTAGCGGTGAGGGACTGTGTGTTGAGGGCTAAAGGAGGGAAAAGTTCTCTAAGTTTTTCTAGAAGAGAAATGTTTCCAGGTGGTCTCAGAAAGTTGGAGAGCATTTCAGGACACAGGGTGTGTTCCTCTCCCTAAGTCCCCATCCAAAGAGGGAGCAAATGGGGTACAGATTGGGAGAGGGACAGGTCGCAGTACCTCCCCACTGGGGATGGGTCTGCCGGTTGAGAGCAAAGCCAGAGGTGGCTTTTGGGGATGTTATGCACTGCCCCCTCGCCCCCCGCCTCCAAAGTTGTTATGGATGAGAGGCAGAGGGACAGAGCCTTGGCCAAATTCCGTTGGGGCTGCTAGCGTCTCCTTCCCTGGCTGGAGCCCGACCAACTGACTTTATAGCCACTATTATCTGTGATACTTAACTCTGCCTGCTAGTGTAAACCTTTGAGCAGGAAAACTAGAGTGATGCCGCGCCCAGGTGTTAATTATTCATGGCATCAGCTGTGCTTTGGAGTGACTGCTTAGGCCCCAGTCCACCTAGGAGCTCACTCCCACGCTCTGCTCCAAGTGGGCACTGAGCCCTGTCCTTTTTAACAGACAGCTTTTGGGGTGGGTGGTCGGTGAGGCCTCCCAGTTTGGAAGTCTGGGTTGAAAAGGGTTTAGTGAGAAAGAGAAGGAGAAGGCCAAGACCCTAGGCTGGGATGGGTGGGGGCGTTACCTGGCCTCGCTAAAAGGAGCTAAAGAGCTGGGGGAGAGACTGGATTCAAGGGCAGCTTTGACAGGGTTGGAGATCATGGGGAGGTGGGAAGGACTGGAGGAGCAGCAGAGAGGCCTAGGGATAGGGGCTTCAGACCCTTCAGGCCCCCCATCCTTGGTGTTGGAGAATCCCCCCACCCCTCAGTGTGGGAAGCAACTATTTCCTTCTCCCTCATCTGGGAAGTGATGGGGGCGGGGGTAAATGTGGAGAGGGCAAGTTCAACCTCAATCCAGTGCTTCAGGATTGAGGCTGAAGTCTTAGAATCCCTGAGCCGGGGGAAGGGAACAGTTGGGTGTTGGTAGCTTCTGAGCTCAGCCTGTTTTGGAGGGTGGAGAATCGCAGAAGAAGGCTGAAGGGTTTGCTCCTTTGGACAGGCCAGAGCCTCCGAGGAGAGCCAACCTCACAGGCCCTTGCCCCTGTTCTTCCAACTCCCCTTTCTGCTGTCGCCCCCTGTCACAGTGGAGGCCTGATATCCGCCACCCCCCCCTGCTTTTCTTCTCCATTCTTTCTGCCCCCTTCAGGTCTTTGTCTCTTCTGGCCCTGGGGATACCCCCTCCTCTTCTCTTCCCTGGAGACAAAAGCAGGGAGAGCATCCCTCTCTACCATTATCTTTTAGTCAGTCTCTGGCCCCTTGCTAAATCTCCCTGTGCGAGGCCTGATGCCCTCCGTCCAGGCATACAGGCCTACACTCCCGATCAGCAGGTTTGTTGTCTTTTAATCATTTGGTTCATGTAGCCATGAAGTGCCCTGCTTCTTACAGTTCTGCATGCAGACCCACCCACACACACACCATTGGCTTTTGTGCTGTTCAGGAGATGGGGCAGAATGTATTTGGTAGAAGGGGCTTTAGGAAAGCTGATGACTCTTATCTTCTTCCCAGATTCTGCTGGAGTCCACTTTTGTGTATATAATTATAGTGTTTATCCCTGTGCCTTTAAGAAGTTGGGCTGCCAGTCCTTTGATGAGCAGAGGAGTTAGAAAGATGAGGAGAGAAAGTTAGAAGGAAAAAAGAGAGGGTCCCAGAGAGAGAAGCAGCAGTTTCCCTTTCTGAGGAGGGAGGTCAAGGCAGAGCCCAAGGAGAGGATGACAGGGAGAATGGAGACAAAGGCCACTCAGAGGGGCAGGGAGGCTGTCCTGGCAGAAGGCACCCCCCCGAACTTGGATAGGTACATACACAAGAGTTAAGTGAGAAGGGAAGTGGAAAGGAAACCACTCACTTTGGCCCCCTTCTCTGTAGAAGATGTCTCCATGGCAGAAGGATGAGTCCCCCCCGACCCCCAAGAGGACAGGGTCCTGAGACCAAGGGCTCCACATTGCCCAGAGGGGCAGCCTAATAAGCGAGTCCAGAAGTGATTTCTGGAGACACTCCGAAGTTGAAGTCCTTAGCAAAGCCCAATTCAAATTCACTAAAGACAAAGAGAGAAGCAGAGTGTGAGAAGACAAAAAGACTGAGAAAGGGACAGAGATCACAGAGATGGTTAGAAAAGGCAGAGAGAGAGAGAAAGAGAGGGAGGGAGGCAGGGAGGGAGGGGTGGGGAGAGGAGAAAAACAAATAGAGATAGACATGCAGAGAAAGAGCCCATCCCCTTAGGGTGGGCGGCATTGAGGAAAGGACTGTAGGGTCTGGAAGCTCCTCCAGGCTCTGTGCTTTCTCACAGGCAGCTGCCCAAAGCCGAGGCCATCCCAGAAGCAGGGTCTCTAGAGTAGGCCCTGGGGGGTGCTAAATCAGGTGTGAAGCAGCTGGAGTAGGAACTGGTGTTGGGAATGGCCAAGATGTCTTGGGCACTCCAAACTCCTCTTCCACCACCATCTTCAGTAACTTAAAGATTGGAATCTTCCCAAAGAGAATCCCACCCTGGGGTGGGTTGCTGGTTGTGTCAGTCTCTCACACGGGGACCCTGGGAATCCTTCTTTGGCCTCTTTCCCCCTCCTGCGTTTGGTCTCTTCTTTCGGCAGGGAGGAGTTGATCTTCCAGCAGCCTGAGAACTTTCCCTTTCACCTCCAATCCACATCTTCTCCCTTGAAGCCCTAGCCAGAACACATGGATGCTACCCTCTCTAATCTCCTTCTTTCTCCATCTTTCTGGAAAGAAAAGGAAAAAGGGAAAGTTTCCACCAGCCTAAGCAGCTTTAGACAACTCCAGGGAAAATGGAAAACGCAAACCTTGCTCGCCTCTCCAGTCCCTCCCCTGGCCGCCGCTGGGCTCCCCCGTCGCGCCCCCCATGCTCCCGTCCCGTCCTGCTCAGAATGCTCTCCCTTCCCCTCCCTCCTCCGCCGGGCCGGACATATGGAACCCATTTCGCCGGTGACATTGAAGAGCCGCTGCGCGCCCGCCTTCCGCCATGGCTCCCCCGACTCCCCGCGCCCCGGCAGTCGCCGCTCCTCTCGCCCGGCCGCTCGGCCCGCTCACGCCTCGAAGCCTCGACCCCGCTCCGCGCCGGGCCCGCCCGCCTCCCGCAGCCCCACGCGGCCCGCCGCGCGCCGCCTCGAGGGCCGAACAAAGCGGCGGCCGCGGCAGGCGGGCTGGGGGAGTGCTTCCGGGCCTCTCCCCGCGTCGGCCGGTGGGGCCGGGATGCTGCCGGCCGCTCAGCCCCCGCTGGCGCCCCGGGACCCGGGCCCGGTCAGCCGCCTGCTGCTGCCCGCGCCCTAGCAGAACCGCACAGGTAGGTGCGGGCTCCGGGCCGGGCTCGGGGTGCCCGAGATCCCCGCGCCCCGGTCTGGGAGGACAGTCGGATCGGTGCGAGACAGAGAATGGGGACGAGTTGAAGAGGCAGTGAGGGTCGGCAGAGGGTGCAGGTCGGTGTGCAGGAATGCGGGGTGTGGACAGGACCCGGCTAGGGCCTGGGGAGCCCTGGGGCTCAGGAAGGGCGGTGGAAGCTGCGGAGGGTTTTCCAGGAGCTCCGGGTTGTGCGGCAAATGTGAGGGGCAGCTGCTGGGGTTGGGGAAGCTGGGTCCTGCTCCCAAAGTCCAGCTGCCACCATGGTCAGAGCCTACTAGCACCTCGCAGGTTATTTGAAGCTGAAACTACAAGGGGCTGCGCTAAGGACGGGTGTTAAACTGAGAAGGTAGGAGACGGGGTGATTTATGGCTTCAGAGAAGCTGTGTTTACTCCCTGCCTCCTCTGGAAACCAAAAACCAAACAGAGCAGAGGCAGGAGAAGCCTCTCTCTTTGGAGTGGAAGGCGATGCCAGGTTGATTCACTGGGATTTATTTTTCCAGATGTGGGGAAATGGTGGGAGCTGTCTCTTTTCAGGGGCAGGATGTGAGATGTAAGGAGAGAGTGCAAGCACACACACTTAGGTGTGTTTTGTGTGAGTGCACATGTGTATTCAGTCGGGTCAGGGTTTGTCGGGTACAGCATCCTTTACAAGTGAGCACACCGGCAGCTGCATGGGGACCTGGTGTTCTCAGGTCTGGGTACCCAGGACCTGGTTGCTCTGGACATTCTCTGTTGCCTCATTCCCTCGCCATGGGGGAGTGCTCCTGCAGTCTGCTTTCTTTCCTCCCACAGCCACACGCAGCAGTGCCCACTTGGCCTGGTCCCTGGCCTCTCTGTGTCATCTGCCCACGCCGCCTGATCTTCACTTTGAACCTTTAACTTTGCCATGCGAGACTAAGGAATTAGTGAGCACAGCTGGGTTGGGAAGGGGGGTGGGAGAAAAAGGCCTGAAGTGGTAGGGGCTGTTGATGGTTTAAGGCTGGTGTGGGTTCCACTAGTACTGCTCAAATTCCCCCAAAATCTGTTTGGGAGGGGGCGGGTGAGCACAAAGGGGAACAGGGGAAAGGAGCCATGCGGGATGCTGGGGGTGGGAGAAAAATATTTTGACCCCCAGATAGTTATTCCCGCAGGCCAGCCAACCGGTGGCTCTTGCATTTCTGTCCAGACACTGGGCTTTGCCTGGAAATTGTTTTGCATTAAATTTTCTCAGCCGCAGAATTATCTTTCCTCGCCTCCAGCTAAACTTGCATTTTTCCACCAGACACTTGGGCCCCGCACCAATGAAATCTGAGAGGAAGCGGCTGGGCCCTAAGTGGCTGTAATTTAATTGATTTTATCATAAATCATCAACTTGATGAAGAACCCGAGGTTTCAGTGAAGTAAATTGATATTAATGGGAGTTTCTTGAAATGCAAACTCCTGCATTGTTGGGGCATTTTGAGCTGGGAGGTGGATTACATGTGTCCCAAGAGCAGAGAGCCTGTACCTGGAGCCCAGCACAGCTTTAAGGGGTCGGGAAAGCTAGCTGCGAGGGGCAGCTGCAGGCAGACCGGTTTCTGTAGGGGAGAAGGCAGAGAATGGAACATTGTTGGGGAGGGAACAGAGTCTGACTCCATGAACCCTGGCTGGCAGTCCTGGGAATGCTGGTCTCCCAGTGGGGGGAGGCAGTTGGGGAAGCTGGTAGGTGTGTGGGCAGAGTTGGGGGTCGGGTGAGAAGGCCGGGCTGGTACAATGGGTGCATTGACTCCTGGTTAAAAATTGCCAGGTTGAAACCTTCCTCCTTTAATTACACAAATTAATTATTTACTGCTCAGGTTGCTATGTCTGAAAATAGTACTTTTGATTTGGTGATGAAGGTGGAGAATAACCCACCCCCGACCAAGAAGGGCAGTAAAAACCAGTGTACTAGCCTCTGAGGGGACAGGAGTGGGGTTGGCACTCAGTTGCGGGGGTGTAAGCATTTAAATTCCAAGAGGAAATAGTCTAATTTTGGATGAGATGGTGCCCATTATTATCTGAGATCAGTTTGTGACTGCTTATTGTCACTCACTTTTACATCAGTACACTGAGAATCACAAACTGTCAGCTCAAAAGGAAAGATCATTTAGCCCAAGCCTCCCCTCCACACATGTGACCTGGCTTTAGGAATGGGGAAAACTGAGGCCCAGTGAAGTCTCTGCTTCAGATTACACAGTCAATCTGGACCACCTGGAATCCAAGCCTCCTGACTCCCAAACCTATCCTTTATGTATGACTTCAGGCAAGCCACTTCCTGACTCTGGACCTCAGTTTCTCTATCTTTGGCAATGGCAGCATTGGACAGGATACTCCCTCAGTTCTTCCCAATTCTGACCTTGTGTTGCTCCTGGGGTTCTGTGGGCATCTGAGTATAGAAGTCACTATGTGCATGCATATTTGCAGTATACATGAAGTTTGTGTATGTCCAGGGGAGTACATGGTTATTCAGACTGACTCGAGGAAATCCACTGAAATCTGGACTATTCCTCCTCCTGAAGGTGTCCTTATTCTCAGCAGAGGAGAAGCCCAAGCCTCCAGCACTGGAGATAGAAGGCAGTGGGAGGGGCTAGCTGGCTGGGTTGGGCTGGGATTGGCATTTGGAGGGGAGCTAGTGAAGGAGGGACTCAGCCTCAAAGAGCAAAGCACTTTCTCTGCCAGGATTCGGAGCTGAGGCTGGAGTTGTTGGGAATACAGCTTTTGAAGTCCCTCCAGCGCCAGCCCAGGGATCGAATTATGGTTTCAGAATTTAGATCTGAGACAGCAGACCACCATCACCACTCCCAGCCTCACTTTGCCCCCCTGAGCCTTTGGACGCAGGGGACCATGGCATTACACCAGGTCTCCTCCCAGGGAGGCCAGGACAGAAGTCCTGCAAAGTAGATGACCCCTGTCTTCTTGCTCTTATTTTCCATTTCTTCTCCCAACTGAGGGAAAAAAAGATAAAATTCAGAAGAAGTGGGGGCTTCTCAGAAGTGGCCTGGATGTGAGAAGGGAGATTTCTTATAGGATCAGGGATATGGGGAGGCTAGCAGAGGAGGGGCGGCTTCCAGACCTTAGGAAGTGTTATCAGGGATATGAATTCTGGTGGAAGAAGTGGGAAGAGAGGAGAAACAAATTCATTTTGGGGGGATTCTGGAAATCAGAGTTCCTGGCCAGATAATCCTGAGAGGAAATAGTCTGTTTTTGCCCGAGACTTCTTAAAGTCTCACCCCAAACCCTATTTGAGAGAAAGAAAAAAACGAAAGGACCAGCAGGCCGAGATTCTGGGCCTATCCCATTCTGACTTTGGAGTTTTATATTTGGAGGCAGTTCCGGGAGGCCTTCCACTGATTGGTCATTAATCCTGTGAGTTATTGTCTGCTAAACAGAGGTCAGTGGGAGAGAGGCATCTGATCTGTCAGGAGAGACCTGCGCAGTCAGTCCCTCGCAGCAACTCCCTGGGCCCTGTACCTCCCTTGCCAGCTTCTCTCTTCCTTCTCCAGCAATCCCCTCCACACACCCGCCAACCCACCCCTGACCCTAGGCCCCCAGCTGTCCAAGATTTACTCTTCTCCCTCTTGTCTTGCCCACCTTTTGTCTCGACACCCACAGGGGTGGCGTTTGCCAGGCCGGGACAGAGCTTCTAGGTGAGGTGGGGCCCCTGATACAGTGGAGCTCATACCCAACTGGGTGCCGCTCACCGACTTGGTCCACGGCATAGGGGCACTGATTCGGCCTCCTTGCTCACTGAGCAGACTTTGCAAACCCTTGTGGGAGCCTTGTTTTGTCTTCCTGTTTTTCTTGCCCCCACGCCTGGGGTTAGGGGAGAGTTCAGCTAGGAAATTACTTCAATTTACTTCAATCTCAGCCTTTTTCTTCTTTCGATTTTGGCTTCTACTGAGCCGGGTCTACACCGGCCTCCACCCAGGCGGGAAATCTTCCTTCCTCTGCCCCTTTGTTCCCACTGGCTCAGGCATCTTAGAAAGGTGGGAGTTCAGGATCCAAATACCAAGAGCGATTTGCAGTAGTATTTCCCATTTTACAACCCCCATTTTTGAAATTTTATTAATATTTAAAAGAGATGGAGATTCAGGTGTGTGTGTGTGTACTTTTCACGACTCTCCGAGGCCACAGAGTTGGACAGTGAAGCTGGAAGGGTGTGGGACCCGGAACCCAGACAGGGCCAGAAAGAGATTGCTAAATGCCTCACCACCCCAAGCCCCACTCCCAGGTCCTGGCTTCTCAGGGAGCCTGGTGGGCAAGTCAAATTTAGAGCTGGCTGAGCTGGGGGGCTAGGCTGGGGCGGGGGTTGGGGAAAATCCCTTGGTCATCCCACGGCTGGTACCAGAAATTGATTTTAAAGGAACCAACCAGTTTATCCTTATTGAGAGGAGAATTTTCGTTTGCTCTTTGGTGGTTTTCTGGGCGCAGAGGGAAATAGACATCTCCAATGGCCTCCAAGGATGTCCCCCCTGCGCCCCGTGATTGCTCAAGGGGATTTTAAGGGCCCGGTGTCCTGGTACTGGGTATGGATTAGGAGTGGGGGAGTGAGTGGTCTAGCTCTGGGGAAACAGGAAAGAATGTCTATGAATGGGGGCATTTTCTCTGATTTTTGCCTTTTATTATTAATTTCTAAGGTTTCTGTGTCTTAATTTTTCTCGTAAATTTTTTAAAAAATTTCTTTCTCTCTCTCTCTCACACACACCCCCCCACACACATACACACGGTAAGTTGCCCAAGTTTCCCCGCTTGAATCCAGGAAGAGATTGTTCCCCCTTCTCTCTCTAGTCTCCCCCTAAATTATGACTTCACTATCAGGGATGATAAATCCCTCTCTCCTCCTTTTCCAGATCTCAAAGTCTTCCCTCCAACCCCGCTGGTGTTTCACACCCCAAGTTTCTTGCCCAGGCTCCTCACTGTCCCACTCTGTCCCCTGAAATTTGGAAGGTCTCTAGCCTGCAGACATACCTCAAACGAAAAGGGTGCCCTGGAGCTGCCGTTCTACCATCCTCCCAGCCCCCAAAAGGGGCTATCTCCCAACCAGAAATTATCGGAAAGGAATAATAAACTCCAGAAGGAAACCAAACTGGGATCTAATTGTGTCTCAAGCATTTGGAAGGGGCTTTGCTCTCAGAATTACTTAAGAAGTCCTTACTCTATTTATTGCAGCAGGTTCGCTTTCTTTCTCCCAGCCCTCCTTTTCGCTCCCACTCCACTGCATTCCACCTCCTTATGTAGCCAGAAGGGACCACAAGAATCCAGGCTCAGAGTGGGGAGGGGTCCACTGCTGTGTCGGAAAACTCCTCTGCCCTTGGCTTAGCTCCAGGCTGATCCTCTTGCAGGCCCGGCAACTGACTGGATGTCCCTGGGTTCTCTCTTTATTCATTGGGGTGAAGCCGTGCAGGTCCCACAAGTGACCAGATCCTCCTCCTCTTTTAATTTCACAATGACTCTCTCTCTCTCTACTGGCAGTAACAGCTAGAAGAGTTGGAGGGTCTGAGGTACATTCTTGACTTTTTAATGTGAGGGAGGAAAAGATCCAAAGGTGCTGGTCTCTTAAACCTCTCCAAGCCTCGATGAGTGAGTCGCTGACCCACCAAGCCTAGAGCTACATAAAGTCCAATCCAACAGGTCTCTAATCAGGGTCTGGAGATCTCAGTAGCTTTGACTGTTTTCTCTGAGGGTCCTGGCTTGAGCCCCAGCAGTGGTTCCAGCTTGGGTATTTTCTTTTCTTGATCCTAATAAACATAGAAAAATGGCTTCCACCTTCCATCTTCACCTCCCCACAACCCTCAGCCACCATCTCTCTAGGCAGGCATTAGGATCCTAGGGACCTCACAGTAAGAGACTCTTCAACCAGTTCCTTGCTGGAGGTTAGGAAGGCCAGAGTCCCCCTCTCCACTCCAATTCATCAGGGCCCCAGGAAACTGGCTGTTTCAGGACATGAAGTAACCCTGACTTAGTGAACCTGAAAGAAGTGTGGACTGGAGGAGGCCAGGGGCCACACCTTATGAGAGTAGACAGTAGGACCGTTTATCAGCCCAAAGCAAAGCCAGTGAGTGGGGAGCTATGGGGTGTGAGGGAAGCTTTGCCAGACACCACCACCCTCTCCTGGAAGGGAGACAATAGCTGGAAACCATCTCTCACCTTTGTTCTCCCAGTCCCTTCTCTCCTGGTCCATCCAGATGGGAAAAAGCAAAAGCCAAGGATTCTAACCAAGATGTCACAGGGTAGTAGCTGGCTCTGTCTACGCATAGTTAAGAGAACAAGTTTTCCAAGCTGCCTTCGTAGAAAAGAGAAACTGCTGGACTTCTACTTTATCCTCTAAGCCCGGAGTCAGCAGTTCTGCCAAGTTGCAAACACTCCTGCTTTTGGAAAAGTCCTGGTGCTTTTTTTGTCTTTTTCTTCCACTAGGAACGGCTCTTCCCCACCCCCGCCCCAAATCTGCAGACACCTACATTCTTGCCTCTTGTCTTCCTCCTACAGGCCTCCTAGCCTTTCCCTGCCCTTCTAAAACACACTCTAAGACAACTTGAGCTTTTGTAGTTTTCCTCACTTGTTTCAAGAGTCCTAAATCTTGCAGAGCTAGGAGAAGTAAACAGATTTGTTCTGAACAATAATAATAATAAAAATAACTATCCTCCATCTCTTTTGCCAGTGCATTTAAAATTAAGCCATTTTGCTGGTTCTTCGAATCTTCTTAGAAGTACAAATGTCCTTATCACCTCTTAGCCCCTTCTGCCTATCCGGAGGTGAGAATCTTAACAGAAAACTTCTTCGTGAAGTTCTTACAGCCTCTCTATTGCCAGCAGCGTCTGGAACTCAAGCTAAACACAAGGTCTTCCTTTTGTCACCCTCTCCTCAACCCCCCTCCCCTACAAGATGGTCTGGATTTTTGAAATAATCACTCACCGCTTGTTGTCTGTTCTCAAAAATGGGAGGGGACTTTTGAAAAGAAAGGTCTGGTTCCCCCCACCCCAGGTTGGAAACGGCCAGGAGATTTGCCGGGAGAGAGGAGGAATAGAGGATGTTGGGGAGAGAAGAAACAGAGACTGCTGAGACTCAGCCACCAGTCCCGCAAGAGTGAAACTACTTTAAAAAAAAAGTCCTAGTGTTCCCACTGCAAATGAATGCAGAGGGGCACCCAGGAACCATCCCCCCACCCCCGCAAGGCCAGGGCCTCCCAAGCTATTTCTCCGCTTAGAAGGGTTTACTAGTGGTGGTGGTGGTGGGGAGCTGTGAACTCCACCAGCTTTACCTTGTCTTTGCGCTCCTCTTCCTCCCCCACCAAAATCTGAATTTAAAAATTTACCTGTCCTTAAAAAACAAAAACAAAACTTAAAAGCTCTACCTTCTTTATCACTCTTTTTTTCTTTAAAAAACTGTGGTGGGGGGGCGTTCAAAATGCCCCCCTCCCGCATTACCACCATCACCTTCCTTCCTTATCAGGCATCTAAGCTTGCTAAAGGGGGAGAGGTGGGGGGTGTGTGTGAGCTTGTGTGTGTGTGTGAGTGTGTGTGTCTGTGTGGTTTTTTTCCCTGTGCAAAAGCAGAGGCCATTGTTACGGAGAGTAGGGCGTACCAGTCTTATAGGGCAACTGCACTGTGGCGGCTTGGCCGTGCCGGAGCCTGGAGCTGGATTCTCGGCGAGCTGAGCCGCCCGAGCACCTTTCGGTCTTCTATTTTTTTCCCCGCTCCCCTACCCCCTCCCTCCTGCGCACCCCCGCTCCTAAGCCGAGTGAATTGAAGCGGACGCCGAGCGGCTCCTCCGGCCGGTCTGCCCCTCGGGCTCCCCAGCCGGGGTGGCTATTGGGGAGGGGGGCGACGCCGCGTTAAACAGTGGTCTTTTTTTCCTTTGCCTTCAAGGAGGGGAGATTTCTCGCCTGCCGCTCGCGCTGGGGCTCGATGTGAATATATATTATGTCTGCCTGTTCTCCCCTCGTCGGTGGCTAAGGTAAGCTGGACTGAAATAGGCTATCAGTTTGTGAATGGCGGAGAGTATGTCTCAATGATTTATGGCCCATATGACTCCAATCTCGGTTCAAGAAGAGTTCACAAGCTTTAAGCTTCCTTCCACGCAGCGGCTCTCTCTCTCTCTCCCTCTCCCTCTCTCCCTCCCTCCCTCTCTCCCTCTCCCTCTTCCTGCTTCTCTCCTTTTCTCTTCTTTTTTCTTTCAGCAGCCAGATCTGGACTGAATTTTCGCCCGGCTGCTAAGAAGAGCCTAACCTTTTTTCTCTCTTCCTTTTTTGTTCTATTTCTCTTCTATGTTTTTCTTTTTTTTTTTTTAAGTCCTGGAAGGTGGCCTAGCCCCTCTCCCTGGTCTTCCCAGCTATTGTTACTCTCCCATGCTTTTGTGTGTGGGGGGGTTGCTTGGAAAGGTGGGTTTCTTGGGGTGGCTCAACGCCCTCCTCCAGCGAGACCCTGAGGGGAAGCTGGGAGCCACCGTCTCTCTCCTTCCCTTCCTCTCTCCCTCCCGAGAAGCCATATGGAGCCTGGATTTTTTCAACATGGAGGCAAGGGAAATAGACGTGTTTGGCTTGGTAGAACTGCACCCCACCCCCCTTTTCCTGGATCCCCAGGTCTCGGATCCCCTCAGCACCTCTCCCTCTTCTCACTCTCCCATCAGCCGGGCCTCTGTGTGCGCCCTCCGGCCTGCCGGACCTGGCAAAGTCCCGGTGTGGAGTTGCTAAGGCGCCTTTTAATTTAGTTACCTTCAGCGCCCAAACTTGCTGCCGCCCTAGGGCTGGTCCTCGGCCGGGTGTGCTTGGAACCTGCCGCTGCTAACCGTTTCTGCTTCCTGAACGCTTTCTCTTCGCATCCTTGGGCCAACATAGCTTGTCGCCAGGCACCATGGCAGCAGCAGCCGAGACAGCCCGGCGGCGACAGCCGCAGCTAGGGACTAACTCCATCCACAAACCTTCCCGGCCCTTTCTCGCCGCCGGTGGAGCCTCCATTCTTTCCTATCACCTCTCTAGCTTCTTGCTTCCCACACTCTCCTGGCCTCGTTTCTGCGATGGTTTGCAAGTTCATTGCAGGGGGAGCGACAGGAATTTCGGCCCCAGGCGTCTAGTCAAATTATTGTTTTATTATAACTATCATCATCATCATCATTACTGCTGTAACAATCATTTAGACTAAATAAAGCCAGGGCCCAGCCAGCCAACCCCCTCCAACGTTTTTATTTCATTCTCTTATCTATTAATAACAAACTCAACTGATGCCTGTTAATTAATTCCCCCTTCAACCAGGGCTGCTCCGAAGCTAATTTTGGTTAAATCATCAGAGGCTAATGGTAATAATAATAAAGGGATTGGGTCAGCCTGGTCAATTGAACTCCAGTTCTCCTCCCTGGAAGGACCTCCTGCTTTGCAGACCCCTGTGTGTTTCCCAGAAACAAATTCTTCCCAGAAACCAATCCGAACTCAAGAGTTACCCGGCTCCCTTTTGAGTATAAATCTGTGCCATTAAGAAGGGGATTTATGTGTGGGAGGGATTTCCTTCACCTGGACTCCCTTTTTATTTTCCTATTTTTAGTTTTCTTTGGAGTTGACTAGCTCGGCTGAATGAGATTTAACTAATTCAAACTCATCCGTCAGAAGAAAGGGTCAATCTAAAGATTCTATGAAAAGTGACGGTGAGGAGTCGAGAAGATAGATTTGGTGAGCTTGGGGGGATGCAGTCAGAAGTTTCAGAAGAAACACACAAAATCCTGTGACAGCTTGAACCTTTATTTTTCCAGCACACCTTAAAAAGCCTGCATTAAACTAACGATTTTATTTTTTGGCCTCAAAGAACTTCAGTAACAGGGGCACCCAGTTTCCAGCCCAGATAATATTGCTTAGATTGCTTTGTTTACTTTATTTTTTCTTAGGGAAAAAAATTTCTGTTTTAGAAAGCACTTTCCCATCTCTTTGTAGAAAAGTCCAGCAGTTACCCAGTTTCTTCTTTTCTTCTTTTGGAAAATTCAAAGGAAGCAGACTGTCAAGGAAAGGGTGGGTAAAAAAAAATTATGCCTGATGAAAAATAACAGAGAGTGGGGGAAGGCCTAGCCAAATGGTCACAGCACCGATCAGTCCCACCAAAGAAACAATCCTGTTCCATTTGGGGGCCCCATGGGGGCTGCTGGCTGTGGGATCCCAGACTTGGTTAGCAAACACTCAGGTGGTGGTACCTGCAGCAAAGGCCATGGAGGCGGCTCAGTTCCACTGGCTCTGGAGGTTAAAAATCTTCAGGAAGTTTTGGGTCAGGCTGCTGCTTCTTGAGGTGGGAGGGTAAGGAGAGGCTCCCTCACACCAGAAGGTTCCCTGCTCAACTTGCTTCTTTCTTCTGCCTCTTCCAGCGATCCTCAGCCTCAGTTTTTTTCCTCCAGGTTAGACTGCTTGGATGAAAGGAATCTAGATGGAGGCAAAGGCAAGAGGCCTCTCAGCTCAGAGGAGGGTGTTGATGCTTTTATTTTGGAGTCCCCTCCTTGAGCCACCCTATCCCAGAGTTGGTGGGGGGTAGGGAGAGGGAAGAGGAGAGGTCAGGGGCTAGTAGGCAGGCAGGAGAGAAGCCATGGCCCTTGCCATAGTAAGATTCTATACCCAGGCAGTTCCCAAAGGAGTGGAGTCCTTATTTTTTTAAGTGAAGATGAAAACTGGTGGGCTTCTTCTTTTAAAATTAAAGCACTGATATAAGAAAAATCCATTTCAGGCCAAGCAAGTGGCCTCAGCATCTGCTGTGAAGATGTTGGGTGGGGGAGAAGAAAACCCTATTGATGTCAGTTCCCTTTTCAATTCCTAAGATGGATTCGAGCCCCAGTCCTCTTCTCCCCGTGTCTCTTCTCTCACCCCGCAGGTCAACCGCTTCGAACAGATCCCGGGAGGAGGGAGGCAGAAAGGGGGGGGTCCAGCGTGCCACGTGACCCCCAGGGGTGCCAATGTCCGGTCGTGAGGGTATCAGGCCCTTGCAAGTTGCCACCCACCACCAGGGCTTCGCCCAGCGATGCAGAAAGCCACCTACTACGACAACACCGCCGCCGCACTCTTCGGAGGCTACCCCTCATACCCTGGCAGCAATGGCTTCGGCTACGACGGTCCCCCTCAGCCCCCCTTCCAGGCCGCCACGCACCTGGAAAGTGACTACCAGCGCTCAGCGTGCTCGCTGCAGTCCCTGGGCAACGCCGCCCCGCACGCCAAGAGCAAGGAACTCAACGGCAGCTGCATGAGGCCGGGCCTGGCCTCGGAGCCCCTGCCTGCCCCGCCCGGCTCGCCCCCGCCCAGCGCCGCACCTACCAGTACCACTAGCAACAGCAGTAACGGGGGCGGTCCCAGCAAAAGCGGCCCCCCCAAGTGCGGTGCCGGCTCCAACTCCACCCTCACCAAACAGATATTCCCCTGGATGAAAGAGTCGAGGCAAACGTCCAAGCTGAAAAACAGCTCCCCTGGCACAGGTACCGGCTCTCTGGCTTCGTCGTCGTCAGCTTTTGTCCCGGCCAGGAATGTCACTGTTATTCTAGCACCCATCCCCTAGGCGCCCAGGCGGCGGCGGCGGCGGCGGCGGCAGCTGCGGCGCATTTCCCGTACCCCCCACCACCTGGCGACCCCTGACCCCGCCAGCACCCTCTCCCTCCTGCCGCCCTCCACCTGAACTTCTGAGAGGTCCAGAAGGCCCGGTGCTCGGCCTCAGCCCTTTGCAAGGCCGCAGAGTCACGAGACGCTGCCAGTAGATGGAAAGTCGTCAACGATTGATTATTATTAAGTATTACTACTGTGGGTATTAATCACAATCGCTCGGGCGGCCCGCGGTCCTGGCCTCCAGGCATGGCAGCCTCTTCGCCCCCCATTTCCGTGCCCTGCCCAGAATGTCCAGACTTGCCCAGGGGCTCTCCTCAAGCACCTGTCTGGGCCACAATACGGGGCGGGGTGGAGGGTGGAGGAGTGTCTTCTACACCTGGAACTAGGGATAAGGGGTGGGGGGGAGAAAGCGTGTGCGAGAAAATCCAGCCCTAAATAAATGGCCATGCGGCTCTGTCTGCGTGACATGATCAAATTTTCATAAGCTGGGGCAGTGAGAGGAGAACAGGTCTCTTAATAAATGCCACTATTATAGAGTGTCCGCTAATGCGGCGGGTGGGGGAGGGGGGCGGTGGAGAGGAGGAGGCGGGGACGCGAAGGGGAGGGCGGCGGGGCCTCCGAGTCCAGGCCTGGATTTATTAAGAAACGATGCATTCAATTTCGGCGTGTTCAGTAATTATCTTTTATTTCATTTTCTCCCCTTCCCACCCCTCCCCCTCGGGTCCAGCGGAGGGCTGCGGCGGCGGCGGCGGAGGAGGAGGCGGAGGCGGCAGTGGCGGCAGCGGGGGCGGCGGCGGGGGAGGGGACAAGAGCCCCCCGGGGTCTGCGGCCTCCAAGCGGGCGCGGACGGCGTACACGAGCGCGCAGCTGGTGGAGCTGGAGAAGGAGTTTCACTTCAACCGCTACCTGTGCCGGCCGCGCCGCGTGGAAATGGCCAACTTGCTGAACCTCAGCGAGCGGCAGATCAAGATCTGGTTCCAGAACCGGCGCATGAAATACAAGAAGGACCAGAAGGCCAAGGGCCTGGCCTCGTCTTCGGGGGGTCCCTCCCCCGCCGGCAGCCCCTCGCAGCCCATGCAGTCCACGGCCGGCTTCATGAACGCCTTGCACTCCATGACCCCCAGCTATGAGAGCCCGTCCCCTCCCGCCTTCGGCAAAGCCCACCAGAATGCCTATGCGCTGCCCTCCAACTACCAGCCCCCCCTCAAAGGCTGCGGCGCCCCGCAGAAGTATCCCCAGACCCCGGCGCCCGATTACGAGCCTCACGTCCTCCAAACCAACGGGGGCGCCTACGGGACGCCTACCATGCAGGGCAGCCCCGTGTACGTGGGCGGGGGCGGCTACGCGGATCCGTTGCCGCCCCCTGCCGGCCCCTCCCTCTACGGCCTCAACCACCTTTCCCACCACCCCTCGGGGAACCTGGACTACAACGGGGCGCCCCCTATGGCCCCCAGCCAGCACCACGGACCCTGCGACTCCCACCCCACCTACACAGACCTCTCCTCTCACCATGCGCCTCCTCCTCAGGGTAGAATCCAAGAAGCGCCCAAGTTAACACACCTGTGATGGGAGAGGGAGGGCTGAGGGGCAGGTCCTGGGGTGGAGGAGACCCAGGAGGGCGGGGGCTGTGGAGTTGTGGGGTGCAGTCGGGGGTCTGAAAGAGGAGGCTGGGAGATGGCAGCCAGGCTTCCTGGGAAGAAAGGGCCTGGAGCTCCTTCCCCTCCCCCTGGCCTGAGAGGTTGCTTTTTAAGTCCTGCAGCTCTTGTTTAGTCTGCCTGCCAACCCATTGGAAAGGAATCTACAGCAGATTGGAGATGACCCCATCAACCCTAGGCCTCCAGCAATATCCAGTTGGAATTCCACCTTATGGAGTCGGGTAGAGGAAGAAGAGATAGGGAAACAGGCAAAGAAGCACACTTTTTAAAACAGACAAGATGGCTAGGCCATCACCAGCCAACCAACCAACTTACCTTCCTTCTATGTGGTTAATTCCCCCAAATCTTGATTTTTCTTTCCTGGCAATTCTCCTTTAAAAAAAAAATGTAAATACATTTCAAAACCAAGGGCACAAAGCATGTCCCCTTCCCACTTTCCTGAATCCTCAGATTTCTTCCCATGATAGGAGAAGGTTGATTGGGTACTCCCTCCATTTCTAGTCCCATATTTTTCTGCTCTAGGACATTAATATCTATACCCCACCCCTATCAATTACAGTCTTCAGAGGGCTCAGGGATGGTGAGAGATCCTGAAAGAGCTGTCTATATTATAAATATATATATATATATATTTTTTCTTTTATGGCAAAGCTGGGAGGTGAGGGCAGGCAAGTTGTCAGGACTAAAGGTTTGCCCATTCTGCTGTCTCCCATCTCAGCTGCAGGTCCATCCCCCTCTCTCCACAGAAAGCAGTCGGTGACACGAGGTTCTACACTTTTCTTTTCTTCTGTTGCTCTCTTGACTTAACGTGAAAACAGGGTATATTTTGACAAACTGTCCCAGGCGGGGGCTGCAGCTGGGCCTGTGTGCCTTGCTCAACCCTGGACAGGACACTTTTGTTGCACTTAGAGTTTACATTTTAATGGATATAAAAACAACTGTGAGAGATGCCTGGGCCTGCAGGAGTCCAGCATTGCTCAAAAAATGTGTGTTCTAGTGAACATTTTCATATATATTTATTGGTTATAGCTTGTTAAAATATTTTCTTTTTTTTGTATTATTTATCCCCCTACATTATGTATTTATATGAGGGAAAAAGGAAAAAAATTGTACTTTCTTTTTTTTTTTAGTATTTACTTGTTATAAAGGACATTGTGTTCCCTGTCATGTAAAAGCAGCTATTTTAGTTATTGTACTCTAGAAAAAAAGCTATAGATTTATGTTAAACTTGTACTTATGAGCAATTGTAATTAGTTCTAAAAGGCATGAACTCAGCTCCTAATTGTCACTGTATAGTCCTGAATTTGTAGAATTAGAGTTAATTCCCTCTTGGAACTTTCTTTGTTCTTCTGTAGTTACTTTTTTTCCTTACTTAAAAGGGTTGTCTGTCATATAATTCTTGAATAAACTTTCTGTTATCAATTTTATCTTGTCTTGGTGGTCCAATTTAGATAGCAGAGCAGCAGGCTGCTGACTGCCAGATTTCCCCAAGGGAAGAAGAATGGTGAAGACCCTATCCTGGCCTTTTTAAGATCCCCTGCTCAGGGCCCTAGCTCCCCCATCTGTGTCTCAGGTTTATTTGGTTTTTCTCACACAAGCTTGGAACATTCTTCCAACTTCTTTAGTTAAGATTTAAGTAACAAGTTTGGGGCAAAGGGAGACTAGGAGACTCTCTCTAGGTCTTTTCTGTTTGGCTTCTTCGCCTCTCACTTTTTCCTCATTGATTGACCTTTTGTCTTTTTGCTTATTTGGCGACAACCTCCTCCCTGTGCCCCCCCCCCCCGCCCCCAACCCATCAGCAACAACAGAAATCTGGCCCATTACTGCTTCTTCAACCTAAACTTCACAGTTCTCTTCCGGAGCTACAAAGAAGTCGTCACGTGACCCGAAGCCCAACCACCATTGGGTCTAAAATGAAAACAAAGGAAAATGATTAATCTTAAAAAAAAAAAAATTCTGAGGCCTAGACTTCTCAGGTCAAACCTTAAAACTAAAGTGAAATTAAATCACTAAATAAAACTCAGGGCGGAGGGAGAGGAGGCCTGTTTGATTGCCCCTGCCAGGGTAAGGGGAGAGGAGGAGGGTGGGAGAAGCTATGGATCCAAGCGTACATAAAATGGTCCCCAGGCTAATGTGCCGCTCTGTTTCCACGATCCTTGGGAAAACTTCATTTCTTAGTCGTGGTTCCATAAAAGTTTTATCACATTGGAGCGAGGATAGAGAGGGTCTGTCAAAGATGAAATGTCACCGCCGCGTCGCTGGAGCCGATAAGAGCTAGGAGACAGGGAAGCTGAAATATGGAGCTAATTCGTTGAAAGAGAAGCGATGGCTGCTTGCTGAAGAGTTGCATAATTCTAATTGTAAGCGATGCTCTCGCATTCCTTAATTAGGAGCATATATTTGGTGGTAGAGATGGTGGGGGGTGGGGGGGCGTGTCGGTGAGAATCGTTCCAGGCCCTCAGCCTTAAAGCCAGGGCTGATTTTCATTTTTATGTTGTATCCTGGCAGTCCAAGGTTAGTAATTATAGCCTTTATGCAACAATAAATAACAATAAAAAAGCAACCTGAATTCTACACCCTGCCCCCCACACCACCACCAAGTAGGATTTTAACTGGACTAGGCTCATCCAAGCAGCAAGCAATTTAGCATTGGGTCAGGCTATAATTTAAAGGCATAAGAGCGTGCAAAGTTTGATTGGGATCAAATAACGCTCAAGGGTTTTTCTTTCTCTCTCTCTTCCTCTTCCCTGAATAACATTTTCTAAATGATGTAACTAGATGAAGCGCCATGTTTGGCTCTGGATGTAGAGTGGACTGATTATTTATCTAGCAGGAGAGAGGCAGGCCAAGTCAGAAAGTTTAACTTGAGTTTGAAAAACAGAGCCTTGGCTTGAAACTGGAATTGCAAACAAGAAAAATAAGGGCCACCTTGACTTGGTGTCCCCCTCCCTTCTCTCTTAGAGATTTCAGCCCCGAGCTAAGCAGCCAAAGTAGAGGGGAAAATATCTGTACAGTAGGATCCACAGCACAACAGAGGGGAGAGGAAGCAGCGACTCTGGGAAGGAAGGTTCTCTTGGCCCCTTTTAACACCCAAGTTTTTCTGCTGTTCTCTAATCTGGCCGTAAAATCTGTCAGCAGGGTTAGAGAGAGCCGTATTTCCTGCAAGGACAGCCGGAGTTGTTGCGGAGAGAATCGCTCAACCCTGCAGCCAGCTGGAGAGGCTGTGAAAAAACTTCCAGGGCTTCTCAAGGGGGTGGCCGGAGGGAGACCCCTCTCAGGCCTCCCTGCACAACCTGCAGACAACTACTCTTCTGTGCCTACTCCCCACTTCCACCCCCATCCTCACCTCCAAGTGGCAAAAATTACTTTCTTTGGAGCCAAGCTGGACACAACCGTCTCTGGCTAGTTTGCCCAGTTTTTCAGAGCAGCTCCCTTGGATCTGAGCCCTCCAGAGCCTGCCGCCCCCTGTCCCTGCAGCCCCCACGTCCAGCTCCCCCTTTTTCCTCCTGGCTCTCCTCCACCCCCACCCTTCTCCTCAGATTTCTCTGTCCTTTTTAAACACTCACCCCCACCCGCACGGATGAATACTTACCACCACCCACGCGGCTGTTACACTGACAGAAAGTTTCTAGTTCCAGCTCCCGGCCGAGTTGCCATTTCTCTACTAACCAGCCTTCTCCTCCTTGCTCGGCAGCTGCGAGCAAGGAGGGGGAGGGGAGGCCGCAGCCGTGGGAGTTCTCCAGAAAAACTTTCCACCCAACCCAGCGCCTTTCCTCTGTCCCCATTTCCCATCTGTTTCCCTGCTCTCCCAGAATCACCTTTCTCTTTCGCTAACACCCCCCACCTCCAGGCCTTTTAAAGGGATGGGGAATTTCGGCTGTTCCCTCTGCTTTCCCAAAGAGCCAAATTCTTTGATGCCATCGGAGGGAGCTGTCAGGGGGCTAAGATTGATCGCCTCATCTTCTCTCGGTCCCTCTGACCCACTTATTTAAAAATCTTACCCCAGATCGACTTTTCATTTTCTGCTTTGAGATCTAGTTTCCCACCGACTGCTTCGGGCTGTGAGTCTTGTACCCATTCCCTCCAGTAAATTACAGCACTCCCTAAAGTTCACACTATCTTGAACTTCTGAAAAGAAATAAAAACAACAATTTCCCCAGGGGCTAGAAATGAGATATCATCTCTGATCATTATTTTTGAACCCCCTCTATGGAAATGGCAACCCACTCCAGTGTTCTTGCCTGGAGAATCCCAGGGATGGGGGAGCCTGGTGGGCTTCCGTCTATGGGGTCACACAGAGTCGGACACGACTGAAGTGACTTAGCAGCAGCAGCATGTTCAGAGAATTCTATCCTGTCCGGGATATTTATTTATACATACATACATACAGTGATAAAAATGGCAAGGGCATTCCTGTGGGGGGGAGTACCCCCTTCCAATACATTGACCTGAGGTTTGAGAGTTAAATCAAATTGGGTACTACCTTGGTTCTTGATTCTTGTTCCTGTTCCTGGATATAGATGCAGATATAGGCTTGAGAGGGTGAATATGCATCTTAGACCCTGTCTGCTGGGGTATCATAGAGGAGCCCGGTGCCTCCAGGTGGACAGACATAGGGGCAGAGGCAGTGCTGCAAATGAACAGAACCGAGACCTCACAGCTCCACAGGCCAGAGGCCCAAAAGGGCTCCTCACTATCTATCTCACTCCTCTGTGTCAGCCTAGGAGTGCTTGTCGATTTTCGAAGATTTATCTGTTGCTTTTGGGGGTGGGTTGGGGATAGTGACACTGATGATTGTAAATCTCTTCTCTTCCTTATTGCACTGTAATACAGACCTTTCCCAAAGGGAAAAACCTCTTTCTACTACCTCTTCCTCCCATATTGAGATCCTCACTCAGCTTTCTTTTTTTTGGGGGGGGTGGGGGCAGGGAATGCTGCTGGCCTTATAAAGAAAGCTTTACTGTATTAAAAATATTTTAAAAAGAGGAAGACTTCTCCCTTAGGTTCTCTTGTTTCCTGGGTTCCAGAACCTCCCCTCCTCTGAAGGGGATGAAGAAAAGGTTCCTTTAGCTTTTCTGGAGAAAGTGGGGCATGGGGAGCAGGCATGTAGGACTGGGGGGTTCATGGTGTCCAGGTCATGGTCCTCTAGAGTTTTTGAATCAATTAAAGCAAATAATGCTCTGTTTTCTACCAGGCCCAGACGAGTGATTGGCCAAGGCGGGTCCCGTGACCATGAATTCCCTGCAATTTCGCCGGAGTCCTGGGTTTAATAGAGAGAGTCCCCATACGCTTGTATTTATCAGCAATATACAATTATAAAGACCCAAAATTTAAAAAAACAAAAAAGAGAGAGAGAACAAAATCTCCCCCTCCCAAAATCGCTGCATCACACAAACCTGGGGGGGGCAGGAGGGGGGGTCCCTTCCGATCCTCCCTCCTGACGCCCCCCCAGCAGGCCCCCTCCCCCACCATTGAAAGCCATGAATTTTGAATTTGAGAGGGAGATTGGGTTTATAAACAGCCAGCCATCGCTCGCCGAGTGTCTGACTTCCTTCCCCGCTGTCTTGGAGACATTTCAAACTTCATCAATCAAGGAGTCGACATTAATTCCTCCTCCTCCTCCTTTCGAGCAAACCTTCCCCAGCCTCCAGCCCGGCGCCTCCACCCTTCAGAGACCCGGGAGCCAAAAGCGAGCCGAAGATGGGCCCGCTCTTCCGCCGCTGCCGCCGCTCCCCGCCGCCCCCCTGGCCCCCGAGTTCCCCTGGATGAAAGAGAAGAAATCCGCCAAGAAACCCAGCCAATCCGCCACGTCTCCCCCGTCCGCCTCCTCCGTCCCGGTCTCCGGGGTCGGATCGCCGGCAGGTCGGTAAGCGTGATAGGGGTTGGGTGAGGGGCAGTTAGAAAAAACGGTGGGGGGAAGGAGCGATGGGGGAGGTAGAAAAAGGTGTCGAGCCTGTTGGGGTTTCTTGTCCCCGTCGATTCCAGGGACTAGGAAACAGAAAAGACCGTTGTGGTTCAGGCCTGGCCACTGCCAGCATTTTTTCCCCCCTTTCCTTACAGCAGATTTTGGAAGCTGGTTGGGGAAGAGCATCTTTTTCTGCTAGGAGAAAAGGATTCGATTGAGGTTTCACATTTAGCTGTGTGGAGGAGTGTTGTTGGATGGGGTCGAATCTGGAGTCAGGAAAAGATTCAATCCCATCTAGCTCTAGAAGAGGGGGAATTTGAGAGCTAGGGGCTAGGGAGAAGAGGTGAGGAACAATCTTTCTTTATGAATCCTCTCCCCAGGCTCAGTTGGAAAGTGCTGAAATGAGGGATCCACTCGGAGGACCTGGGAGGGGCTCTGAGGTTCTGGGGGCGAAAGGGAGCCGCTCCCTAACCCCTGCATGGTCCGTGGGCGGCTCTCTGAATGCTGTGCGCTGACTCTGGCCGGGTCTTGCGGCTAGAGAGCGACGAGAAAGAAGGCAAGAGCCGTGGGAGCGAGCCGCTTTGGTAGGCGGGCAGGTCGGGGGTGCCGCTGACATTGTTTTGGGAAGATGGGACAGTCTTTTATTTCAGCCGAGTTGAGGTTGGGCTGAGGACACGGCCCGCGTTGACGCCCAGCCCGCTTTCCCCGCAGATGGGCCGGGACTGCCGGAGGCCGCCGGCGGCGGGGCGCGCAGGCTGCGCACCGCTTACACCAACACGCAGCTGCTGGAGCTGGAGAAGGAATTCCACTTTAACAAGTACCTGTGCCGGCCGCGACGCGTGGAGATCGCGGCCTTGCTGGACCTCACCGAGAGGCAGGTGAAAGTGTGGTTCCAGAACCGGCGCATGAAGCACAAGCGGCAGACGCAGCACCGAGAGCCGCCCGACCGGGAGCCAGCCTGCCCCGGCGCGCCGCAGAACACCGGCGAGCCAGTCGAAGAGGCTGTGCCTAGCCCGGGCCGCCCCTCCGTACTGCGGGCCTCGCGAGCAGCCTGTTGTCAACCGCCCGAGGTCGCGCAGGGGCCTCCGGGCGCCTCCGGTCCCAGGCCTTCGGCCGCTCGCGTGGAGGGCGCAGACGCGCGGAGCCCGGGCGGTGCGCTGCGCGGGGCCGGCGGACGGGAGCCCGAGCCGTTGCCAGAAGACGCCTTCTCGGAGCCGCAGGATTCGCCTTTCTTGCCCGACCTCAGCTTCTTCGCGGCTGACTCCTGTCTCCAGCTGTCCGGAGGTCTCTCCCCTAGTCTACAGGGCTCTCTGGACAGCCCGGTTCCCTTTTCCGAGGAAGAGCTGGACTTCTTCACCAGCACGCTGTGTGCCATCGACCTGCAGTTCCCTTAATAACCCGCTTCCTCTCTCGACCCCCGGCCCCCCTCAGCAGCCTGCGGGGAAACCCAAGGACCCCCCTCCCCAAGTCGTATGGACCTTCTTTATGTGTTTTGCTAAAATTCAGGTATTATTGAACTAACGTTTAATCCACCTCCTTTCTTCTCGAAAATATTGGACACACGGGCGTCTTTTTAAAAGGACACATAAAAAAATCCATTTGGTAGAATCTTTCCAACGAAATCTCAGGAATAATTATACTCTGGGGAGGGGGCGGGTGTGCTTTCTTAAAAAGAACTAGAGGAACCTATTTTCCTCTCTCTCAAGTTTTAGGCCGTAGATTATTTATTAAAATTCTTTACTAATAGGAAAAGGGGAAAGTATTTATTGTACATTATTTTCATAGATTAAATAAATGTCTTTATAATACGGAAACGAGTTAGTGTTTGTGTTGGGACCCAGTCCCTTTCCTCCCCGCACCCACTAGGCCAGGCCGCCCTCTCTCTTTCTGGGTCTCTGTCTCTTGTCTCTGGCTCTGCTCTGGGTCGGGTAAGTCCGGGTGGTACAAAAGGGGCCCCTTGGAGGGAGAGGGTGTGCTGCCAACTGAAGTGAGAGCAAGAAGAGATCTCAGACACAGGCTTCAGAGTCGTGGCGGGAGGCGTAGAGGTTCAGCTAGATTGGGAGGATCCCCAGGGCTTCCTAGGCTGCTCGCCTCAGTGCCCCAAGAGGAATGGAGGGGTTTTTTCCAGAGCGCAGGACGCCTGGGGAACCCGAGGTCTGGGGTCATGCGCAGGGCCAAGGAGTGGAGTGGGGTCGGCGATTTTCTTGAGAAGCAGGGTCCCGTGCCCAGGAATGGTCACTGGCCTCCAAGTGGACAAGAAAGGAGGCCGTGTGGAAAATGTAGCGGGGGCGGGCACTAATGCTCTTCGGGTCCCTCAGTCACCCTAAGGCTCCTGGGGTTGGGAGGAGCGTCCGAGGAGCTGCAGGGCGACAAGCCCCGGGAGGCCCGGGCAGCGTTAGGAGGCGCTTGACTTGTATGGAGCGAAGGAGGAGCGAGGAGAGCGGGAGAGAGACAGGGAAGCCAGGAAGATGCTCAAAATGGCGCTGGGGTCGGGAGGCAGGGAGGGGAGGGAAGAGACTGTGGCCGCCATGACAGCCGCTTCAGGATGCGCGCGGCCAGCCCCGGGACCGTCCCCGCACCCACCTTCACCTTTTTGGATCATCCCGATGCCCGTGAAGACAGGGAACCCGGAAACCTCCTTTTTTGTTTTTGTATTGTTTGAAAAATCAGCCCAACGGATGCTGAGGATGCGAGCCGGACAGATAGTCCGCAAGGGGGTGGGAATGGGAGAGGGTGAATGGTGGATCATAATGGCTGGGTCTGCCTCGCCAAATCCGACTTTTGATCCTTCGCTCTGGGATGTGATGCCCGGCCAGAGCGTTCTCCACACGCAGACCTACCTGTCTTTGCCAACAACTTCATTTGCCGGCTCAGCACTATTTCCTATCCCCCACCGCACCTTAGCAGGTTTCTTGCAAACCCAGTAAGCGGGAGGCAAGGATCGATCTTTCCACCTGCCTCCTGGTTTGTTCCGGGGAACGTGGAGATTTAAAGGGCCCTGGAAAGCCATCCATCCTCCTTAGGTTTATTTAATATTTCTCGGGCTCAGAAACAGACACCGCAGGGCTACCTCCCCAGCAGATGCTGCTGTTCTTGAAAAGCAGTTTATTCCCGGACCTCCCAGACTTTCCCCTGAACCAGCAGGACGGGGACTTGGAGTACCAGGCGCTGAGAGGCACCAACTGTCAGGAAAAGCCTGGAGCCGACACAGGTCGTGACATACAGGACTAAACAGACCCTGCATATTTATTTTTAAATCTGGTCTTTCAGTGTGGGCAGTACACACATCTTATTCAGCTGGAATTTAATCCCTTAAACTGTCTTAATGTAGAATTCATCTCTTGCATTAAATAATCTTATGCCATGTTAAAGTGCACTTATTTCTTTCATAAATAAATTAATATAGAACAATTAGATGTGTTATTATAATATCATGTATCTTATTAGTTTATTTTCCCTCATAAAATATATACATATGAAATAATCTCAATATATTAAAGTAATAATACAGCTTGTTGGCTTGTGTGTTTATTTTCCCCATAAATAAGTGAATATATATTAAAACCACACTATACATCTCATTGGTCTGTGTGTTTATTTCTCCATAAAATATGCCTATAGGCAGTGTTTAACATCTTTAAAATCACAGCACATAGCCATCTCTACACCAACAAAATAAAACAGACATTTCAGCTGGGGTTTTGATTTCTGTGGACAGCCAAACTAGATAATTTGGGCTAATTAAAAATGCTCTTTCAGCTATAGCAGATTGTTTACAAAGATGGAGAATACCAGAAGGATCTTGCTAATTGCCCACCTTTCAGCTTTCCTTGGTCAAAGGAGAGCACACTTCATCAATGCCAAAAATACAGGCTCTGCTCCGTTGGAGAGAATTCACCTCCTGGAATCATGACTTGGTCTGTAATACTCAGGGGCCTCTGAGGCTCCAGTTTTTTAAGAGACTTGCTGCTCCATGGACCAGCAGCATCAGCACTACCTGTGGGCTAGTTAGAAATGCAGACTCTTAGGCCCCACTCCAAATGTACTGAATCAAAATCTCAATTTAGCAGAACCCCAAGTAATTTACAGACATACTAAAGTCTGAGAAGTACTGCTGGATCATAGTGCCACCTTGCTTCCTGCCTTCCTCCATGTTTAACAATTTTTCACCCACTTTATCTGGTCACCTCCTTCCAATCCTCCCCAACGCAAACCAGAGACCCAAAGGGCCCTGAATTTTAGCTTCTGCCCAAGGCTGCATCATTCCTGAATCTTCCCTGCCCAACTGAGTGGGAGTTGGGTGGACCCAACCAAAGACTCAATCTACCTGCTTAGTTCTAGGCTCCTTTTTGCATCCTGGGGGTGAGAAACAACCAATCCAGGAAATCAGAAGGTCCAGTATTTCCCTTGCTTATTAGAGAGGAGTTAGAGCTGTTTTTACAGGCAACACACAGCCTCTGTTTCTTTCTCCTGTTTCCTGTTCATGAAACTCACCATCTTTGATGCCACCAGAGAAGAACAAAGAGGCAAGGTATTTCTAAAAAGAAATGACTTCTCTTTTCTGTTCCATCTGACTTCAAATTAAAAGGAATGCATGGCAATTTAGAATGCATAAGGGACCAGGACTCAGGGTGCCTAACTTGTGTTCTAAGTTAGCTCCTTTTGTTTGTTCCATCTCTAGGGTCATCCTTTTTAACCTGAGTTTTCCAGGCTGGCTACGGAGAAGGAAGGCAAAGAGGAGGGAGTTCTTGGACAAGGCAGCAGACTGTCCCCCCTCAATGGCAGGTTAGAGGGCAGTGCCAGGTGGCTGCACTCAGTTATCCCATCCTGATGTGGTATGGCTCCTCTTAAGTGGTCTGTAGGACAGACTGGTTATAAATTGGCTGTGGCTGGAGTGGGAAGGCTTCAGTGCTGTCCTGAAAGCTGCTGGTCAGTCTGCCCTACTCTTGGTGAGTCATTTTTTAAGAAGAACAGCCCATTAATATTATGGTGAAGCAAAAGACTGTTAGATTGAGAAATTATTTCCAATCATTCTAACCCTGAGTCATTACATTTAAAAAAAACTTATGCCTGGGTAAGTCTCTTCCCCTTTCTGGACCTCAGTTTCTCCAACTGTAAAATAAATGGAAGAACTGCATCAGTTTTCTGCATCAGTATATGCCAAAAGTATATTCATTAGTCTTCACAAACAATGTATCACATATTTATTATAGCACATGGTGTTAGGTGCTTTTAAATGGAGGTGGTGACTTTTGATGTCTGATGATAACCCACTTCCCAAGTATCTGGTAGAGCCATTTTAATGAATTTTAATTTGCCTATTTACACCAACAATCATGCCCCAAGCATTATTTAAGTGAGCAGGGAGAGAAATCTTCCCAACAAATATGTAATTAGCTGTAGTGCTGTGTCAGGCACAAGATATTCAATGAATATGAGTATTAAGAAGTAGGACATTTTATAAAAAAAATGAGGCACCAAACTTCTTTGCCATCATGTACTAGACTTCATTTTTTAAAAAATTTTAAACGTTTATTTATTTATTTAAGGGCTTCCTAGGTGGTGAAGTGGTAAAGAATCTGCCTGCCAGTGCAGAGACGCAGAAGACATGGGTTCAATCCCTGGGTCGGGAAGATCCCCTGGAGTAGGAAATGGCAACCCACTCCAGTATTCTTGCCTGAAAAATTTCATGGATAGAGTAGCCTGGCAGGTTACAGTCCACGGGGTCGCAAAGAGTCAGCCACGACTGAGCATGCATGCACTTTGGTCACACTGAGGCATGTTGGATCTTAGTTCCTGGACCAGGGATGGAACCTGTGGCCCCTGTAGTGGAAGCACTGAGTCCTAACCACTGGGCTGCCAGGAATTCCCAGCGTACTAGACTTTAAAAATCCCCTTTGGTCAGTGTTTATCTGGTTGCTAGGGTATCAGAACATAGGTACAAATTATGGGTCTCCCTAAATAGCTCTGCTAAACCTTCTCCCCACCTTTCCTTCAAGTCTCTGACAAACACTCAAGGGTCCCACTGTACATCCTCTTGAAATAAGCTCTATTGAATACATGTCCTCAGTTTGCAGAAAGTAGACTCTTGGGTCCTACATCAGTCTCTCCACCTGTTGCAGCTAATGTGGCCCAAATACTCCACTGACCTTTCCAACCCAGCTCTGCCCCCCTGCTCCCCCACCCCCATCCTTCTTCATACTCAGAAGCAGATATTTGGTGCCTGAAGGAAATATAACAAACTGCTTCCTCCTCTGAGGAGAAAGTCAGCAGTAAAAGTGCCTTCCTAAAACCTTCTCTGGACTTCCCTGGTGTCTCAGATGGTAAAGAATCTGCCTATGATGCAGGAGACCTGGGTTAGATTCCTGGTTTGGGACAATCCCCTGGAGAAGGAAATGGCAACCCACTCCAGTATTCTTGCCTAGGAAATCCCATGAACAGAGGAGCCGAGTAGGCTGCAGTCCATGGGGTTACAGAGTTGGACATGACTGTGTAGCTAACACACAAAACTGTCTCTAATTCCCAACCACCACAGAAAAATCACAATCTGGAGAGTCATTTGGATACAAATTCAGCTAAATCAGTGTTCAATAAAGTTCCCAATGTGGATATTTTGGCCACAACCACTATACCTGGATAAGCCCAATTAAGTAGAAAATTATTTCAACTCTTCATGTCACTCTGATCTTTCCTTTTAGCAAGATCCCAACTCTCTGACTTATTTTTCCTTCCAGATGAAGGTTTACATCCTGTTCTGACATCACAGAAGTCAGGTTCAACCCTCAACCCTGACAAGGACAGTTTTCTCCCAAATTGGGAAAGTCAGGGAGTTTTTGTTAATGCCCAACCTCAAATCTTTCTGCTGCAGTTTTAATAGATTATATAATATTACAGTTATATTAGGTAAGGTTAGGGCTTGTTATAAATTATATAATATTAGGCTTTACTTAAAAAAAAAGAAAACCTCTTCAGTTTAGAAGAAAATTCTTTGCCTGAACAGAGGCAGTCTTCTGAATTTTCAATGAAATGTACATATGACAAAGTACACATTACATAATATATGGTGATATGGTATATAAAAATATAGCACATCTGCTATTTTCCCATCACATATTTCCATATTTTAATATGTCAGTTATATTAAAAACAGAAGACTGACTCAGTATTTCAGAATGTGCATGTATATGTTAATATCATACACTTACAGAGTTCTCTATGGTTTATATTTTCTTGTTTGCTTTAATCCTACTAACAGTGTAAGGAGGTAAGCAGTATTAAACCCATACTTCTTCTCTGAGGCTGAGATTCAGAGAAACCGGAGAACTTGTCCAGGATTATAATGCTAAGAAATGGCTAAGCAAGGATTTGAACCCAAGTTTTCTAGGCCCAAAACTAATAGTCTTCCCATTACAATATGCACCATCCAGTCTATAGTTCTCAACCAGACATGTGACAATTTAATGAGCTTGCAATAAAACACACCACTAAATTCAGATTGCGTCCTCCCCAAAAACAGCAACAAGAAATCATTTCTTATAGAGAAAAATATTATAACCCCGAATATCCTTTTAATTCTTAAGTTCCAGTCTTTGATTTTGGGCTTTGGCTGGGAGAGCAGGCAGAGAGGCACTTAAGGACCTAATGAAAGATCTGTTCCGATTGCTTCTGCCAACCCTCAGCTAAGGCAGCTTCCTCCACTGAAAAGTCCAGAATCAGGTATAAACTACTAACACATCCCTATTCTGATTAGAATGGTCTTGTCTTAGTGGTATAGGGACCAGCATCTCTCAAAGATCATATCAGTTCTAAATATGCCTGTGTTCTCCTTGCTCACCTTTATGTCTAAATAGATTGTAAAAAGAGGAAATCAACCATTTTTAACTTTGGTGTTGAGTCTACCCAGACCATCTCTGGTGAATTTAATCTGGTCAACTAGATAATCCTATAGGCCACAGGTTACTTCAGATGGGGATTACTTTGTTTTGGTTGCCCTCAGCTGTGGGCCTAACAAGGAATCCAGGCTCCACAGATTTTCTCCTCAAGCCAGAGGCCAGTGAAGTTTCTTTTAAGGAGGAAGAGCCTGGGAACCTAAGAACCCATGTTGCCTTTTCTCTCAGTCCTTTCTGCTGGGGTTGGGAGTTGTTGTTTAGTTGTTCAGTCATGTCTGACTTCGCAACCCCATAGATTGTAGCCCACCAGGCTCAGTCCATAGGATTTCCCAGACAAGAATACTGCCATTTCCTCCTCCATGGGATCTTCCAGACTCAGGGATTGAACCCATGTCTTCTGCACTACAAGCGGATTCTTTACCGCTGAGTCACCAGGGAAGCCAGCAGGAAATCTGGAAAGTTTTCATCTTTTTGCTACACAGGAGAAGGTAGCAAGGTTCAGGGATGAACTGGGAAGCTGAGGCCTAAACAACTACTGCAGTTTTGCTGCAGTAGTAATAGTACAACTTGAGGCAGTTTTGCTCCACCCCTTTCCTTCTGTATTTATAATAGACCATTGGTGACTTCAGCTATTAACTAGGGAGACTGCATTTCCCCAGCTCCCAGAATGATTTCTACTCTTTTATCAATCTGATTTGGAATTTACTTCCTCTTTTAGACCTCAAATTGTTTCCTTGATTAGAAGAGCAAGGGGTGAGGTGAGGAGGTTCTCCCGGGGAGGGAAATGTGGAAAGTGGAGTCTCAAGTCTCCCAGAAGAAGGGCAGCCAGGTCAGATAAAGGCCTAGCTCAGATGTGAGGTTTGAAGGGAAACCCTGGTTCCCTACTTCCCTCTTTTCCAAAGGCCTCTGTGGAGGACATCTTAAAGTGAGAGGAAATAGTTGGGAGCATCTACAAACCCAAAAAGGGCAACAGAAATATGCTTGCTCTCCCCTCAATACTCCTTTTCTCTTCAATACTTCTGCAGCCACCGCCTGCCCCCAACTTCCACCTCCCACCTCAACCCTGCTTTCCTTTGTCCATCCTCATCACTTGGCACTGAACATTCCCTCCCCCTCCCCCACTGCATCTCTCTTAGAAGGGTTGCCAGCTGGTCCCTCCCCACAACTTGTCCTGCTCCTCTGAAGCAGAGTACACATGAGGAGGGAGGGAAGCAGGGGTCCTGTGAAATGCTTTAAGCCTTTTCATAGTTGGGGGCTAAGTTATTAAGAAAAGAGAAAGGCAGTGCGAGTCTGGTGACAGAGACAGAAAGTAGAGAACAGGCACAGCAAGGGAACTGGGAAACAGAGAGGGAGCAGTGACGCAGAGACAGAGAGACAACTTTGGGCCTCCTTGCAGAGAGATGAGGACTCGCCCTGCCCTTTTTGGGGTGGGGAAGCCTGAGAAGTTTTGAGGGTCCTCTCTGGGCCTGTCCCACCTGCTTTCCCCTTCCTCCCCTTAGCTCAGTTGTTTACAGAGATCCTCCTCTGAACTCTTGCCCTCCTGGACTTGCCCTAGCCCCGGCCCCAGGCCTCAGCCAGGCAGACACCCTGACAGATTACAAATGAGCGTGGGTGTTAGACTGCGCCAAGCTCTTGTCCCCAGAGTCTGGAGGAGGGGAATCAATGGGCTCTACCTAACAGCTTCCCTCTAGTTCCATCTCAGTCTGAACAGAGTGAAGGAGGCACTTCCTGTTCTCTTCCCCTCCCCCAACCATAACCCAACAGACACACCCAGCGGAAAGGGGAGAGACTCCCCTCCTGAGCCTCAAGACCGCCACATGGAAGCTCCCATTCTCTAAGCAAACTCCTTTGATCTATCCTAGAAAATTCATTGGAAACTTGAGTACTCTTTAAGATGTAACTGCTATTGAATTTATGGATTTGAGGCTTGGGATTCTGGGGGAGAGGGGTGTGGGGCAGGAAGGAACCAGAAGAATGCACTACACTAGTTTAAAACATTTCAGGAAAAGAATAAAAATTCCCTCATCTTCACCTGTAAGTAAACATCACCTAGCTCTGTGCTCATTGTGGCTCTCTGGAGAGACACAGGGAGTTATTTGAGTCTGAGTGAGTGAGCCAGCTACAGCTATGGATGGCTAGAGAGAGAATAAATACATCCGGAGAGATGAGTTGATGGATAGGTAGGGAAGGAATATAAATATGGAGAGAGATGGAGGAACAGAGAGATGGATTGAGACAGAGAGAATATAACAAGAAGCTGAGGGAGAGAAATGGATGTGTGAATGAGGAGAGAGTGGTTATGTGAAGAGGTGGACAGGGGAATGGGGCATTTCTCATCCTCTTCTCCGCAGTTCTGTCATCTTGTCTTGCTCCTTGAAATGCCAGTTTCCCACCCCTCACTTAATGAATTCTTCCTCTAGATTCTAGGCCCTGCCTCACACCCTTAGGTGTTTTTGCACCCTCTTCCTTCACAGTCATCCATTTGGCCCAAGACAACACACCTCACTTGGCTGTTCTAGCCCATCACCCCAAATTAGGAGAAAGAAACTCAGAGTGGGAGTTCTGGGCAAAGGAGTCTGGATTCCCCATCTCCTGGTCTACAGACTTTAGGAGGGGGTTGCTCCTTTGTGAGGTGAGGGGGGGTTGGTGGGAAGAATGAAGGGCAGCTGGGTTGAATTTGTCCAAATCTAATAACCTAGGAGCCTATTGAAGGCCTTGGGGACTGAGACGGGAGGAAAGTCTTGAATATTCCTCTAACTTTTGCCCCCTCTCCCTCTGGTCCCTTCTTTCCAAAAGTCTTTGAAGAAAGATGTTTTTGACGCTTCCATGTCGCCCTCAGATGGATGGGCTGCGGGTGATTGAAGTGTCTTTGTCATGCTAATGCTTGGGGGGTGATGGATGGGCGCTGGGGCTGCCAAACTGTGGCCCGCTGCGCCCATTGGCCTGGGAGAGATCACATGCACCCTTCCACCCCCACTCCCTACCCCCTTCCTGGGGGAGCGCTGGCCCAGGCAAGCTGGGTTAGGCCATGGATGCAAGCTTTGGCGCTGTGACATACTGCCGAAAGGTTGTAGGGCAAGAGGGTGTCTCCCCGAAACAGGCCGACCCTCCTGCGGCCTCCACGCATGGACTATAATAGGATGAACTCCTTCTTAGAGTACCCTCTCTGTAACCGGGGACCCAGCGCCTACAGCGCCCACAGCGCCCCTACCTCCTTCCCCCCCAGCTCGGCTTCCGCTGTTGACAGCTATGCAGGCGAGACCCGCTATGGTGGGGGGCTACCCAGCTCTGCACTTCAGCAGAACTCAGGCTATCCGGCCCAACAGCCATCCTCGGCATTAGGGGTGCCCTTCCCCAGCTCTGTAACCTCGGGGTACTCCCCGGCTGCCTGCAGTGCCAGCTACGGGTCTTCTCAGTACTACCCTCTGGGCCAGCTGGAAGGAGATGGAGGCTATTTTCATCCTTCAAGTTATGGGGCCCAGCTAGGGGCCTTGTCCTCCGATGGCTATGGAACCGCTGGAGTGGGCCCGGGGCCCTACCCTCCACCGCAGCCCCATTATGGGAACGAGCAGACAGGGAGCTTTGCACCGGCCTGTGCTGATCTCCTCTCCGAGGACAAGGAATCTGCCTGCGCGTCAGAAACGAGCACCCCTACAGCCCAGACCTTCGACTGGATGAAGGTTAAGAGGAACCCACCTAAGACAGGTAGGGCTCAGACGTGGCCACCCCCTCTCTGGGGGCTCAGAGCGGCTCTGCTGTTTTTGCACTAAGGTGTCCTGGGCTGGGTTCCTGTCTGCACCACCGGGTAGAGGCAGGTAGGAGCACTGTGCTCAGTCTCAGGTCAGGTGGGGTCTCCCCACCCAGTGAGTGCCCAGTTATCCTTAAGAGTAAGTCTCCACACACACCCCTACTTCCTGATCTGTGTGCTCAGCGCAGGCCCAGGACCTGGTGTTCGGAGGAGGGGGAGCTGGGGGATGAAAGTGTAGGGGGCTGCTCCAGGTTGCCTGGAGGGGTGCCTGATAATCCATGGAAACTTTGAGAGCTGAAACTGGATAGAATGGTGACTGGGGGTGCAGAGCTGGCAGGGTGGGGGGAGGGGAGGGGAAGGAGAAAGAGGAGAGAACTGACGTGGCCCTTCTCTTGCCCCGCCCTAGCGAAGGTGTCCGAGCTGGGCCTGGGCGCGCCAGGTGGCCTCCGCACCAACTTCACCACGCGGCAGCTGACCGAACTGGAGAAGGAGTTCCATTTCAACAAGTACCTGAGCCGGGCCCGGAGGGTAGAGATCGCTGCCACCCTGGAGCTCAATGAGACGCAGGTCAAGATATGGTTCCAGAACCGGCGCATGAAGCAGAAGAAGCGGGAGCGGGAGGGAGGCCGGGTGCCCCCAGCCCCTCCAGGCTGTCCCAAGGAGGCGACTGGAGACACCTCCGACCAGTCCACGTGCACCTCCCCGGAAGCTTCGCCCAGCTCTGTCACCTCCTGAACTAAACCTCCCACCCGGGACTCCTCGGCACCAGAGCGCCGAGGAGTCCTGTCCAGCCCTCTCCTCTGTTCTCCCTAATCTTGGCCTCAGCTCTTCTACTTAGGCTGGGGCGCCAGTTCAGAGCTGCCTTTGGCAGGAATGGGGGACTGCTTTCCTCCAGTCTGGGCAGGGTGCTGATGGCTGGGGACCCTACCAGACCAGAGGCACTGGAGACCCAACCTGTCTAATGTGAGGGAAGGGCTTCTCTCTGCCTCTAATCTGGGGATCAGCCCTCGGATGGGGTGGGAGCAAGTCCCAACCTCCCGGGTTCTCCTTTCCCTTCCAACTTCCATTTGTTCAGTCTAGTGCCTTTGAGCTTCAAGGACTCTCCTTTCAAGCACTCTTTTTATCCTAATTCCCTCTTCTAGGCCCAGGACAGAGAGAAGGTTTCCTGTGTGGGAGGTATTTGGGTGCTGGCGTATGACCAATGCTTAATCTCTCTAGTTGCCACAGACCTTAGAATAGCACCAGCTGCCTTGTGACAGACCAAAAAATCTCCCCCCACCACCCCATCGAACCCTATTAACCCCCTCCTGGCACATTTGTATTGCACTAGCGGCCTCCAGAAGTTGTTTTCTGAGACCTGTCCCCCCCAGCCCCCCCACCCCCGCTGCGACTTCATCTGGAAGCTACCAAAGTGTTTTGGAACTTGGTACTTCAGAGACTTCTGGAATGTTGTTTGAGGCTGGACCCCAGCAAGCCTCTACCAGGAAGGCGCAGGCTCGCCCCCACTAGTTTCTCCCCTATTTATTGCCTCCTGGAAAAGCCAGGACCTTCTTCCTCATCTCCACCCCCACCCCTGCTGCAGCCCAGGGAGGCCCAGGTGAAGGGAGAGCTCCGACCAGCATCAAGCATTTCTCTGAACCTTGGGACAGTGGAGACACCACTCTTTCCGGAAACCTGAGCCCCAAGCAACCGGGTTCTCTCTGTACCTCCAGCTACCTCATTTCAATAAAGCCTGTTTTCCCCTCCTCCCGCCTCTTCTGCTCCTCTGTCTAGGGGTAAAGGAGGTTCTCTCCAAGATCGCTGGGGGAGAGATGTGGAAAGAGTAGATGCAAGTTGGCTGAGTTGGAAGCAGCTGAGCTTTATGATCTCAGCTGGGTAAAGAGAAGGACTTACTGGGTGGGGCCTAAGCAGAACCCGGTCCTAGGTTTCCTAATCTGACAGCCGTCATTGGAGGAACGTGGCAAGACCTGGAGGGCAAAGGCGGTGGCGAGGAAACAGTTCGGAGACCGTCGTGAGAGGAAGGCAGGAAAGGAGAAGAGTGGGTCTGTTTGGAAGGAACAGAAAAGGGAGTGAAAAGAGGAGGAAGTTGGGGAAAGGCGAAGGGAAGCGCCCTCTACCCCTTCCCCCTCCTCCCTCCCCCATATCCAGAGCGAGGCCTGGCATAGAGTGGGCCTCAATAAATATTGGCTGGGAAGGCTGTGTACTGTCCGTTTCCTGACAATTCTTGCTTAGCGAAAGTCAGACGGTGGGTCGCCCGACAAACATCAGACTGGCACACAGGTTAACCCTTCTACTCCCGCCCCCAGGCCGGCACCTTTCCACCCAACCGGGACATCGGTGCCCGGGAACCGGCGCGGCTGGGAGACTCTGGCCGTAGCAGCCGCCTCCGAAGTGCGGTCCTTCCGGCTCACGGAGACCGCCCGGGTCTACAGCGCTGGACGGCGTGGGAGGCGCGGCGAACGGGCCGAGGGGTCGGTGGGGTGCGGGGGAGGCAGCGGCAGGTTGGAGCCCCAGGGGCCTGGGGTGGGCGGAGGAGGTAAACCCCAGTTCCGCGCTGACCTTTTTACCTCGAAGCGCCCCCGGGCTTTCCAAACAAGCCGACGCCGCGCCCGCGGGGGTAGCAATTGTCTCCCGGCGGGTCCCACTGACCACAGGTCCCGTTTGGTCAGCGGAGGCGGGGGCAGGGAAGGGGGCCAGAGTCGGGCAGCGCCGAGACGGTAGCAAACCGTCCGCTTTCCCGCCCCGAAGTGCAGTCCAGAGAACGCAGGTCTGCGGCTTCCCGCCCGGTTTATTGATTCCGGGGAGCCCGGGAGCCCCAGTGCCTTGGGCCAGGACAGCTGGGAGCGGGCAGCAGGACCAAGGAGGCGTCTTATCCACTCCATCTATTGATTTCTCGACCATTCAAAGGAAGACAAGGAGCGAAAAAGACTAGCAGTGTGCGCAAGAAACGCCAAGCATTTGCTTCCTAATGAAATTGGTGCTGTTATAGGAGAGGCCAAGTTATCAATAATTGCACAGTCCAGCTGGAGAAGACAAGTGGTTTGGAAGAGGAAGCCCAGATTTCCCAGAAGCTGATACTTTGCCCTCTGTCTTAAAAAAAAAAAATCTATTTGCTTTTCTGCATTTAATTGAAATTGCCACCAAGGTTGGCTTCCCCAAAGGGGTCACCTTGACAGAGGGCACAGAGCAGTGTCTGTGGAAACAAAACTCCCCTTGCTTGGAGCCATTCGATGTCAGCTGATAGAGCCTTCTGGTTGGGGTATTTCTGGATCCTGCAAACTTTGGACCACTGGGCAGAAAACCAAGGAGGAAGGACCTTTTGTTAGAGCAGGACCCAAAGTATGATGACCCTGCACCTCAGACTGGGGCTTACAGGGCCTAGGGGAGGTTGGTCTATTGGATTTTTGGCCATAGCAGAAGGAACCATTTGATTCCCGCCCCCATGGAGGGATGAGGGGCAAAATTCTCTGTTAACAGGCTTGCTCAAAAGAATCCACAATACATCTGAGCGCCCCCCATCCTCTTTGATCCTAACTCCTTTCCTGCTTTGTACTCTCCCCAAATCCTACTTATCTGAGGCCTCAGACTGGTCTACATGGAAGTTATTTATTGCAGAAACAAAAGGTCACTGTATTTTCCTATCTAACTTGACAAAGGAGTGGTTGGTACAAACAATCAAACAAGCAAAACCACATTTTTAAACTTTCCAGAATAGATGACATGCTGCTTCCTTCATAGTCTCCACCATGCCTTTCAGGTAGGGGTTTTTTTCACAGCCATTGAGGGGGCAAAGGGAATTCTATTTACCAGGAAATCTGAAAATACATTTTCTGAAAATTTTAAAGGCCTCCATTCCAACACCTCCATTTACAAGATCTCCAAAAAGTCTCCTATTTTGAAAATAAAACTCTTGAAATAAAGATACACCCCCCTCCTTGATTCTTCATGGGGGGGAAAGTTCTCAGGTTCAAAGTTTGTCAAGGTTTCCGAGGAGTAGCTGCCGGACCCTCCCCCACCATGTAGCCTCCACTCCACCCAACCCTCTGCACCATCTGTTTCTCAGCCCTAAGTGTGAACTTTTCCTCTTTCATTTGCTTTTTTTTTTCAGCGTTTGTTCTTCCAATGTGAGGCCCTTTGATCTGGATGAGAGAGACAAGAAAAAGAGATTTAAAAAGCCCTGAAGTTCTTAACTTTTAACGTGGATGTCTTTGTTGTGAATATTCCTTGCACCAATACCACTGGGCTGCTGGAGGGGAGTTGGTGGGATGGGGCTGGGAGGAGGTGGGGAGGCTAGGGGCCTCTCCTGATGACTAAGAGGCAGAGATCCAGATGAACCTGAGAGGAAGGCCAAGATATGTGGGTTCAAATCATTCAGAGGGTTGGGTGGAGTGGAGGCTACATGGTGGGCCCTGCTTCTCACAGCCTTGTGGCCTTGGGCAGGTTGCCCAGTTTAATTTTCTCCAAGGTGGGCATCTATTTCATAGGGTTGATATTAATAGATAGGTTTATATGTATAAAATATTAGGGAACAGTCCCTAATAAATAAATGTGAGCTATGTTAACACCTATAATTATTAAAGGGAACATGTCCCTAATCAATTCCAGGGTACATCTTGACCCTTTGGGGTACACAGACATTTTCTCTTCTCACACTCATATCTTGGCTGATCCCTGAATGGTGGGTGAGACTAGAGACAGGTTTTGGAGCTAAGGACAGGTAGAGGGGATTCCCTTCTTAGCAGCTGAGAACACTCAGGTGGGTCTGGCTGAGACCCTTTCCTTCAGGTCTCAGCCCACTCACCTGCAGAAGAGGAGAGTTGTCCTGGGCCTCCAGGACTGTCTCTCCCTTCTCTACGGGGAGGGTGGGTCAGAAGTCCTGAAGGCAGACACGTTGAGTTCCTAATTTAGAGTAGTGGAGGGCAAGGGCTCTGTGTAGCTTAGCTTTCAGTGTGGTTCCCCTTAGTTTCAGTGTGGTTCTCTTATCAGCTGGGTGAGTGAGTTTATGCCAGTGAATCAGCTTCCCTGTGCTTCTGTTTCTTCAGATGTAAAATGAGGGAAGTTGAATAAGTGAGATGCATGAGACATGCTTAGGACACTGCCTGGCAGTGTACAGTAGAGGTTTTCTGTTTTAGGTATTCATATAAGACATTTTTATTGAGGTGTGCTTGGCCTTGGTATGCTAGAAGTAGACATTCTTTAACCTTCATCCTCCAGCGCCGTACCTGTAGACTCATGTGGTACCATAACCATGGAGTTTGCTGCTGGGAAGTAAAACAGTTATGAATGAAACAGTTCAGGGTAGCCCCACAGAATATTAGTTCATAGCAAGTGCAACATTGGAATGAGACCTGCTTTGGGCCAGACAGTCTCATTGCATAATTCTGGGAGCACATTCTCACCGTTGTCCATGACTTTGGCACCCCCTGCAATTGTACCAGATTTTATTTTGTGATGGTTCGGTCCTAGCTCTATGAACTTCCTTGCATGGCCTCCTTTATATGACTCAACCATAATATTCCAGATGCTTCATCTTTTGCAATTTCATAGAACAGGAGTTAGAGATGCAAAATATTTAATGTCCATTCCTGGGGGAACAGAATGGATCAGCAGCTGTTGACTTCCATTCAAAGTAGGACCTCTTGGCCACTGTCATTCTCTTCATTGGGAAATAAGTGGATACAGAGAAGAATTTTGTAGGAAGTCAGGAGACCAGAGCTTCCTCTGCCAAGGGCGCCCTTGAATCAGTCACTTAACTTTTCTGTGCCTGCTTTCCCAGTCTTTAATATAAGTTGCATTATCTCACTACAGCTTTACTCATCCTTCCTTCTGATAATAGAAGACGTAAGTGAGAAAGAATGTTAAACTTGGTCTGGGAAAGGGGGTGGTAGGGAGGGGTGGGGAGAGCATCATGTTGTATATAGTCTACAGGCTTAGTTTGAGCTAATTAAAATTACTGTTTCTCCCCCACCCACTCCAGTCAGTTTCCTCCAGCTCTCAAGATCACTAGCTTGGGTCTAGACAATTCTGAGCCCTATAGCCCTTTCTGCCTAGGGGGAGAACATAGGAGGGAGGGAGCCCCATAAAACATGTACCTTCTGTTCCTCAGAGGCTCCAAAGCTCCCTTCAGTTTACTCTGGCCTGACAGCTCCATTTCAACCCCCACCTTGGAGATGAGGCAGCTCAGTATTTACTCAGCCAGAGAGGTTTGCCCAGAAGCCTGGCCTCCCCAGCCAGCTCGGCTGGCTCTGCTCTGCAGCCCCCACCCGCTTCCCTTCCTGGTTCACAGAGAGTTCAGCCCTGAATGGCTTGCAGCCCCCCATCCCCCAGCCCCAGAGGAGCTGCCTGTCCAGGGGAGGCCAGAGGGCGGGGAAGGGTCCCGGTCGTGGGGTCATGCCCTGGTCTCTCCACTGTTGCTGGACCAGTGCCTGGGCCTCCCAGAGGAGAGACGACTCAGCAAATGATTGTCTTTTTGGGGAAGGGGTGTATGGAGATCGGCTAAAATGGGACTGTCAGGTTGGGGACATGATCCAGGACTGCAAAGGGCCATGTTATTAGTGTCATTGAACTACATCTAATGGTAGAAAAATTTAGTAAACTTGTAATAGCTTGGATTCTCTTTCCAAAGATACTAAAAGCCCTAAGACAATAAAGAAGTGACATGCATGTTACCAGCATCACATATGAAAATATCCTCTAACTTCCTAACTTTTTAGACTGTAAGATCCATGAAAGCTGAGATTTCTGTTTTGCTCATTGCTGCATTTCTAGTGCCTTCAACAATGCCTGGAACATAGCTCAGTAAATATTTGTTGGACAAGTGAATATTGAAGCAAATTCCTCTTGTCTAGAAGTCGGTCACTCCCCAAAATGGTGTTCTGAAATGATGTCATTTCAGACGTTTAATTAGTCCAAGAGTGTTACCATGATCAATGGATTCATATGAAAATAATGAAAGTAGGGCGACAGATGGATGCGGACTTAGGAAATATTTTCTTCTTCGACTTCCGTTCATTCATTAAAGGTATTTATCTCAGGCTAATGACAGAATTCCCTTTGCAGCTCCAGAACAAGTGTGCTCCCAGTTTTTGTTTGTTTGTTTTGTTTGAGCTTCCTTTACTGTAGCAAGTGTAAACTCAAGAAAAGACTCAATTTTAGAAATGTCAGGGGTTTGAAGGCCCAGCTGGATGTTTAGATTGGTAGAAATGTTGATAGAAAATAAAGAAACTGTCCTTCTGTAGGGAGATCTAGGTAGGTGCTTCCGCTGCGAACAAGCCTTCCTTTCACTTCTCCATCACTCAACTCAACTCCACAGGGTGCAGTGTCCTTTATACGCCAATGGATCAAGGTTTCCTTTTCTAAAAATGTTTGGGATGTCCTCCCCTTCTAGGCCCAATAAAGTGAAATCACACACGGGAGTTCTTAGGTTTGTTTGGGTCTGAAAGAGAACATTGAGGGGAGCATTACTTTTAATGCTGAACAAAGTCAAGGGCGATAGTGGTTACCTACTGGAAGTTTCTCAGAACTCTTGGGAAGATCATCCATTCTGGTGTGGTTAGTTAGCATTGTTGGAAATTGTTGGGAATTAATGACACCCTCTTGCTTACTCCCACCGTAGCCCTACACATGTGGATCCTGGTCACAGAACAGGAACCTAACTTAAAGCAAGAAAAAGGAAGTGAAAAGTGTCATGGAAAAGAAAAAATCACCTCCAGTTCCTGGAGTTCCTCTCTAGGGTTAGATTTCTAGATCAAGGGCCCCCTAAGAAGAACAGAGTTGGGGAAGGGAATTTCTCAGCAGTGACCTGAAAAAACTCAAAGGTTCAATGGTCCTAGGCATGGGTCTGACAATTTTAACCAGAGTTCTCTGATTCTCCATTTCAGACACAGCCTTTGCTGGAAGCTAATGTTTTGGGGGCTGGGGAGTCTAAAGAGGCAGAAGCTAGGCAACAAGCTGTGCGGAAGAAAAGCCTCCAAGGCATGTGTGAGGAAACAGGCTGGCAGTTGGCAGAAAGAGCTGTCCCACGATCTTCTCCAGCCCCGAGCTTCCCACCCTCCACCACTTCCAGTTACTCCACTGTCTCTCCAATTAATACTCAGTCATTTTTTGGAACTCAATTTTCAATCCCCACCTTTGGGGCCTGGCAGGAGGGACACTACCCTGAGTTAGAGGAAGGCAAAAGGCCACGCCTTCTCTGAAGGATGGGTGGGGTGAGGCAAGTTCCTAATCCTGCAGGGGGTCTGTATTTAGCAATTCAAATTCAGTGATTTGGATGCATTGGATGGGGATTGCAAAGACACCTTTGAAAGGGTGTGCAGGCTTGCCTTGCCACATATTTCAAAACCCGTTGAAATCCACACCTTGGCACATTCCCAAAGAGATATGCCAACTTCTCTCACACGTTCACAGACCTATCTATAAACAAGCATTGTTACTTGTGCCTCCGAAATACAATCAAGCAGACCTTGTACACAGTTCTGCACACGTGGCTGCAGCAGTTAGGGAAAGCAGGCTGGGGAGACAAGTATTGTTACCTGCATGGGAAGGTTCTCTTTCTCTTCACTCTTTGGAATTTATGTTTCGACTGTTAAGTGGTATAAAATGAAGTTTCAAAGAAAAGTTTTCTGCGTAGAGGTGAAAAGGAAGAGGGCCCTTTGCTAAAAACACTTTCCTCTAATCCATCTCTACAGAATTCCCAGGATAGAAATGAAAAGGAAGGAGGCAAGTTATGAGTCATTTCTCTGTGTTGGGTGGCATGGGGCTGTACACTCAGTGGGAAAGCAAAAATTAAGAGAAAGCGAAACAAGCAAACAATCCCAAACAGGACTTCTCCTTCACAGAGTACCAGAGATCTGGAAAGCTGATTTTTTCCCCCTGGTTTTCATTTGGGTGTTTGGACCAGAGTTCAGTAGACTTTACCTGAGTCTCCCACCTTGAGTAGAAAAATGAAAAAGAGCTTGTGCTTATCCCTAGAATGTAATGATGAAGAACAGACAGACAGACACAAAACAAAAGAAAAAAAGCATTCAGTTAGTGCCCCATGTCAGTCCTTGCTTTGGGTTCTTCAACATCCTATTTAAAAAAAAAAATTCAAAAGTGTGTTAAATAAATCTACCAAAAATAATCAGAGTGTCTTCCAGAGTCCTCCCTTTATGAAAAACTCCCTCTGTTTCACTAGGGGAAAAAAATTGTTTTTTAAAATTCCTCTCTTTGAATACTGTCTCTAAGTCAAAGGGATGTGGAAACTGGAAAAATGTTTTGCTTTACTCTTTCTTTACCTCCAGCCCTCTTACATGCAGTTCTCTGAAAAACAGGGTCTTAGGTCTGAATTAATTTAATCAGTACAAAATACTTATTGCTTTTATGTCTTCTGCATTGGCCAGGGGCTGAGCTGCTCCCAATCTCAGATTTCTCCCTTGGAAAACAAAAAAAGACAGGATTCTCTCTTTTTTTCCCTCTCCCCAGAACTCTCTAGTTTTTAGTTTTATTTTTGGTGACAAGTGTAAATGTTTGTTCAGTTGCTGAGACATAACTCAGATTCTTCTGTGGGGTTAGGCGTCCTCTTCCATCCTCTCCTTTCAACTGAGACAAGGCACCAGACATAGTTTTTTTGGAGTCAGAGTGGGTCTCACTCAACACCCTTACTGCCTCTTTCCATTTCAGCCTGGAAGTGAGAGCTGTTTCCTGAATCTTAGGGTCCATTCTCTCTTGAGGTCTGAAGTTCTTGATTGGGAAAGGAGAGAGAAAAGCTCATGGGTCCCTAATGTATGTGAATAGTAATCTTTCTATGTAGATGAACCTGGAGAGAAAGGACTTTCCTTTCCTTCCAACACACCACACACAATTCTGCAAGCTTAATGAAGGGTTTTTAAGGTTTAAGGGATTGTAAAGGCAAGGCTATGGTTTTTCCAGTGGTCATGTATGGATGTGAGAGTTGGACTGTGAAGAAAGCTGATCGCCGAAGAATTGATACTTTTGAACTGTGGTGCTGGAGAAGACTCTTGAGAGTCCCTTGGACTGCAAGGAGATCCAACCAGTCCATTCTAAAGGAGATCAATCCTGGGTGTTCATTGGAAGGACTGATGCTAAAGCTGAAACTCCAATACTTTGGCCACCTCATGCGACGAGCTGACTCACTGGAAAAGAGTCTGATGCTGGGAAGGATTAGGGGCAGGAGGAGAAGGGGACGACAGAGAATGAGATGGCTGGATGGCATCACCAACTTGATGGACATGAGTTTGAGGGAACTCCGGGATTTGGTGATGGACAGGGAGGCCTGGCGTGCTGTGATTCATGGGGTCACGGAGAGTCGGACACGACTGAGCGACTGAACTGAACTGAATTGAAAGGCAAAGGGGAGAAGTGTTTTGTTCAGACCTCTGGCAGATGTTGCCAAATTCAGACTTAGGGAAAAACACTAGACCAATCAGGTATGATCTAAATCAAATCCCTTACGATTACACAGTGGAAGTGAGAAATAGATTCAAGGGAATAGATCTGATAGACAGATTGCCTGAAGAACTATGAATGGAGGTTCATGACATTGTACAGGAGACGGAGCAAGACCATCCCCAAGAAAAAGAAATGAAAAAAAGCAAAATGCCTGTCTGAGGAGGCCTTACAAATAACTGTGGAGAGACGTGAAAAGCAAAGGAGAAAAGGAAAGATATACCCACTTGAATTCAGAGTTCCAAAGAATGGCAAGGAGAGATAAGAAAGCCTTCCTCAGTGACCAGTGCAAAGAAATAGAGGAAAACAATAGAATGGGAAAGACTAGAGATCTCTTCAAGAAAATTAGAGACACCATGGGAACATTTCATGCAAAGATGGGCTCAATAAAGGACAGAAATGGTATGGACCTAACGGAAGTAGAAGATATTAAGAATGTGTGGCAAGAATACACAGGAGAACTGTACAAAAAAGATCATCATGACCCAGATAATCACGATGATGTGATCACTCACCTAAAGACAGACATCCTGGAATATGAAGTCAAGTGGGCCTTAGGAAGCATCACTGTGAACAAAGCTAGTGGAGGTGATGGAATCCCAGTTGAGCTATTTCAAATCCTAAAAGATGATGATGTGAAAGTGCTTCACTCAATATGCCAGTAAATTTAGACAATTCAGCAGTGGCCCCAGGACTGGAAAAGGTCAGTTTTCGTTCCAATCCCAAAGAAAGGCAATGCCAAAGAATGCTCAAACTACCAAACAATTGCACTTATCTCACATGCTAGTAAAGTAATGCTCAAAATTCTCCAAGTCAGGCTTCAACAGTACGGGAACTGTGAACTTCCAGATGTTCAAGCTGGAATTAGAAAAGGCAGAGGAACCAGAGATCAAATTGCCAACATCCGCTGGATCATGGAGAAAGCAAGAGAGTTCCAGAAAAACATCTATTTCTGCTTTATTGACTATGCCAAAGCTTTTGACTGTGTGGATCACAATAAACTGTGGAAAACTCTTTTTTTTTTTTTTACATACAATATAAATGCTTTATTAACAGCAGATCATCCTGGTGGGCCAAGGCGTCAACCCAGACATCCAGCACCCAGTCACAAGTTCAGCGCAGCCTCCGAGCCTCTCGCTCTGACTCCAACAGGGTGAGCACGTTGCCCTCGCGCACGGGGCCTTTCACGTTTTGGATGATGGAGTGGCTCGTGTCGTCCATGAATTCTACGTGCACCTGCGTGCACTGTCCCTGAGAACCAGTCCTGCCCAACACCTTGGTGACCCTGGCAAGCTTGATGGGCTGCACATGGCTCGTGTCCTGGAAAACTCTTAAAGAGATGGAAATACCAGACCACCTGACCTGCCTCTTGAGAAACCTGTATGCAGGTCAGGAAGCAACAGTTAGAACTGGACATGGAACAACAGACTGGTTCCAAATAGGAAAAGGAGTACGTCAAGGCTGTATATTGTCACCCTGCTTATTTAACTTACACACAGAGTACATCATGAGGAATGCTGGGCTGGAAGAAGCACAAGCTGGAATCAAGATTGCTGGGAGAAATATCAGTAACCTCAGATATACAGATGACACCACCCTTATGGCAGAAAGCGAAGAACTAAAGAGCCTCTTGAAGAGAGTGAAAGAGGAGAGTGAAAAAGTTGGATTAAAACTCAACATTCAGAAAACTAAGATCATGGCACCTTGTCCCATCACTTCATGGCAAATAGATGTGGAAATAGTGACAGACTTTTTTTTTTTTTTGGCTCCAAAATCACTGCAGATGGTGATTGAAGCCATGAAATTAAAAGATGCTTACTCCTTGGAAGAAAAGTTATAACCAACCTAGACAGCATATTAAAAAGCAGAGACACTACTTTGCCAATAAAGGTCCATCTAGTCAAAGCTATGGTTTTTCCAGTAGTCATGCATGGATGTGAGAGTTGGACTTTAAAGAAAGCTGAGTGCTGAAGAATTGATGCTTTTGAACTGGTGTTGGAGAAGACTCTTGAGAGTCCCTGAGATTGCACGGAGATCCAACCTGTCCATCCTAAAGGAAATCACTCCTGAATATTCATTGGAAGGACTGATGCTGAAACTGAAACTCCAATACTTTGGCCACCTGATGTGAAGAACTAACTCATTGGAAAAGACCCTGATGCTGGGAAAGATTGAAGGTGGGAGAAGAAGGGGACAATAGAGGATGAGATGGTTGGATGGTATCACTGACTCAATGGACATGAGTTTGCGTGAATTCTGGGAGTTGGTGATGGACAGGGAGGCCTGGCGTGCTGCAGTCCATGGGGTCGCAGAGTTAGACATGACTGAGCAACTGAACTGAACTGGCAGATGTGGAGAGAAACACCTTCCCAATAATGAGATACCATTAACTACTAACCCAGCTTTCAAATCAATGTTGCCTTTGGATATTTTGATGGCCATCTAGCTGCTTCTTAGCTGTAGAGAGAGATGGACTCTGTTCCCTTCTCTCTTTCCCCACACATTTCCTGAACATAATTCAAGAGTCTTTTGTTTCTCCTTAGGTGAGTGAGTTTCCCAAGACATATCACTGCTGAAGCTGACAACTGCTGGGTATTCCTTGCTTATTTCAACCTCACTGGTGCCCATCTGAGAAAGACTTAGAGAATGAAAGTGGGACAAATGAAATTGGGGCAAAAGAACAACAAAAAGCTTGGATATGGAAGGAATGTAAAGACTTTATCCTTTATACCCTCATTCAATCTTCACTACAATATTCTGGAGTTGGCACCACTTGCAATGGGGAGATCACTATTTATAAGGGAGATTCCCCTGATTTTGAACTGTTTTATATACTAGAAAATACTCCTTTATATGGAATGGGAGTTTGTCTCCTTAGGACTTGCATCCATTGAGCTTACTCCTTTGCTGCCTTCTGGAGGCAACCCACAGCTCTTAATTGCTTTTCCACAGGCTGTCTCCAAATATTTGAAGGGAGCTGTCATGTGTACCCCTCGAGTAATATACATTTCCAGTTCCTTAATTTGTTTCTCCTAAGACCTGATTTCCAGATCTTTCCTCATCCTGCTCTTTCTTCCTTAGTTAATATTTTCTGCAAAACAAAGTGTCTAGAATTGAACAGAAAATATAAAGTGTGATTAGACCAGGTCTAAGTAGAGTGGAAATTTATATCTCTTGATCTGGGCACTATATATCTGTTGGTACAGATAGAATAGCTTGAGCAGGGAAAGACAATGGAGCAGGCTGGTGAGAAATGGGAGGAATCCTTTCTCTCTTTCAAACTGTGTCCATCTACTTGACCTCTAGGGCTGCATTAGTCACTGATACTATGATCCACACAAATCCCCAAGGTCGGTGAGGAAGTGGCCAGATTGGCAGCCATTGTGGGGAAAAAACATTTGCTGAGCTGAGTCTGTGTAATTTGTGAGAAGAGAAAGGAGCATTAGAGTAGAGAAACAATGTGGAAGGTGAGAAGGAGCAGCCCTCTTATCTCAAGAGAAGGAAGTGCAGATTTACCTAGGCTAAGGCAGCTTCTCTAGTTCTGCTGTCCAGGTAACTCTACTTCTTTTGCATTGCTTTTCCCTACTTCACTTCTTGGTGGCAGGTGTTATTATTTTTGTTATCATTATTGTTGTTATTGACATTTATATAACACTTGATTATTAGCCTTTATGTCTCATCACATCTCTGGGAGGTTAGTATGATCATTATTCTCACATATGAAGAGCCTAAGGCTCAGAGAAAATAAGTAATGTACCCAAGGTCACATATCTGAAAAGCAACATATCATTTCCTTTTTCTGACTCTGACCCTCTAGAATTTATATGTAAGTCCACATATCTGGATGCAATGCATTTAGGATGTCAGCCTGTCTTCCACCTTATCCTACTCTTAACCCTTCCTTAGCTCTCAGACCACCAGTTGTTTTTTGTAGAGTCTGAAGTCACTGCTTTTTTCCTGTGGAAGAAGAGAAATCAAGCAGACTACCCCAATATTCAAGATGACCAGGTTTAACTAGGGAGTGTGTGTGTGTGCATATATATGTGTGGGTGTAACCCTTAAAAGATCAAGAATTCTTGCAAACAGAGTCCAAGTCAGATATTGGTTGACTCCTGGATTCTATGAAAACCCCATATGGTCCAGGGTTTGTCCATTATGGGAGGTTTTGCTTCAGGAATCTTCCACTTGTGGGGGGTGTCTTCTCCAAGTTTCGAAATATGTAGGCACTTTGAATGTAATTGACTTTGATGTTGAGGGGTTCAGGTTTGGCATATTACAGCAAGCCTGAGGACAATGGGAAGGGGGCTATTAACATGAATTTGGGAAGAGATTCTCATTGAGAACCCATTATGATGGGTATGCAAATGCTATGACTTCCTAGGTACTGGGAGTTGTGATACAGGGATGGATAAGAAGTGGGGGTTTTCAGTTTTTTTGCCCAGGTGTCTGCTTTCACGTGAATCAGCCTCCCCCTACACCTCTCCTGCCCCTCCCCAACTCTATTGGAGATCCTGATCATGGAAAACATATAGATCAGAGCTTTGAAGCCTTTGAGTAATAAGCAGATCAAAAATCTTCAACTCCTTCCACCTGTGAGCCTCCCATCACTGGCCAACAGAGTCAGGCTCAAGGCAGCTGGAAAGGCAGAAGCCTGGAGGCCATGAGGAACTTCCCCTCCTGTAGCTCAGTCCTGATCCTGGGGACTTATGGAGTGGTTCTGACAGCAGAATTAACATGATGGGAAGTCTAGGGTGAGACAGGAAGGGGAGAGAGAAGGGACACATTTGGATTAGGGTCTGGCATCTAGTCTCCTGCTTTATGCAAATGTTGCTTTAGCCCCAGAGAAGCCACATTCCAGGACTAGTTTGATGTTTATTTAAAAATACACAGACTTTGCAAGCCATCTGGAAAAGGCTCTGAAGAGGCTTCTGATAAGGGCATCTCACCATATCCCAGCAGCAGGGCAGTAAATCTAGAACATGCAGAAACATCAAAAAAAGCCCTTCCTTGATCAGATGTTGTAAAGAATTTGCCAAGTGTGCAGATAAGGAGATCACTAGAGAGAGTGCATGTGTGAGTCCTTCAGAGAAAGTCCATTTATTTTCTCCTTCTCCGTTACCTTCTGCTGTCTAGCCAAGCGAGGCCTGCAAACAAGTGGGAGGTGGGCGAGCACTGTCTGTGAGGCTACACAGCCCAAGTCACATATGGCCTCTCTTCCCCAGGTGCCCCGCAAAACAGGAGGGTCTCGCCTTTCCTTATCAGTTTTGAAATACGAGGCACAGAGACTCAACGGCTGCCAAGGGAAAAGGCTATCACAGAGCAAATACCTGAAGGGGAGAGACATATTTGAGAAAGAACAGATAACATTTTCAACATATTTAGAGATCCCAGTCCTCGTCCAGCTTCAGTATCCTTTCACCTGAGCTTTTACCAGTAAGATGTGTCAAACAAATTAAACTATTCAGGGGAAGGCATTTTGCCAGTCCTTTTTCCTTGTGCTGAAGCTGGCCTGGAGACAACCATACTGAAATTATGGGTCTTGGTAATTTCACAAGCTAAGGGACTTCAAGCACGCCACTTTTTTTTTTTAAATAAACACCAACTGCCTTTTATTATTCAGTTCCAGAAACCTTTCACAAGATGGTACAAAAAAGAAAGAAAAAGAAACACACTCCCATCCAAAACTTTACAACCACAGCTCAACTAATGATATTTTTTCTATTGTTCCCAGTCAGCTCCAAACCCACTGTGTGCAAAGCCCATTTTTCCATGCATCTAAATGATAGATACAGGCTATGAAATTCTTTATTCTATTTGTAGCAGCTTATGCAGGTGCAGCCAAACACAAAGCTTCAGGACTGTACACAAACTTTACAATGTGGGATTTGAATTGAAAATATGAAACATAAAATCTACACAAAACTGATAAAAATAAAGCACAGATATCAGGACTGAAATTTATAACCCATGTGTGAAAGGGAGTCTTGTTTCCTTTCAAGTGCTTTATTCTGCTATAAAACAGTTGAGATGAAGATGTAAAGCTTTGTGGTTAGTTTAAATTATACACTCTGTAGGTACTATACCAATTTTAAAAGTTATACATAGACCAACAGATGTCCATCAGTTCATCTGGGTTGACCAGATGCTCCATCTGGATTGCAGAAAACAAACCAGGCCAATGTGGAAAGAAAATCCACCTGTGCAACTTGTTTGCAGAGTTTACTGATGGGCACATTGCACTCCTGGTCCTTGATGGCTACTGCTTTCTTCATCAGAGCTATCATTATAGGCGTCACCCCTCTGACCACCTCCTGAGCCCTGAGTGCTATCAAATTCTTGAAGCTCTACCTCCTCTGTGTCTCCAATAATATTTGGAACTTCTGGTCTAGATGGCAGAAGATCGTCTAATTCAGAAAGCCTGTCTAGGTTGATCCAGTTGTTTTCAGGAAACTGCACATTAAACTTTATGTAAAGATCACCTTTTTCAAAGCGATTATGATACTGTGGCATTCCTTCATCTTGAACTATAAGAACACATCCTGGTTCGATTACTTTGCCAGATGGGTATTTTACCACAATCTGATGTCCATCAAGGTGCTTAAATGTGAACTGAAATCCACACAGAGCTTCAACAAGTCCTATCTTATATGTCAAATGCAAATCACTCCCATCTCTCTGGAACACCTCATGTTCTTTGTCTTTTAGCAAAAGAAAAATGTATTCTGGGTCCACTCCTGGGACCTGGTCTGCTTCCCCAGTAAATGTAATTCTCTGTCCATGTTTCATGCCTTTGTCTATGTGGACTTCAAGAATCTTGACTTCTTTAATCACCTTCTTCCCTTCACATTTTTTTTACAGCGGCCCTTTTCATTAATTACCTCTCCTTCTCCATTATAGTCAGAACACACAGAATGCATCCCTGGAGCCAGCTGTTTGATCATGATGTGACCACCTCGACCCCAACCAGCACTACACTTCTGAACAGCTCCAGACTTCTCACCTTGGCCACTGCATGCACTACAGAGCGCATTCTTGCTGAGTTGTAGTTTGGTTGTCTTGCCATTACACAGGTCTTCTAAAAATACTTTGAGTGGATGCATCATGTCTTCTCTTCTTCTGCCATTTCGACTTCTGCTCTGATTGACCATGAAGCCAAATAAGCCTCCACGGAAAATGTGAGAGAAAATATCATCCATGCCACCACTTCCACCGCTACCTTCCCGAAGACCTTGTTCTCCATATCTGTCATATAGTTCGCGCTTCTCAGGATTTGATAGCACTTCATATGAAAACTTATTTCTTTGAATTTGTCACCAGCATTTGGATTCTTATCAGGATGGTATTCTTTGTCTAACTTTCTATACGCCTCCTTCAGTTCGTTCTCGCTGGCGCCACGCGGGACGCCCTGGTTGTACAGTTTCCTGTCGGTCACGTTCGCCATGACGGCCGGCCCGGCAGTGCACAGGCAAGAAGGCAGAGAAGCAGGAGGAGCGGAGCCAGGCCCTAAGCAGCGGCGGCGGCGGCGGGGGCGGAGACAGCGAGCAGGCACGCCATATTTTATCTTCTTTGCAGATAGTCACTCTCAACCCCTTGACCAAAGGGAGTATCAATTTTTGCTGAAATCATTAAATAGTAGTGATGGGGGGGGGTTTACAGTTCTTTCTTTCTTTCAGCAGTTCTTTATTAAAACTACTGCTGTACACATAGAGACGAAAACAGGATTAAAACTGAATAACCCATTGGAATGCAGAGTTCCAAAGAATAGTAAGGAGAGATAAGAAAGCCTTCCTCAGTGATCAGTGCAAAGAAATAGAGGAAAACAATAGAATGGGAAAGACTAGAGATCTCTTCAAGAAAATTAGAGATACCAAGGGAATATTTCATGCAAAGATGGGCTCAATAAAGGACAGAAATGGTATGGACTTAACAAGCAGAAGATATTAAGAAGAATGTGTGGCAAGAATACATAGAAGAACTATACAAAAAAGATCATCACGACCCAGATAGTCACAAAGGAATGATCACTCACCGAGAGCCACACATCCTGGAATATGAAGTCAAGTGGGCCTTAGGAAGCATCACTTCGAACAAAGCTAGTGGAGATGATGGAATCCCAGTTGAGCTATTTCAAATCCTAAAAGATGATGCTGTGAACGTGCTGCACTCAATATGCCAGCAAATTTGGAAAACTCAGCAGTGGCCCCAGGACTGGAAAAGGTCAGTTTTCGTTCCAATCCCAGGCAATGCCAAAGAATGCTCAAACTACCAAACAATTGCACTTATCTCACACGCTAGTAAAGTAATGCTCAAAATTCTCCAAGTCAGGCTTCAACAGTACATGAACCGTGAACTTTCAGATGTTCAAGCTGGAATTAGAAAAGGCAGAGGAACCAGAGATCAAATTGCCAACATCCGTTGGATCATTGGAAAAGCAAGAACATTCCAGAAAAATATCTACTTCTGCTTTATTGACTATGCCAAAGCCTTTGACTGCGTGGATCACCACAAACTGGAAAATTCTTAAAGAGATGGGAATACCAGACCACCTGCCCTGCTTCTTGAGAAATCTGTATGCATGTCAGGAAACAATAGTTAGAACTGTTCATGGAACAAAAGACTGGTTCCAAATAGGGAAAGGAGTACGTTAAGGCTATATATTCAACATATGCTTATTTAACCCTGCTTATTTAACTTATATGCAGAATACATCATGAGAAACACTCGCCTGGATGAAGCACAAGCTAGAATCAAGATTGCCAGGCAAAATGTCAATAACCTCAGATATGCAGATGACACCACCCTTAAGGCAGAAAGCAAATAGGAACTAAAGAGCCTCTTGATGAAGGTGAAAGAGGAGAGTGAAAAAGCTGGCTTAAAACTCAACATTCAGAAAACTAAGATCATGGCATCCAGTCCCATCACTTCATGGTAAATAGATGGGGAAACAGTGGAAACAGTGACAGACTTTATTTTTTTTGGCTCCCAAATCACTGCAGATGGTGACTGCAACCATGAAATTAAAAGATGCTTCCTCCTTGGAAGAAAAGCTATGACCAACCTAGACAGCATGTTAAAACACAGAGATATTACTTTGCTATTGATGCTTTTGAACTGTGGTGTTGGAGAAGACTCTTGAGAGCCCCTTGGACTTCAAGAAGATCCAACCAGCGCATCCAAAAGGAGATCAGTCCTGAGTGTTCACTGGAGGGACTGATGTTGAAGCTGAAACTCCAATACTTTGGTCACCTGATGCGAAGAACTGACTCATTTGAAAAGACCCTGATGCTGGGAAAGATTGAGGGCAGGAGGAGAAGGGGATGACAGAGGATGAGACGGTTGGATGGCATCACCGACTCGATGGACATGAGTTTGAGCAAGCTCTGGGAGATGGTGAAGGACAGGGAAGCCTGGCGTGCTGCAGTCCATGGAGTCACGAAGAGTTGGACATGACTGAGTGACTGAACTGACTGAACCCATATTGGGATCATGATTGTTGTTCAGTTGCTCAGTCATGTCTGACTTTTTGTGATCCCATGGACTGCAGCACGCCAGGCCTCCCTGTTCATCACCAGCTCCCGGAATTTACCCAAATGCATGTCCATTGAGTTGGTGATGCCATCCAACCGTCTCATCCTCTGTCGTCCCCTTCTCCTCCTGCCCTCAATCTTTCCCAGCATCAGGGTCTTTTCAAATGAGTCAGTTCTTCGCATCAGGTGACCAAAGTATTGGAGTTTCAGCTTCAACATCAGTCCCTCCAGTGAACACTCAGGACTGATCTCCTTTTGGATGCGCTGGTTGGATCTTCTTGAAGTCCAAGGGGCTCTCAAGAGTCTTCTCCAACACCACAGTTCAAAAGCATCAATAGCAAAGTAATATCTCTGTGTTTTAACATGCTGTCTAGGTTGGTCATAGCTTTTCTTCCAAGGAGGAAGCATCTTTTAATTTCATGGTTGCAGTCACCATCTGCAGTGATTTGGGAGCCAAAAAAAATAAAGTCTGTCACTGTTTCCACTGTTTCCCCATCTATTTACCATGAAGTGATGGGACTGGATGCCATGATCTTAGTTTTCTGAATGTTGAGTTTTAAGCCAGCTTTTTCACTCTCCTCTTTCACCTTCATCAAGAGGCTCTTTAAAAAAAAAAAAAAAGAGGCTCTTTAGTTCCTATTTGCTTTCTGCCTTAAGGGTGGTGTCATCTGCATATCTGAGGTTATTGACATTTTGCCTGGCAATCTTGATTCCAGCTTGTGCTTCATCCAGCCCGGCATTTTGCTTGATGTACTCTTCATGTAAGTTAAATAAGCAGGGTGACAATATACAGTCTTGACATAGTCCTTTCCTGATTTTGAACCAGTCCATTGTTCCATGTTGGCTTCTAACTGTTGCTTCTTGACCTGCATACAGGTTTCACAGGGATCATGCTAGAGTTCTTTTATAGGTCAAGTTAAGGCTTCATGAGCCTCTTCAGCTCTCACTTTAATCCTTCCCATCATCAGCACTACTTGTTAGCTAAAGAAATGGAGGGAAAAGGAATTTCAATTAATTGGAGGCAACATTAAAGGAATCCAAGAGTGACAAGCTTGCAGAGGTGGTTCTGATGGGAGGTCCATGACAAGCCAAACAAAAGGAGTAAGGAGGAGGTAGGGTGTATTCTGAGGAATTAATAATCTGAAATGTACTACCAGGAAGAGACTAATTCTAGATTCCTATAGCTTCAAATCGGAGAAGGCAATGGCAAGCCACTCCAGTACTCTTGCCTAGAAAATCCCATGGATGGAGGAGCCTGGTAGGCTGCAGTCCGTGGGGTCGCTACGAGTCAGAGATGACTGAGCGACTTCACTTTCAATTTTCACTTTCACACATTGGAGAAGGAAATGGCAACCCACTCCAGTGTTCTTGCCTGGAGAATCCCAGGGGTGGGGGAGCCTGGTGGGCTTCCGTCTGTGGGGTCACACAGAGTCGGACACGACTGAAGTGACTTAGCAGCAGCAGCAGCATAGCTTCAAATTCTCTTAAAATATAAGCATAGCTGGGAGGAAAGAAAATTCTTAACATTGTGAAAAAATGAGGTCACAAGTTTAAAGAATGAAAACATACTGGGTTTTATGAGGGGATCTTGAAAAATGAGAAGAAGAGAAGAAAGAGAAAGATGGGTGTTTAAGTCTCTTTCCTTTTAGAATTGCAATACATATTCCTAATGTTCTTGGCCTTTCATATATCCTTGAGACCTGGTCTTACCTGGTTACATTTCCCTCCAAAACATGGTACTCTTTTCTATTTTGACTTCTAATAAGCTCTTCCATTTGCCTGGAAGATTTTCTACTCATTCTATATCTGGAAAACCTCATCCGTCTTCCAAGATGCAGCTTAAATATTTCAAGGAAGATTTCCCACCATCCCTAGCCAGAGTGAATCTCTGTCCTTATCTGCTCTGCCCATGTCTCTTAATTTCACCACTGGGCCCTTACATGGCATGTGTTTCTTGTTCTTATGCCTGTTCATTTTTTTATCCTTAATACCTGGGGGGAAAGACAAATCTTGTAAATAAATATGAAATATTGAAAAGATAAGTGAATGAATACAAGAGTAAAGATGAGTAGATCAAACATTTGGCATAGGTGACATAATATTAACAACAGACAGATGTAACAAATATATTTAATTTTGAGTTTTCTCTCTTCTTCACATAACATAGAGATCTTCAAGATTTAAGTAACAATAATTTTAGTAAGGAGGGTATTTGTCTCACTAACTCATCTCTGTAGCATCATTCAGTTCCAGGCGCTATATTTTAAGAGCATCTTAGACTCCCTGAATTGGAAGGAACCGTGAAGATTATCTGGCCCAGTCTCGTTTTTATGACAATGTTTTCATCAAGTGGTTGTCCAGCCTCTTGATTGCAACTCACCCATCACCAAAGTAAGGGAGCTAACAACTTCCTAACACAGTCAGTTTTCTCTTCAAACCTTATTTAACGTGAGATTTGTTTTAATAAACTTTCTCCCTTTGCTCCTAGGGCTAATCCTTCAGCTATCAGAAGACAGTCATAATGCCTTCCCTACCTCAGTCTTTCCCATTCCAGGTGAAACCCTGTTATCCTTCAGCAGCTCATTATATTACATGACAATATCACCCAAGAAACCAGAGGAATGTGCTTTGACCAAACCAGGTGCAGAGTATAAACTGTTCAGCATAGCGCCACCAGCACAGAGGTCCATTAGGACTGTAGCATTCTCCTTTTTCTTGCAATCCTACCAATCCTTATGGAGACTTGTTCAATATTCGCTTATGTTTCAAGCTCTTTACACACAGTTCAGTTCAGTTCAGTTCAGTCGCTCAGTCGTGTCGGACTCTCCGCGACCCCATGAATCACAGCACGCCAGGCCTCCCTGTCCATCACCAACTCCTGGAGTACACTCAAACTCATGTCCACAGAGTCGGTGATGGCATCCAGCCATCTCATTCTCCGTCGTCCCCTTCTCCTCCCGCCCCCAACCTTTCCCAGCATCAGAGTCTTTCCAGTGAGTCAACTCGTCGCATGAGGTGGCCAAAGTATTGCAGTTTCAGCTTTAGCATCAGTCCCTCCAATGAACACCCAGGATTGATCTCCTTTAGAATGGACTGGTTGGATCTCCTTGCAGTATAAGGGACTCTCAAGAGTCTTCTCCAACACCACAGTTCAAAAGCATCGATTCTTCGGCGATCAGCTTTCTTCACAGTCCAACTCTCACATCCATACATGACCACGGGAAAAACCATTGCCTTGACTAGACGGACCTTGGTTGGCAAAGTAATGTCTCTGCTTTTTAATATACTATCAAGGTTGGTCATAACTTTCCTTCCAAGGAGCAAGCGTCTTTTAATTTCATGGCTGCATCTCATTTAATTCTTTTCTCATTTTGTACACGATGAAACTGAGACTTGTAGAGGGTAAATACTTGCCCAGAGTCACACTATGAGTACTGTATTTCTATTAATACAGGTTGTGATTATTTTTTGTTTTGTTTTGTTGATTTTTGGGGGCAGTCATACCCAGAGTTAACTCCTACTGAAGCATCTATTTTCTGCATGTGTGATGGCTTAGTCATTATTTCCACCTTCATAAAGTAATTAAGAAGGTTTTTATTTTCCCAAAATTTTATTATACAAATTTTCAAATATTGAGAAAATATTGAAAGAATAGTACAATGAACATTGTACATCTACCACCTGAATCCAGCGGTTATCATTTTGTCAGGTTGGTTTTATATAACTTTTTATTTATACATCCATATTTCCATCCATGAATTTCAAAATAGGTTGCACTTCTCCCTTAAATTTTTTAGTATGCATTTCCTAAGAATAAAGAATATTGTCCTATAAAACCAATTGTCACACCTAAAAAAGTTGGCAAGAATACCCAGTTCTTACAAACTCCTTTAACTTTCCCAAAATATCTTTTGCAGAAAATTGTGGTATAATACACATCACATAAAATTTACAATTTTAATAATTTTTAAGTGTACAGAGCACAAGTGTTAAGCACATTCACTTTGGTGCAAATAATTCTAGAACTCTTTTCATCTTGAAAAACTGAAACTCCGTATCCATTAAATAATCACTCCTCATTCCCTTTTTCCCCAGGCCACGATAACCACCGTTCCGTCTATCTCTATGAATTTGACTACTCTGTATACTTCATTTAAGTGAAATCATACAATGTTTGTCATTTTTATGACTGGCTTATTTCACCTAGCATCAGTTTAGTTCAATTCAGTCACTCAGTCATGTCCGACTCTTTGTGACCCCGTGAATCACAGCACGCCAGGCCTCCCTGTCCATCACCAACTCCCGGAGTTCACTCAAACTCATGTCCATCGAGTCAGTGGTGCCATCCAGCCATCTCATTCTCTGTCGTTCCTTTTTCCTCCTGCCCTCAATCCCTCCCAGCATCAGGGTCTTTTCCAGTGAGTTAGTTCTTCGCATGAGGTGGCCAAAGTATTGGAGTTTCAGCTTTAGCATCAGTCCTTGCAATGAACACCCAGGACTGATCTCCTTTAGAATGGACTGGTTGTATCTCCTTGCAGTCCAAGGGACTCTGAAGAGTCTTCTCCAACACCACAGTTCAAAAGCATCAATTCTTCGGCACTCAGCTTTCTTCAGAGTCCAACTCTCACATCCATACATGACCACTGGAAAAACCATAGCCTTGACTAGATGGACCTTTGTTGGCAAAGTGATGCATAATGTCCTCAAAATTCATCCATGTTGTGGTGTGGGAAATATAGATTTTCCATCCTTTTTAAGAATGAATTATATTCCATTGTGTATTTCTGTTCTGTTCTGGTCAGTCGCTCAGTAGTGTCCGACTCTTTGCGACCCCATGGACTGTAGCCTACCAGGCTTCTCCGTCCATGGGATTCTCCAGGCAAGAATACTAGAGTGGGTTACCATTTCCTTCTCCAGGGGATCTTCCCGACCCAGGGATCGAACCCGGGTCTCCTGCATTGGAGGCAGACGCTTTAACCTCTGAGCCACCAGGGATAACCCCATTGTGTATTTATATCATATTTATTCATTCACCTGTTGATGGACACTTGAGTTGCTTCTACCTTTATGCTATTTTGAATAGCGTTGCAATGAACATGAGTGCATAAATATCTTTTGACGCCTTTATTTGAATTCTTTAGAGTATATACCCAGAAATGGAATTGCTGGGTTGTATGATAATTCATATAATTTTGAGGGGAACCTTTATACTGCTTTCCCCAGCAGCTGCTCACTTCTTACCAACAATGCGCAAGGGTTTTAATTTCTTTACATCCTTACCAATGCTTCTTTTCATTTCTTTCTTTCTCTTTTTCTTTGATGGTAGCTATTCTAATGGATGTGATGTGGTTTCTCATTGTGGTTTAAATTACTTTTCTTTAATGATCAGTGATGCTGGACATCTTTTCATGTGTTTATGGCCATTTGTGTATCTTCTTTAGAGAAATGTCTATTCAAGTCCTCTGCCTATTTGTAAGCGAGTTGTTTATTTTTTGTTGTTGAATTGTAACAGTTCTTTATACATTCTGGATATTAACCCCTTCTCAGATAGAAGATTTGTAAATATTTTCTTCCATTCTGTGGATTGCCTTTCACTCTATTGATTATGTCCTTTGATGAAACAGTGACTTTTTAAATTCAAAATACCTTTGTTCCAACTGAACTTCATGTCTTTGCATGTTTTATCTCTACCTAGAATGTCCTCCTACCTTCTTCTGTTTGGATAGCGCTTATGCATCCTCTAATATTCAGCCCCATTGTCGCTTTTTCCACTCCATCTGTGTTGGAAATTTTACAACTGTATTCCTAGAGTATTCTCTGCAGGAGCCTCTATTATGGCTTTTAGTCTAGTGTGTTATAGCCCTCTGATTACCTTGAAGGCAAAGACCACTTTGTTCGTCTTTATCTTAGTAGCGCCTAGAACAGTGGCTCATAAACCCCTATTGAACTAGCAAGTGTTATATTTAGCTGAACACTCTGAACTAGAGAGGTCAGAGGAAGTCACCAAGAATGGAGGAAAGTGATGATGATTAAAAAGCATGTGTGTAATATTTTACAATCATCAAATAATGTAGACATAGATTATTTCATTCCACCCAGCTTTATTGAGGTGTGATTGATAAAACTTGTATGTATTTAGGTTGTACAATGTGATTTTTTTTAAAAAGTACAATGTGATGATTTAATATACATATACATTGTAAAATTATTACCACAATCAAGTTAATTAATACATCCATCACCTCACATAATTTTGTTTGCTTTTGTTTTGTGTAAGAACACTTAGTATCTACTCATTCAGCAAATACCAAATATATAAGACACTACTATTAACTATGGACCTTTATCAGCAAATTTATATCTCTGCTTTTTAATATGCAGTCAAGGTTTGTCATAGCTTTCCTTTCAAGGAGTAAGTGTCTTAATTTCATGGGGGCAGTCACTGTCTGTAGTAATTTTGGAGCCCAAGGAAATAAAATCTGTCACTGCTTCCACTTTGCCATGAAGTGATGGGACTGGATGCCATGATCTTATTTTTTTTTAATGTTGAGTTTCAAGCCAGCTTTTTCACTCTCTTCTTTCACCTTCATCAAGAGACTCTTTAGTTCTTCACTTTCTGCCATTAGGGTGGTATCATTTGCATATCTGAGGTTGTTGATATTTCCCCTGACAATTTTGATTCCAGCTTGTGATTCATCCAGCCAGGCATTTCGCAGGATATACTCTGCTTATAGGAGTTTCCCAGGTGGCTCAGTGGGTAAAGGATCTGCCTGCAATGCAGAAGGTGCAGGAGATGCAAGTTCAATCCCTGAGTTGGAAAGTTCCCCTGAAGGTGGGCATGGCAACCCACTCCAGTATTCTTGCCTGGAGAATCCCATGGACAGAGGAGCCTACTGCTGCTGCTGCTGCTAAGTTGCTTCAGTTGTGTCCGACTCTGTGCAACCCCATAGACGGCAGCCCACAAGGCTCCCCTATCCCTGGGATTCTCCAGACAAAAACACTGGAGTGGGTTGCCATTTCCATCTCCAATGCATGAAAGTAAAAAGTGAAAGTGAAGTCGCTCAGTCGTATCCGACTCTTAGCGACCCCATGGACTGCAGCCTACCAGACTCCTCCATCTACGGGATTTTCCAGGCAAGAGTACTGGAGTGGGTTGCCATTGCCTTCTCCAACAGAGGAGGCTGGCAGACTACAAAGACTTGCAGAGTTGAACACAACTGAAGCAATTAAGCACACATTCACTCATGCACACTCTGCATATAAGTTAAATAAGCAAAATGACAATATACAGCCTTGTCATACTCCTTTCCCAATTTTGAACCACTCAGCTGTTCTATGTCCCATTCTAACTATTGCTTCTTGACCCCCATACATGTTTCTCAGGAGACAGGTAAGGTGTTCTGGTATTCCCATTTCCATATAGTCAAAGCTGTGGTTTTTCCAGTAGTCATGTACGGATGTGAGAGCTGGACCATAAAGAAGGCTGAGTGCAGAAGAATTGATGCTTTCGAGTTGTGGTGTTGGAGAAGACTCTTGGAAGTCCTTTGGACTGCAAAGAGATCAAACCAGTCAATCCTATAGAAAATCAATCCTGAATATATATTGGAAGGATTGATGCTGAAGCTGAAGCTCCAATACTTTGGCCATCTGATGCAAAGAGCTGACTTATTGGAAAAGACCCTGATGCTGGGGAAGATTGAAGGCAAAGGGAGAAGGGGCAGCAGAATATGAGGTGGTTAGATAGCATCACTGACTCAATGGACATGTGAACAAACTTCAGGAGATAGTGAAGGATAGGGGAGCCTGGTGTGTCGCAGTCCATGGGGTCACAAAGAGTTGGACATGACTTAGTGACTGAACAACAACAACACGATAATATATACTAGTTTCTGTAAACTTATTCATCTTATGACCAAAAGGTTGTACCTTTCGACCAACATCTCCCCATAGCCTCTATATCTCAGTGCTTAGCAACCACCATTCTACTGTTTGTTTCTATGAGTTCAACTGTTTTAGATTCCACATATATGTGAGATCACACAGCATTTGTCTTTCTGTGTCTGATTTATTTCACTTAGCATAACGTCCTTCAGTTTCATCCATGTTGTTGCAAATGGCACAATCTCTTTTTTAAAGACTAAATAATATTCCTGTGTGTGTCACATTTTCTTTCTCCATTCATCTGTCAGTGCATCCATATCTTGGGAGTGAAAGCATGGAGTCCTAACCACTGGACCACTAGGGAATTCCCAGGCTGTTTCCATATCTTGGCTATTGTAAATAATACTGCAACAAACATGAGGATGAAGACATCTCTTCAACACACTGATTCCATTTCCTTTGGATGTATACCCAGAAGTGGGATTGCTGGATCATACAGTAGTTCTATTTTTATTTTTTTGAGAAACTTCATTACTTTTTTCCATAATGGTTGTCCAAATTTACATTCCCATCAGCAGTGTACAAGGGTTCCCTTGTCCATATCTTCACCAACACTACTTATCTCTTATCTTTTTAATAACAGCCATGTTAGCCATCTTAATCAACGTGAGGTGATATTTCACTGTGGTTTTGATTTACATTTCTCTGATGATTAGTGATGTTTAGCACCTTTTCATATACCTGTTGGCCATTTGTATGCCTTCTTTGAAAAAATGTCATCTCAGGTCCTTTTAATCCAGTTTTTATTTTTTTGCTATGAGTTCTTTGTGTATTTTGGATATTAACTTCTTATCAGATGTATGGTTTGCAAATATCTTCTCTCAATCCGTAGGTTGCCTTTTCATTTTGTTGATGGTTCACTTTGCTGTATGTTACTTTGCTTGTTTTTACTTTGACATAGTCCCATTTATTTATTTTTGCTTTTGTTGCCTGTGCTTTTGGTGTGATACCCAAAAAATTATTGCCAAAACCAATGTCAAGGAGTTTTCCCCCTATGTTTTCTTCTAGGAGTTACATGGTTTCAGGTTTTACTTTGTTTTTAGCTGCACTGCATGTCATGCAAGATCTTAGTTTCCTGGCCAGGGATCAAATCCATACCTCCTGCAGAGGAAGTGTGGAGTCTTAACCACTGGACTGCCAGGGAAATCCTTCAGGTTTTACATTGAAATCTAATCCATTCTGAATTATTTTTTGCATATGTGTAAGATAGGGCCCAATGCATTCTGTTGCATGTGGATATCCAATTTCCCCAACACTGTTTATTGAAGAGATTATCCTTTTCTTATAAGTTATATATTCTTGATGCCCTTGTCAAAGATTAGTTGGCCATATACGTGTGGATTTGTTTCTAGGCTCTGTATTCTGTTGCATTGGTCTATGTGTCTGTTTTTATGCCGGTATCATACTGTTCTGATTACTATAGCCTCACAGTGTAGTTTAAAGTCAGAAAGTATTATGTCTCCATGTTTGTTCTTCTTTCTCAAGATTGCCTTGACTAGTCAGGATTTTTTGTGGTTCCATATGAACTTTAGGATTTCTTTTTTATATTTCTGTGAAAATGCCATTGAAATTTAGAAGGACCGCATTGAATCTGTAGATCATTTTGGGTAGTATGAACATTTTAACAATATTAATTCTTCTAATCCATGAATATGAGATATCTTTCCATTTATTGGCATCTTTTTCAATTTCTCTCATCAGTGTCTGACAGTTTTTAGTGTACAAATATTTCACTTTCTTGTATTTTATTCTTTCTGGTGCTATTATAAATTGGACTGTTTCCTTAATTTCCTTTTTGATAGTTCATTGTTAGTGTATAGAAATGAAACTGATTTTTGTATGTTAATTTTATATCCTGCAACTATACTGAATTCTTTCATTAGTACTAATAGTGTTTTTTGGTGTCTTTAGGTATTTCTATATATAAGTTCCTGTCAACTACAATTAGAAAGAATTTAACTTCTTTTCTGAGGTGGATGCCTTTTATTTATTTTTCTTGCCTAACTGCTCCAGCTAGGTCTTCCAGTGTAATGTTGAATAGCAGTTATGAGAGTGGGTATCTTTGTCATGTTTTTGACCTTAGAGGAAAAGTTGTCAACTTTTCATCACTGAGTGTGACGTTAGTGGGTTTGTCATAGATGGCCTTCTTATGTTGAGGTACTTTCTTCTATACTTAATTTGTGGAGAGTTTTGAATCATGAGAGGATTTTGAATTTTGTTAAATGCCTTTTCTGCATCTATTAAGGTGATTATATGGTTTTTATCCTTTATTATGTTAATGCAATACATCACATTTATTAATTTGCATATGTTGACTCATGCTTGCAGGGATAAATCCTACTTGATCATAGTGTTTGATCCTTTTAATGTGCTGTTGAATTCATCTTTTAGTATTTTGTTGAGGGTTCTTGCATCTATGTTCATTAAGGATATTGGCTATAACTTTCTTTTCTTATAGTGTTCTTATCAGGCCTTGGTATCAGGGTAATGCTGGCCTTGTAAAATGAGTTTGGAAGTGTTCTCTCCTCTTGAATTTTTTAGAAACATTTGAGAAGGATTGATGTTAGTTCTTCTTAAAATGTTTGGTAGATTTACCAGTGAAGCCAACTGGTCCTCAGCTTTACTTTATTAGGGATTCTCGATTACTGATTCAATCTCCTGATTCATTACTGGTCTGTTTAGATTTTCTTTTTCTTAAATATTCAGTCTCGGTTGGTTGTATGTTTCTAGGATTTTATCCACTTCTTCAAGGTTATCCAATTTGTTGGTATATAATTGTTCACAATAGTCTCTTATGATCCTTTGCATTTCTGTGGTATTATGTTATCTTATTTGATCCTCAGAACAGTAGGTAAAGCATATATATTTAATCTTCATTTTACAGAGGAAGAAGATGAACTTCTGAGAAGTTCATTGACTTTCTTAAGGCTACATAGACCAAAATTGGTGGAGCCAGGACTTGAACCCAGGTCTTTTCACTACCAGTTCATTGTTCTTTTCCTGTATAGGGCATTATTAAAGTAACTGAAAATGCTTAGCTTGGAGTAGAAAAGACTTAGAGCAGATATTATAGAAATTTTCAAAGATCTGAAAGAATATCACATGGGGTTCTTGGAAGGGCTTCCATTTATCCTGTTTAACTCTTATGAGTGAGATTAGGAAGGTAATAGGAAGAATTTTGGCAATAAAAGCTGTCCAAATTTGAATGGACTTTCTAATCAACTTCCTATAACTTGGGATGTTAAAGCATCAGCATATGGCCATCTGAAAGGAAAGTTCTTGGATGGGAGCCTGGACCAGATGACCGTGAGATCTCTCAATGACTTTAAGATTCCCTTTGGGTCTTTCCCTGTGTCTCTTGGGAACATATGTCCTGGAAACATTTGCATGGCTGGCTTAACCACAACCACCAGTAAAGTTGCACATCACCCCTTTGTAGAAGGCTGAGTTGTACCTTGCTCCCAGAAGCAAATAAAGAAAACATTTCTGAATCGAAATAAATATAGATTGATTCCCATCAAGAAAAGTGTTCCTTTCACTGATGCTTAGGATCATAATACTAAGAAAGCCCTCATTCCAGTTGGAATCAAGAAATCAAAATCTTCAAAACCCAGAGGTATAATCGGATGGGAATGAGAGAAACAGTTGTATTAGGGACAGGCCAGAGGGGACGATTAAGCAAGAATTCCCCTCTGTATACCACATTCTTCTTCTGGAACCACTTTGAAAACTTGACCTTGAATTATTTCTGGGAGAAAGGAGAAGTCGGCAACCTGAGGAGTCAGAGTAGGAACCAAAGTCTTAGGATATAATCCAGTTGTCAAATGTCCTTCATGCTCCTCTGGCAGAATGAAATCAGAGGTTTCCAGGAGATTGCTGATTGCTCATGCAATCAGGTCATGAAGCCCTAACTGCTCAGTGTAGCATTGAGCTCCTGGGAGGAATGGGTATAGGAAGAACATCGATGTCTTCACATTCAAGATTTAATAATCTGGATGCGTATTGCCATCACCCTTCTGTGAACCCTGACCTTCCTTTCAAGTCCCTGGCCTTCAGGTTCATTAAAAAATCTGATCACTAGTGACCTGGGTCCCATTGTAGCTGACACTGCCTCAGTCCTTTCATTTCTTCTCTGGCCCTGACATGCTTCAGGGATGCAAAACAGCTGGGGCTCAGTGGTGAGAAAATAACCTGATGGAGAAATCTGTCTACAGCAAGGACTTCAGTGTGGAGCTAGGAGATGGGAAAAGGACAGCAGGAAATAAGAGGTTTTGCCCTGCTGAGCAGGAAAATGTTTTCATGGGCTACCAGGATGCAGAGGTCAGGGCAAAGATGAAATTCTCTTCTAAGGGAAGAAAAATGAGAGAGAAATAGCATCTCTCCAGCTCTAGCCAAAACAGCTTCAGGGTCACCCTTTGGATCAGGGATCCCCTTCTGGTTTCCCATTGTAGCTTTAAATTCTGGACCTAAGACCTATCCCCAAATAGCTTTTGAAAGGGTGATTTGGGTTATGTTCTTGACATGAAAAAAGCTTCTTTTTTCAACATGTAATTTGAGGTCTTACCCACTGTCTCTGTAATTCTCACTCTGATCCTTAATGGAAATACAGCACTGGAGACTGGACATAATTTGACATTTTCCAGGCCTTGACATTGAACAAGGACATATGGTATAAGAACTGACTCTCGGTCCAACAGGATGTGTATACTGAGGGATGCACTTCTCTGAGTGTAGGGCTGGGACACACTGAGTGATCCCTGTTGCCTTAGTGACAGTATTTGCAATGTGACCAGCTAGGCTCAGGGATGCAATCGAAGATTGCAGAGCAGGTCTTTGACCTGACCTGGCCTGGCACTCAACATAACCTTAATAAATGTTTGCTGAGCACATGCTCGGTGCCACCCCCACTGAGAGGTGGAGCTGTAACAACCAGTACTATTGGCATGGACTTCCTTTCACAAGGCCCTTTCACAGACATCTAATTTCCTCTATGCAAGAGCTCTTTGAAGTATGTATGGCAGGTCTAATTATTAACAACATCATTTTACAGATGAAGAAACTGAGAATTAAATGAATTAAGTGACATGCCCAAAGTCAAACAGCTAATCAAGGATGGAACAAGTTTTTAGACTCTAAATCCCATATTCCCTCTCCTATAAGAAAATAATCCACACTTAAGGCCAAAATAGCTAACTTAAAACAGACTATACCTGTGTAGGGGATATGGATGATATAAGATTGGCCTTGATAGTTGTGAAGCTATGTATTGTTGGGTAAATGGGAGTCCATTATATCCTTTTATTAATGTATATGTTATAATATTTTTATAATGCCAAGGGGGTTTTAAAAGAATGAATGTGTGTTCTGCGTTGAAATTCTGCCCTTTCCAAACTGTTCTTAGATAATTTTCATTTTTCTATCTCTATGTTTTCTTCCAGTGGTAGAGACCTCATTACTGATAGTAGCTGCATTTACTGTTATGTTGAATAACTCTGGTAAGTGCTTTCTTCACAAGTCTCACTGTTTAATCCTCCTCACAACCACTCTACAACTGGTTACCACCATCCCCACTGTGCAGACAAGGAAACTGAAGCTTATAGAGGTCGCATAACTTTCCAAGATCACAACGATCACTGGATTAAATACCAGAGCGGAGACATGAGCTTGAGCCTGACTGATCTGAGAGCCTTATTTTTGACTCCTATTTCTTACCTTCCAACCAGAGGGGGAACATTCTTCTCTTGGAGGCAATTCTCTCTGAAATGTGCTTTCCTTCTCAGCGTTACACAAGAAATTCTGAACATGGAATTGTAGACCTCATCCCCACTGCTGAGTAAATACGACTTGTAAACACAAAAGCTCTTTCATGCTCAGCCAGGCCAGTCTGTCCTCACCTCCCTGAGGGGATTCAAGCACTTCACTTTGTTTTGTAATCTCAGGTGGATGAAGCTGGTGTCGACCATCTGAGCATATGGGTCATGGCTATTTTTTCGATTCCTGCAAACAAAACATCTATCAGAGAAGTGAGGGGCAGGTGGAGGACTGGAAGCGGGGACAGCTGCCTTCAAAAGATATTTAGGTTCCATGTCTTTTTGTGGATTCCCAGAGAAGCAGCTCTTGGCAGGCAAGCTCGTTACCCCTGGTTGGACTGGACAAGTTTAAAGGACCGCAAAATCAGCATAGCTGGGATGCCACCACCTCAAGTCCTGCCTGATTTTAGTGAATCCAGTACTAACTAGGCTTCCTCTCCTGTCTAGTGGCAGCCTTCTCCCACTGGTGAGAAGAGCCTTGGGCTATCATCTGGTGTGGTATCAAATATTTAGCTGTGGAACTTTCGGAGTGCTTCAGGGACGCAGGGAACTGTTTAGATATCAGATTCTCTCCTGCCAGGTCAAGCGAACCCCCTGTTGACGAATGGCTGGGTTTCCTCAAGCATCTTTCCCAGCAGCCGGTTATCTTATGTGCCCTTTAACTGACTGTCCAGCTGAGAGGCCCCAGGCCTGCAGAAGCTGTTCTTCTAATCCCCATCTCAGGCTCAAGCTGCTACAGTGGGCGATGGAAGATTGTTTATAAAAGTTGAAGGCTCACGGCCTTGCACCTGGTTTCTGTCTGGCCCACGCTGACGGGGATGAAGGATCCTTAATTTATCTCAGCCTCTCTTCTCAGGCAGCTCCTGCTGTCATGGCAAGCTAGGGCTGGTGTTTCACTCCCTGATAAGCAACCTTCTGAGGAGCTGGGGAGAGCCACTTACAGACCTCAAATACATACCTCTCTCGAGACCCCCACCCTAGTCCAAAGGGCAGCAGGGCTAGATGGGGCAGGGGCTTTTGAAGGTTTAAATAGAAGGTCAAGTGGGTCCTGATTCCGGCTATCTGGTGGCAGGGCATTTTGCTCTTTATTTACAGATTTTGGAAAGAGGTAGCTAAATAATCCATCTGCCCTTTTTTACTTCCAGGAGAATAAGACAGCAAGGACATCTGCTGGGCAAAGAACAGCAGGGATGACCCTGTTATGTGAAGGCTGGGGACAGACAAAGTAGAGAAAGACCCACTGGGATGGACAACAGGAAGGAAGGAAGGATGGAATTTAGTGTGAAGAGTGCAGAAACCTCCTCCCTAGAAGCCCCTAAAGACAGAGTGGCATTCACGATAATAATTAACATTTATGGGGTGCTTACTATGTGCCCAATCCCTGCGCTAAGCACTTGATCTCATTTAAAACCCAAGAGGTAAATACTCTTATTACATCCATTTAACATACGAGGAAATAGAGGCTTAGAGAGATTAAGTATACAGCCAGTAAAAAGAGCTGAGATTTAAACATAGGAGAGTTCGTTCCAAGGTCCCAAGCTCTCAATGACCATGCTGTAGTTGAGAGACACTCTTTGGGCAGCTGAGTATGAGAGTATGGAGTTACGTGGCCACTGACACGTGTTTAGGAACGTGGCTGCCTGGTTATACACAGTGACAACCCTGGTACTTCCACCTGGGGTGAAAAAGTAACCCAGCTGGTGGGTTATAGAAAGCAGATAGCAAAGAGTAAGTGTGAATTGGTCCCTCAAAGAAGCAGAATTTGGAGAGGGGGACAATGGGGCTCCTGACAGCTTTGGGGGTTTTGAAGAGGCAGATTTCCCATTAAAACAACTGCTTCCTTTTGACTTAGAGAAATCCATTTACTGTCTCCCACACTCCTGGTAAAAGTCAATAACCCTTTGGACGTGGATTCCAATAGTAGACAGTGGTAGTACTCTTTGGATAGAACCAGAGGTTAATAGTCTCAATTTTTGAGTCTATTCAAAATAGCTGAATAATGCACTGGCCCTCTAGGAGGGTGTCCCCTTCCTGCTGGGTCAGTGTTTGGAGTTGTTGGACAGGTTTGCACCTTCCTCTGCACTGGAGGAACTGGGTCTGGCCAAAGGACCTTCTTTCTGTTCACAGACTGGGCCTTTCAGCCCCCACAGATGCACCTGTTGTCCTGATGATTTTGGAGAACCAGGAAAGAGGGAGCGGATGGTGCAGTATGATCGTCCCTGGCTATCAAACAACCCTGTTGTGGGGTTTGGAGCATCTTTACTCTCAAAGATGGTTGTAATATTGGCAGCTGAGTGGAGAAGAGGACTGAAAGCCTGAGGTAAAGGTTTCAGTGCCAGGAAGGGCTGGTCCAGGACTCAGGATAAGTTCCATTGTTTATTCCACCACTGAGTTGCTATGGGGCATTAAGAAAGAGGCCTCACAATTCCTGGACCTCCTCTGCTGAAACACAGAAATTTGTCCCATTCTCTGTTATTAGAATGTGTCGAAGACAAGTGGGACCACTTAAAACAGGTGTCCGCTACATTTAAGGCAAGGTAGCTTTGACAAAGGTAAGTCCATATCTCTGTTGTCCCTCTAGCTCCTTCGGCTGAGGTCTGGGCTTTCTTCTTTATTGGAGCAGCCAAATCATCTTCCAGGACCTTACTGTCTGGGGGAAGAAAGTATTGACTGAAGGCTTCAAGCTTTATTCCTACAATTGCAGCTCCTATCTGACCCCTTGAGGACAGACAGTTGGAGACAAGGCGAGATTGGGGTGGGGTAGCGGGGGGATGCTCTGTTTCACACTCTTCCAACCTGACGCCACCAGGACTGGGATGGTGACAAGACCTGGACTCAGCGTGCAGAGAAGCTGAGCCTTGTGGACAAGAAGCAGATAAACTGCACCAGGCCTCTTAATGAACCCAGCGCCAGCTTCAGATAAACTGTCACCACTTACCCCTCCCAGGCCTCCCTTCTCCAGGAAACACTCCCCGCTTTGCATCAGCAGCAGGCTTGCAGGAGCAGGGGCCCCAGTGCCTGTTGCTCTCCAGAGAAGTTCTGGAGTCGAGACTTTCAGGAACTCTCGTTAGACATGTATTTGATTTCTGTTAGCTCCAGCTGAATCCGACTCTCCAGCCCCAAAGAGGAGCTGGAAATTAGCAACTGTTGTGAAAATACATGTAAAAACCACCAGGGGAATGTTATTTTTAAAATGTGTTCTCCAGGACCTCAAGAATATACTTGCAGACAAGTTCTTTAAAGAGATAATTAAGGTAAAATGAGGCCATTAGAGTGGGCCCCAATTCAATATGGCTAGTGTCCTCATATGAAGAGGCGATTAGAACATAAGAAGACCATGTGAAGACAAGGAGATGACAGCATTTACAAGCCAACAAGAGACTATAGAAGAAAGTAACCCTGCTGACACCTTGATAGCTGATTTCTACTCTCCAGAATTTAAGAACATAAATTTCTGTTGTTTAAGTAAACAAAAAGCAATGTGTTTTGCTTTCTTGTGTTTTTTTTTTTACTACTTTCTTTTTTTCATTTCTCTTTTGAATCATAAATTCTTTCTAGCCATAGAAGAGGTATGTACATTACAAGCAGGTAAATTCTGTTTAGAAATGTTGAGAACTCCATCCCAGACAAGCTGGGTGATAGCAAAGATAAGACTAAAATCTGAAAGTCTTGCTTCTCATCAGGAATATTTCATTATGATATTTGCTCCAATAATTGTCCAATTTTATGCTTTGTTTTGGCCTTTGCAGGCCTGGCCATGCAGGTTCTGAGAAATGGATCATCTCTTTGTAGGCAACTGGGACACGAAGACTCAAGCTCATTTCTTCTCTGTTGCACACTACTAGGATAACCCCTTGTAGTTTCTCAGCCTTGAGACCAAAGAAAGAACCTAAGAACAGCGACAAAAACATCAGTGGTTTAATTGGGTAGGGGAATCTTACCCAAAGGGTCCTGGAGTGACTGACACCCTATCATCTGTGACAGATGGTGGGCTCCAGGGTAGAAGGAGGCTACCATTTATAAGGGAAATCAACATCAGGTGGGCTCATCAGTTACCAGGGGCTAATTAAGCCCTGTAATTAAGAGGATTGGATAGTCATATGAGTGAAGAAGGGACTGGTCAAACAGGGGATGCACAAACAGCAAGAAAACAGCCATCTTGAATGGCCTAACCGTACATCACATGCAATCACAGGAGTTCTACAAATGTTAACCAAATATTAAACTTGCTAAGAGTGAGAGCAAATGATCATTCTTTTTTTTTTGTTTTTTTTTTTTTTTAAATGATCATTCTTATTAGGGAAATGGAGAGGCATTTTCTGAAGGCATTTGAAAGAGACATAGATGTTTCTCTTTTGTTTGTTTACTGAGTATAGTTGATTTATAATATTGTATCTGTTTCAGGTATACAGCAGAGTGATTCAGATTCTTTTCCATTATAGGTTATTAAAAGATATTGAATCTAATTCCCTGTGCTATACAGTAGGCCCTTGTTGTTTATCTATTTTATATATGGTAGTGTGTATCTGTTAATCTCAAACTTCCTCCCCTGCTTTTTCCATTGGTGAACCATAAGTGTTTTTCTATGTCTGTGAGTCTGTTTCTGTTTTGTGAATAAGTTCATTTGTATTATTTTTTAGATTATACATTTAAGTAATACCATTTGTCCTCTGTCTGACTTACTATGATAATCTCTAGGACCATTCATATTGCTGCAAATGGCATTACTTCATTCTTTTTTAATAGCTGATTAATATTCCATTGTGTATATATATATATACCACATCTTCTTTATCCATTCATCTATCAGTGGACATTCAGGTTGTTTCTATGTCTTGGATATTGTAAATAGTGCTGCAGTAAACATTGGGGTGCAGGTATCTTCACAAGTTAGAGTTTCTGTCTTTTCCAGACATATCCTCAGGAGTGGGATTGCTGAATTATATGGTAAGTCTATTTTTAGCTTTTTAAGGAATCGCCATACTGTTTTCCATAGAGGTTGCACCAAGTTATATTCCCACCAACAGTGTAGGAGGATTCCCTTTTGGCTACCCCCACTCCAGCATGTATTATTTGCAGACTTTTTGATGCTAGCCATTCTGACTGGTGTGAGGTGATACAAGAGGTAGATATTTCTCATCTGGGACAATGTCAATGACTGTAAGCACATTGAAATGACTTCTAAAGGGTCTCTGAACACTAGGATAAGGCCCAAGCCCATGACTGGGGAGGCTATGAGGTCTCTAACCTCAAGAATATCTGTTCCAACAGTTTCAAAAGATTCAATGAGAATTTGGCAGGAGATAGTTGCAATCTGTAGGATATGATTTAATAGGATGAAGGACCTCCTGATTTTTATTTCAGTGTTTTACATCCAGGGTAAATATTTTTAACTGAAGAAGATAGAAGAATCCAACTTTTTTTTGACCCAGCTGCTAAGTTTGGATGGATTCTTATTATCCTCTAATAGTTTCACCTAAGTAAGCAAAGACATGTTATAAATTTCTTGTTATCCACACAGCAACCATCTACCTCAGTTCTACTCACTTAGTAGGGCTCTGTTGATTTCTGAATGAGTTTGGGATGTTTACTTAGTGGAGATGTTCCTCAGAGCCATCCTTTCCATTTGATTGGTAAACAGTCCAGTCTACCCTTGTAGCTCACTTGATAAAGAATCTCCCTGCAATGCAGGAGACCTGGGTTTGATCTCTGGGTCGGGAAGATCCCCTGGAGAAGGAAATGGCAACCCACTCCAGTATTCTTACTTGGAGAATCCCATGGACAGAGGAGACTGGCAGGCTACCAGTCTATGGGGTTGCAAGAGTCAGACATGACTTAGTGACTAAATCACCACCACCAGTAAACAGTCCATAGCGTTTTACCCAAAGTGTGATTTGGATCAGCCTCAATAGCATCATCTGGGAGCCTATTAAAAGTGCAGAATCTCAGGCCTACCCAGATCCACTGACTCTGAGTCTGTAATTTGACAAGATCCCCAGGTGAATCACATGCCCATTAAAGTTTGAGAAGCACTGGTCCATATTACATGATCTCATCTGATATTCTCTATGTATGAGGTAGGCAGGACAACTACTTTTATTTTCACTATATATCAGTGGAAATTGAGACTCAGAGGTCAAGAAGCTTGCCCATGCTCATACAACTAAATGCAGGATCTGGAATTTGGACCCAAGTCTTTTTATTTTTTTAATTTGTTTGGCTGAGCCAGGTCTAAGTTGGGGCACGCGGGATCTTTAGTTGCAGCATGTGGACTCTAGGTCCTTACCCAGGGATCAAACCCAGGGCCCCTTGCATTGACAGTGGCCACTGGGCCACCAGGGAAGTCCCCGGACCCAAGATTTTTTGATTCCACATCCCAAGCTCTGTCTACCAAGCCAGAATTCAGAAGAAGGAGAGATAATCAGCTGACTTAGTGCAAATGAAATGTCCTGCGCCTGGCCCCTTTGTACTCCTGTTTTTCTCACATGTAAGACGCTCTCTGAAAGAGGGAGAGCTGTGGTATTGAGCTTAGTTCTTCCGTCAGTCCCTTTTTCCCCAGTTATGTAACAGCATCTCTAACCCGAGCCAACTGCATCAGAAGGGCAGGCTGTTAGCAATAATTGCCAGCACCTGTCACAGTGCCTGGTATTTCGTATGCACTCAACAAATGTTTGTTGAGTCAAATAGAATCACCCAGCATTAGTCCAAGCTCTCAACTGTTAGATTTCCAAGGTACACTGGTAAAGTAGTGTTCCAGGTTTTGGTGACTCCTCTCTCTAGAGTAGCATTCAAATAACAGGTCCTCCTGGCAGGAATTAGGGACACCATCTTCTTAACCTGAAGAGCAGATTAAAAAAAAAAGTCATTGTCTGTGCCTATCTGTCCTCTGGATAGGGTCCAAGCCAGGAGCTGGGAAGTCCTGGAGTTGTTGAGGGCAGAATTTACATGCTCACACTGGAGAACAGGCTCTGCTGCATTTTCTTTGACTGGAAGCTTGGGAAGTGTGGGAAAAGTCAAGAGCACTGGCAGAGCCAAGTTTGAAGCCAGGGGTCAGCAGAAAGAGATTACTGGGTGACAGTTACTGAGATCTGCTTGTAAACATTGGCTAGTGTTTGAGGCTTTCTCTGAGATTGTTGATAATGGGAAAAAGCTAAAGTTAACCACGCAGGGGATTTCAGTGCATCTAAACCAACACAGGGTTGAGTTAGAAATGCCTAGCTTTCTTTGCTTGCTTCTCCAAGGGAGCAGAAATGAAGCAAAACTCTGAGGAGAGTTGAATTATTATATTGTAAAATACTTTCTGAAGATCTGAGCTATGAAGATGGACCTTAGTAGTAAATTTGACAGCTGCTCCACTTCTCGTACTTTAGCACTTCACACCAAAGCATAAGTGAAGGAATGTACTATCTTTTCCAAGGAAGGTGTCAACCCTCCCCCCTGTGAACCCCCTGGGGGTTCTTCTACCTGGGTATGGCTAGTTGTGCTGCCCTGTCCACATGTTCTCACCCAGCCTTCTTGGTGTTTGGTGAAATCTGTGAGCCATAAGACAGATAAACCTATAACTGTCTTCCTTTGAGCATGCCAGATCCTTAGCTATAGAGCAAGTGAGTCCCAGATGCAACAAGATGCAATGTGGCCTTTGATCATGAAGATTAGAGAGGCTTGGTTCATCTTTGTCCAACTTCCTTAGTAGCCGGCATTATGACTATTTTGCTTCCACATCACAGTCTGGGGAGGAGGAGATTCAGCTCTTCTGGTGTGTGGGGGCAGAAAGTCCTCCTAGCCCGCCTTTGTCCCTACCCTGCTCAACTTGTTTTGGTTAGGCAATGTGCAGCCTTAGAATTGTCTATAAGCTAGATCAGAGAGAAAGGCAATACCAGCTTCAGGGTATATCTATTTCTTTTTTATTTTAAAAAATTAAAAAAAAAACACAGTTGCAAAAAGCTACATTATTTTACAACTGCCTCAAGCTACAAAAAGAAAAAAACCCCAATGCCATACCTAAGTTATCCCTCTCTCAAAATAATGCCATTTATATTATAAACCATGAGCTCCCCATCAAAAGACGGGAACTGCTTTTGTTAATTCATATATATATATATATATATATATATATGACTGTATCACTTTGCTATACACCTGAAACAAACACAACACTATAAATAAAATATAGTACAATATAAAATAAAAATAAGTAACAGATCTTTGGGGCTTTACACTGAGTTAGAGTTCCTATCAGAGGGATAACACCACCACAGCTGCACTGAATCTTCATGAAGGAGGCACACGAATGGCTGGGTTAGAAGAGTTACAGGAATGAGAGCTGCTCATTTCCCAGAAACTACAGCTCACAGAAAACCAACAAAGGCATGAGATACAGACCATTCACTTATGAATGTGTAAAACTCAAGAAAGTCCACATCACTCCTACAACATGTCGAAGTGCCTCAGAATTCACACAATACCAACTTTCTCGTGGTTCGGGTTAAATTACATATACCAGTTTATAACAAATGGCAAAATCTTTAACTCTGTTCAAAGTTTTAAAAAATTACTTAATAATAATTTCTTGTATTTCTATGCCACCTTTATAGTCTGGTTTCTCATTTCTTAAGGGTATATCTATTTCTAGCTTCAAGGAGTTGTTCTCAGAGATGTATAACTCCATGCCACCTGCCTTTAATTTACTGCTTTGTCTCATAGCATTGTCGGGAGGCAGATAGCTTTCTTTCCCTTCCTGCTATTCTCTTCACCAAAATCTTCTACTCTAGGCTCTTTGCTGATTGATTCATTCATACAAGTATGGATGTGTAGGACGCTATGGAGGCATGGGAGATAATCAACCACTTCTTCTTGGCCACCCTCAGTGTCCCATTCCTCAGACTTCCATCACAGCATTTACAGTATTTTATTACATTTATTTGGTATGTTTTCATGTATCTCTCCTTAAAAGACAGTGAACATTTTGAGGGAAGGAGTCACATTTGTCTTTATACCAACCATCTAACCAAGATGTCTGGCTCATGGAAATATTCAGTAGAGTTGATTAAATTGGATGAACAAGGAGAGTTGAAAGGATGAAGATGAGTCAGAGAGATCCAAGTCTCCAAAAGAAAAACAGTAGATCTAAGTTCTTCCGAGTAACCTGGGCCTGGAGTCAACTTCCGAAATGGTCTGGGATTAGAGATTTGATCTCTTCAATCTTGACATTGCTACAGCTTCCGTGTGGTTACCAGGCTATTGATAGCGTCACAGAGATATTTGTCAAGACTGAGGATGGCTTTTAAAATATCATCATTTTGAGTGCCACAAAGGACATTTATCAGTGACTGAGTATCGCTGGAGACTGTTGCAACAATGAACTTTGTTAATTGATTTGTAAAATTATTGATATACATATTAATGTTCACTTTTTGTGTGCATTCTTAAACAGAACTAGAAAATGTTTAAGGTGAAAAGACTGTAAAAGGAAGTTCACCCTTCTTTTGACAAGGGAGAAATTGAAACTCAGAAATTGAGCAAGAACACATCACCAGCTAAGGGAAGAGGTGGGATTAGAACCAAAGCCTTTTAAATAATGATACAATGCTGTGAAACTGGAGAAGATTGCAGTGACTGTGCAAGAGCTTTACTGCTCTCTTATTCAGGGGACTGGAGCATTTCTCTGACTTTCTCTCCCCAACAACACCATCCCCCACCCCCAGTGTTAACAGTTACTGAGCATTTATTATATTCCAGGCACTTTGGCATCCTCTCACTTAAACTTCACTATAACCCTATGAGGTAACCCCAATAAAATAATAATCACAGTAATCATTCTTCTCATCTTATAGAAGAGGTACAAGAAGTTAAACTTGCCCAAGATCATATCATTAGTAAGTGGCAGAGCTGGAATTTCAGCTCGATATGTCCCCCAGCAGAGTCCATGTTCTTAACTACAGTATTTTCATAGCTTTACTCAGATTTAAGCAATATTCCACTATGGAGAATTGAGCACCCTTGCTGAAAAAGGAAATACATCTCATCAATGAAGTACCAGTCAGTCCTCATCCTATTTTGTACACATCTCCACTATAGCTGTTTGTAATGCTTTGTTTTTATGTTCATCTCTTCCATTAGAGGGCTTCACTGGTAGCTCAGGTAAAGAATGTGCTTGCCAGTGCAGGAGACTTAAGAGATGCAGGTTCGATCCCTGGGTTGGGAAGATCCCCGAGAAGGAAATAGCAACCTACTCCAGTGTTCCTGCTGTATAAAATCACGGACAGAGGAGCCTGGTGGGCTAGAGACCATGGGGTCGCAAAGAGTTGGATATGATTGAGCATGCACACATTCTTAATTTAGAGTAGAAGACGAAAGGGATGTATCTCTCATCTTTTATTTCCAGCACCTACTGCAGTGTCTGGCACAGAGATGGTGCCTGATAAATGCTGAATAGAGCTCTGTTAGAGCTCATAGGATTATCCAGCACTAGCATGACAATTCAGAGCCCCTGAGTTGGGGACCTGACCCACCACATTTGTCCTTTCTGCTTAGTTTCCTTGTCAGAGAAAGAGCAGCCTCTTTCATGTCTTACAAATCAGAAATGTCAGTAGCTAATCTTCCAATCTCTGAAGCTTAGTGTCTGGCCCAGTTTCTTCTTTTCTGGGTGCATTCTGGTGGTCCAGATAGCTCCCTCCCAGTGAGGATGGGCTCTATAAACCCAGGGGCTGTGGTTCCTGGACTATCAGTAGGCAGAGTGTTCCACATGGGCAGCTGCCTTTGTTATCCAGGGTAACAGCAGACCCTTTATTAGGCGAAGGCTATGCAGGTGGAGGGCTTCCCAGGTGGTGCTAGTGGTAAAGAACCCGCCTGCCAATGAAGGAGACATAAGAGAGGCTGGTTCCATCCATTGGGAAGACCCCTTGGAGGAGGGCATGGCAACTCATTCCAGTCTTCTTGCCTAGAGGACCCCGTGGACAGAGGAGCCATAGGGGACAGTCCATAGGGTTGCAGAGTCGGACATGATTGAAGTGATGGAGCATGTTCTTGTGGAAGAGGGCAGTGGCCGTGTGGGCCCCTTCTCAGTAGTTTGGTGTCTGGAGCCAGAAATCCCTCCCTCTCCTTGGAGGCTTGGTTGGACTTCCCCAAGCTGTGGATGACCTGAGTTTGGCAGCACTGGTCTCATAAGAAGATTACTGGGGCTTGTTGCCTACCGAAAGACAACCTGGCTGTCTGACCCAAGGCCAGTTTCCCCAGATCCATGTTTTCAAACGGGGAGAAGGGGACATACCAGCGACCCTGATGTCTGACCTGAGAGCCCGCAGTGTCTGACTTGAAACCTCCGCGTGGGAAGGTATCACCTCCACTGTGCTGTCTGCAGCTTCCAGTCACAGCTCCACAGGCTCAGCATCTGACTCCCCACACGCACTCCCTCTTCCCAAGGACTGAACTGACCTGACTCAGGCCTGATTAGGGGGTGCCTCACCTTCCAGGTCTTTGCCCTTCTTAGTGGCGAAGGAGTCCCAGGCTCCCATAGAAAGACGGCCTGTTGGCCACAAGCCTTCTGCAAGAATGTGCTCTCCCGAGGGCAAGGACAGGAACCTCTGCCCGGCGGAGTCCCCGGGAGAGGCGAGGACCTTCACTGGAGGAAGAAGCAACGTCCACCGCACTGTAAATACTTGTCTGTGTCTCCTGTAAATCTCCAGCTGTGTCGGCGAGGCGCAGGCAAGAGAGCTTGAATTAGAGCCCATTAGAGACCGTATTCTCCCGGAGGAGGGCAGGCCTGCCCGTCAAGCGAGCCCCCCAAGCCCGCGGGGACCCCTTTGGGAGGAAGCGTCTCTCCTGACAGCTTTCCCGGCCGCTGCCCGGGGCCGGCGAGCTTCGGGAAGGACGGACACACTTTCCCCTTTGCTCTTCTGCCCTGTGTGGCGAGGGCACCCGGGTCGTCCCGGGGGTGCCCTCTTCCCGGTGAGTGCGGGCAGGGTCGGGGGTGGGTGGCGGGGAGGACGCGAGGAAGAACCCAGACGTGGCAGAAGCAAACTGCCCGGGCCGGTGGGTGATTTATGAAGTGCTGAAAAGCATCTTCGAAGCTGTCATTTATCTTACAGCTCTCAGCCTAAATAAACACAGAATCCGCCTAATTATCGTTACAGTGGAAACACAACACCCGAACCTCCTCGCCAGCGCGGCCAGCGGGTCTCCGGCGCGCTCCGCCCGCGGCCCGGCGCCCGCATCGGCCCACAGCTGCACCCTAGCGGCTGCCTGAGCGCCCGCCGGAGGAGGTGGACCGCGGCCGCCCGCCCGCCTCGCTTCTCTGCTCTCCGGACGCCCCTCATCTCCCTCCCTCCTCCCCGTCTCTCTTTCGCATCCTCAGTTCATGCACCCAAGAGTGCACCGCCCTGAAAAACAATTTGTCAAGAGCCGAGACACCCGCTCCATCCTGCTGGGAAACTGCACCTGCTGCCCCAGTGCAGCCGCGCCAGGGGCTGGAGAGGACCCTGGGCCTGGATGCGCCTACTCTTTCCCTGTCCTGGGAGCTTCCTTGAGTGGTCACCTGACCCAGCCTGGCCCAGGGGACTGCTCCAACGTTAAGGGAGCTCTCTCTGTGACTGACCGTTTCAGGAGAGGCGGAGGGGCAGGGAATGGTCTTGGACATCACTTAGGGTGGAGTGACACTGGTGCTGCTTGGTGATTTTGTATCCTCGCAGGGAGGAGGGAAAGGCTGTCCGCTCCATGGACCTTCCTCTCCCTATGGCTGTTCCTGGACTTGAACTTAGAACTCCCCTTCCTCATGGGCATGTGGGAGCCCTCCTCCCTTTGAGACTCTTCTGTCCTGGATGTCTGAACAGAGAGGAGATGCTTCAGTGGCAAGCAGGACAGTGATATCCAAGGAAGCCGGGTGGGTTCTGGGTGAAACCCTCATCCAATGGGGTACCTTCTCCAGCTTGGTTCTGGAGAGGTGGGGCTTAGGGCCAGGGCTGTGTTTGACAGAAGGAAAGAATCAAGTCATTCTAACAACCAAGGGGAATCGGCCCGATGACTAATGGAATCATAATCCTGTCAACTCTGCAGGAACCAGTTCCCTAAAAATGGGAATTTCCGAGCCCAAGGCAGTGTATCATCAGGGACAGTTCTGGATTTCCTCCACGTGGCATTAACTTACACGTTAGCATATACATTACACTAGACATATAACTCACTCCTAATTTACTGTTGTCTTTCTGTGTGTGCACGGTCTTGTTCTTGAAGACGAATTTGGGTATCTAATAACAAAGTAAAGGAAGGATCCCTCAAAGCAGGTGTAATCTGAGTAGACCTCCTGGAGGATGTGGGCTTTGGAAAAGGGTATAAATAAAGAAACAGCTGCCACTTACAAGTTGGATGGGAATGGAGAGGAAAGCTTGAGGAAAGAGAAACTGGGAGTGAGCTTATACAACAGAATAAGAAGAGGAAGAAACTCTGTTTGCTCACTAAGGATACAAACCTGGGTATTTTTTATTGTGATTCTTGATTCCTAACTCAACCCTGACTTGGTCTGTCAGAGGAGGATAGAATGCTGTCCCCTGCTGTTTTTTAGTCCCAGAGGTGAGGCCAAGCCAGAGCAGCCAAAACTGTGGACCCACAGAACTGTGAGGGGCTCTGGCAGCTGGGTTCAGAAGAGAGGCTGTTGAATTCAAGACTTTTGATGACACCAGCAGCCTCTCTGCTAGTCTGTGGGTCCCTCCCCTCCCCAAAGCCCAGGAACCCACACTCCCTCAAATCTGGTCTGCTCAGCCAAGTCCTGGAATCCAGTTCAAAGGAGAAAGTCAGGGCTTTGTTCATAGTACGCAGAGGAGTGTAACAGAGGAGAGATCCATTTTCCACTAGTTATACCACTGCTTATCCATTAAAGTAAAATAAAAATACCTGTTCCCTGTCTGGCTCCCAGAGCGACAATTCAAATGAATGAGGATGTAAAAGCTCATGGTAAGAAAATCTCTCCCTGGGTATTTCCAGATGAAAGAACAGCTCTTTAGCACTTCTAGTGAGTTAGACAGTAAAGCCTCTCCTTATAGCTGGTGGGATAGTCTCTGCATTTTTAAAATATCATTTATTTATTTTTGTGCTGGATCTTTGTTGCTGAGTGGACTTTTCTCTAGGTATGGAAAGCAGGGGTTACTCTCTAGTGGTGGTGAGCAGGCTTCTCATTGTGGTGGCTTCTCCTGTTGCCCCAGAGCACAAGCTCTAGGGCTCAGGCTTCAGTAGTTGCAACACGTGGACTCAGTAGTTAGCTCCCAGGCTCTGGAGCACAAGCTCAGTAGTTTCTGTGTATGGGTCTCGTTGCTCCACAGCATGTGGGATCTTCTGGGACCAGGGATCGAAACTTTGTCTACTGCACTGGCAGGATTCTTTACCACTGAGCCATCAGGGAAGCCCTCTGCATTTTTTTAAATAAGAGGGGAGCATAAACCTCAGAACAGTTGAATGAATTTTCTGCAATCACACAGTAAATTACTCTTGAAGACTTGATTCTTTACTGGAGAAGTTTTAAGAATATATGGGTTGAGTTGTTGTTCAGTCCCTCAGTCATGTTCAACTCTTTGTGACCCCATGGACTGCAGCACGCCAGGCCTCTCTGTCCCTCACCATCTCCTGGAGCTCACTCAAACTCATGTTCACTGAGCCAGTGATGCCATCCAACTATCTCATCCTCTGTTGTCCCCTTCTCCTCCTGACTTCAAACTTTCCCAGCTTCAGGGTTTGAGGGAGAGGGATAAATTAGGAGTTTGGGATTAATATATACACGCTACTGTGTGTAAAAAGATACCTACTGTATAGCACAGAGAACTCTACTCAGTAATTCTGAAATAACCTATAAGGGAAAAGAACCTGAATAAAAATATATATGTATGTATTAATGAATCACTTTGCTGTACATCCAAAACTAACACAATATTGGAAGTCAACTATATTTCAATTAAAAAAATAGAAATGCAAAAAAAGAATATTTGGTTTGCATTAACTCTTTGAAGGCCAAGACAAAAGAAAAGCACATTTTAAAGTGGCATGTCTACAGCTTGGTGAGAAAATACATATTTAATAGAAAGAGCAGGAAAACTCTCTCCTAGTGTCTGTTTTGTTGAGTCTTGCTAGTTTTTGTGGGTCTCTCTGCCTTTCTTGGCTTTTCCCTCCCTATTTTCTCCCCTCACTTTGCCTTTTCTTCCCTCCTTCTTTCCTTCATAATAGTCCAGTCAGTAGTTCTGTCCCCAGGATGCCTTGCTTTTTCTGCTGCCAGTCCTTTCCTGCCGGCTGCCAAGGCCTCCCCTCCCTCCCAACTTCCTCAGTTGATCCTGTGCAGGAGCCGAAAGCTTATCTCCACGCAACAACAAAAAAGTGAGATAGTGCGCTTAGAAGTCAGCCACCCCAAAGCATTTCGGGAAATGGCCGGCTGTTGTGAACAGTCCTGTCCCCCTAAGCACACCCCCACCCCCAGGCCAAGAGCACACATCAATACTTCTATCTTTCTGGTCCAGTCTGTGCTTCTACAGTCAGTTTGGACAGACAAAAGAAAAGGCCCTGCCAGAGAACTAAACAGACATTTCTCCAAAGAAGACATACAGATGGCTAACAAACACATGAAAAGATGCTCAACATCACTCATTATCAGAGAAATGCAAATTAAAACCACAATGAGTTACCATCTCACATCTGTCAGAATGGCTGTTCTCAAAAATCTACAAAGAATAAATGCTGGAGAGGGTGCGGAGAAAAGGGAACCCTCTTACACTGTTGGTGGGAATGCAAACTAGTACAGCCACTATGGAGAACAGTGTGGAGATTCCTTAAAAAGCTGGAAATAGAACTGCCATACGACCCAGCAATCCCACTGCTGGGCATACACACCAAGGAAACCAGAATTGAAAGAGACACGTGTACCCCAATGTTCATCAGAGCACTGTTTACAATAGCCAGGACATGGAAGCAACCTAGATGTCCATCGCCAGACGAATGGATAAGAAAGCTGTGATACATATACACAATGAAATATTACTCATCTATTAAAAAGAATGCCTTTGAATCAGTTCTAATGAGGTGGATGAAACTGGAGCCTATTATACAGAGTGAAGTAAGTCAGAAAGAGAAACTCCAATACAGTATACTAATGCATATATATGGAATTTAGAAAGATGGTAATGATGACCCTATATGTGAGACAGTAAAAGAGACACAGATGTAAACAGCAGACTTTTGGACCCTGTGAGAGAAGGCGAGGGTGGGATGATTTGAGAGAAGAGCATTGAAACATGTACAATACCATATGTGAAATAGATCACCAATCTAGGTTCGATGTATGAGACAGGGCGTTCAGGACCAGTGCACTTGGATGACCCTGAGGGGTGGGATGGGGAGGGAGGTGGGAGAGGGGTTCAGGATGGGGGAGACATGTACATCCATGTCTGATCCATGTCAATGTATGGCAAAAGCCACTACAATATTGTAAAGTAATTAGCCTTCAAATAAAATAAATAAATTAATTTTTTTAAAAAAAGAAAAGGCCTTGGACAGCTGAGGGTGCTCATGTTTTTCAGATGTCCAACTTCAAAGGGAGTTCAAGTCCTGATTTTGTCTTTGATGTGCTGTGCAACATCAGGAATGTCATTTAGTCTCTCTGGGCGCCAGTTTCTGCAGGCAGGTACAATCCAACCAGAGAGGGCCTTTATGTATGTGACTCTAGATTTAGAATACTGGCAGGTCCCATCTGAGTAATGGAGAGTCATTGTCATTTCCAGTAACTTCTACTGGGGCATGCCCTCACACTTTTCTACTTCCTTTCTCTGTCATTTCATTCTGCACCCCAATGACCTGACATGGAAATTTTGTCCCAGTCAGGGATTATCTCACCTGGAGTGCTCCCAGTTTCAATTCTGAGAAACCCCGGGGGTTGGAATTACATTAGTCATCAGTTCTTAACTTTTCCTCTACTAGAGAAATATTTTCCATTCCTATAAGGCAATAAAAAGTAGAGAAATTGCTTCTGCTTCAGTCTAAGCCAGTGGTTTTGCCTCCTTCCCCCACCCCCTAAAACCACAAGAGACAATTGGTATTGTTTGGAGATGTTTTCAGCTGTTGAAACTGAGAGGGAGTTGCTACTGGCATCTAGAGAGTGGGGGCTGTGTTGCTAAACATCCTATAGTTCACTGCATAGCCCCCCACATCAAAGAATTATCTGTCCAGAATGTCAAAAATGCTGAGGTCAAGAAGCCCTGGTCTAAATTATCATCATAAGCAAGGTTCTTGGTGAAATTTTGGAGCTCATAGGACATGGTTGTTGTTATTGTTTAATAGAATATGGAGGTGGCAGGAATTTGGACCCAGAAGGCTTTCATAGAATAGGTAGCTAGTGCCTCTGGGTTAGGAGACATCCTGTCTGAGGGGAGAGACATGTTGGGGACTTGGTAATCTAAAGAGAATCATATAGGAATGTGGCACAAGACACCAACATTTACCCATTCCACATGTGTAAGGTGGTAAGGATGTCCATCCTGAGTTCCCAATCCATATACCCACGAGGGAATTTCCCTTCCTCTTGATCTTGTTTCCAGTCACCACTGTGGGCAGTTTTGGGCAATATACCTGTGATTGGGAAGGACGTTACAGAAAAAGAAAAGACGGTATACAGAGGTTCCAGAGAGCTGAGTTGTTACAACATTGGGTATATTGTGGGCAGTGCTTAGAGAAGTAGAAGCCAAACTTGTGGGAAGAAAAAATTCAGTTCCATCGTAAGATCTGGGAAGTCCTTGGGTCAAGCAGGCAGTAACAGAATGGAGATGGTCTGAGAGGTGAGACTTGGTAATTGCTGTCGGACTCGGGCCTGGTGTCTGAAATTCCCTGAGTTGCATAGACTAAAAGGATCCAGCACAGACAAGGCTTTGCAATATACCTCGGAGCCCATGGTAAGTGTTCTATGAATATAATAGGAAGCAAGAAACCCTAGCAGGTCCAGTGCAGCCTAGAAGTGCTCTGGTTACGTTCACATGGAGATCTTCCTTCTTTACCCTCCTTGTGCAATGGGATTCACTTGCTGTAGGGGAAGAAAAGGGAGGGACCTTAGAAAGTGGGAATCCTTGTCAACACTGGCATAAGTGGCAAAAGGCCAAATACTTGATTCTGAATTGTCCTGCCAGCAACTTTAGAGACATGAACAAATTCCTTTTCTTATATAGTGGGATACAGGAAAAACAATCATCTATAAGAAATAATATACATATTCATTCAACTAACATTTATTGAACACTTATAGTATACAGGAATTATTCTAAGTACTCTAGGGATTATAAAGATGTGTTTATTGATTATTTATTCATTCACTAACAGTCATATCAAACACCTACTCTGGCATTGTGCTAAAAGCTTGGGGTGCGGAAATAAAACACAACCCCTCAAGAGTCCATGGGGAAAAATCATTTCTTAAATTCCTACCATGTACCAAGTCTCAAGCCAGGAGCTTTCTGTACATTATTTCTACAATATCCGTAACAACTTTGAGCCTATTTTATAGGTGAAAAAACCAAAGCCTCCAAAGTTTAAGTCAGTTGTATGGCATTTCCTCAAAAAATTAAAAATAGGATGACCATCTGATTCAGCAATTCCACTTCCGGGTATATACTCAAAAGAATTGAAAGCAGGGTCTCAATATGGTCCAACCCATGACACTATCCATAATCACCAAAAGGCAAAGGCAACCCAAGTGTCCACCAGCAGATGAATGAACAAAAATGTGGTATATGCATACAATGGAATATTAGTCAGTCTCAGAAAGGAAGGAAATCCAACATTTCTGTCACTACAACATGGATGAAATTTAGGGACATTATGCTAACTGAAATAAGCCAGTCACAAAAAGACAAATACTGAATGATTCCTTTTAAATGAGGTACCCAGAACAAAGTCCTAGAGACAGACAATGGAACGGTAGTTGCCAGGGTATAGGGGAGAAGAGCATGGGGAATATTTGTTTAATGGGCACTCAGTTTTTCAAGATGAAAGGAGTTCTGAAGATTGGTTGCTTACTGATGTGAATGTAAACACTAGTGAACTGAACGTTTAAAAATGAATAAGATAGTAAATTTTTCTTTGGCAGCACTGATTGACTTGCAGGATCTTAGTTCCCTTACCAGGGATTAAACCTGGGCCACAGTAGTGAAAGCAGTGAGTTCTGACTACTTGGACCACCAGGGAACTCCCCATGATGGCAAATTTTAACAACAAGGATTTACTGTATAGCACAGGGATCTATATCCAATATTTTGTAATGAACTTTAAAGGAAAAGTATAGAAAAAGACTGTAGATATATATATATATATATATAGGTGTATGTATGTATAACTGAATCAGTTTGCTGTATACCTGAAGCTAACACAATATTGTAAATCAACTATACATCAATAAAAAATTTTTTTAAAGATGGTAAATTTTGTTATGTATATTTCTCCATAATAAAACAATTTCTTTTAAAGTTTAAGCCACCTATCCCAGATCTGATTCTAAGGTCCCATTTTTCTTCTCTTATAGAAACAAAGATAAGGAAGAAAGGAATGTGTCCTTGTTAAAAAAGTGAGTGTTAGTTGCTCAGTCATGTCTGACTCTTTGTGACCCCATGGACTGTAGCCCGCCAGGCTCCTCTGTCCATGGAATTCTCCAGGCAAGAATACTGGAGTGGGTTGCCATTCCCTTCTCCAGAGGATCTTCCCAATCCAGGGATCAAACCCGAGTCTCCAGCATTGCAGGCAGATTCTTTACCGTCTGAGCCACCAGGGAAGCCCAATGTGTCCTTAGAGGAATCCAAACAAGGAATAATTTACTAGTGTGTCATCCTTTGTCTCCAAATACAATAGCATGACTATTTTTCTCTGGGTAGTTGGGGCCAGAAAGCAGTACTAGCCAGTAGCCCCACTCTCAGTCAAGGTTTAACATCATTTACAGAGTCTGATTCAGACTTCTCTCAAAATTTCTGTTCAGGAAGATCTTCACCCTGTCCCCAGTCTCATCCACTCCCTTCTATCCACTCATGCTGCTTTGCAACTGCTCCCAGCTAAGAACAGAGGTCACTCCTAGTGGAGCCAGCTTCTGTGAAGGCGGAGGTGTGAAACCCCAGGCAAACCTGTGAAGCAGGCAACGTTTTTCTCTCATGCCTTGGACTTTCCTTTTCTGCAGCTGGCACAGAGCTAAGAGTTAGGAGGCTTGAGTTGCAGCTCCTGCCAGTAACTTGTGTGACCCTGGAGAGACAGCTGCCTTCTCTGGGCCTTGGTTTCCTCATCTGCCGCATAAGGGGTTTGTTCTACAAGGTATCTGAGGCTCCCCCTGCAGTGCTGATACTGTAGGAGCTTTGATGTCCTGACCCCTTCACTCCACTGCCTCCCCAGGGTCCCCCTGTTCTGTCAGACCTTCTGTTTCAACAAAACTAGTCTAGACAAGCTCTGATACGTTCATTCTCACAGGTACATTTTCTCCCAAGAGTATTTGCATTTCCACTGGGATCCAGATGAGAGGGAATGAGGCTCTAATTTGGACTTCTTTTGATTGCAGGAGCAAAGGGCTTTTGAAGGGGTAGGGGGGAGGCGGCGGAGGGACCCAATCCAGACACCAACTGGCAAGGCAGGGCCTGGTCTATGACTCAGCCCTCGGGTGCGGATCTCAGCACACCTCTGCATGTGCAGCCCAGGTGCGAACCCACCAGGTAGCCTCCTCTCCTTCCAGGGACTCTGGAGCGAGCTGGCAGCCCCTCTGTCTCTGAAGAAGTGAGTTCCAGCTCAGATACTGATGAGGTAATCGAGATCCCCAGTTTGAGCTGGAATTTGGCAGGAGGGCTGGTGGGGCAGCTGTTTGTGGTTTCTCTTTTCCTCTGAAGGAAAATCTGAGCAGATGATCTCCTAGGTGCTGCCTGTTTCCATGTGAGGGAAGCAGGATGTGGCTCCGGGTCAGTGGAATGGGAAGGGGTTTGGCAAGGGGAGTCTGGGGCGACATACAAGTGACATATTTCATGAGATGAAAGATCCCATCTTCTTTCAATAACTTCCTCAACTCTGCTTTTGTTCTTGGGAAACCTCATTTCTCCCCTAATATTTATTCATAAGGATTTTTGTTTTTGGAGACATCGAGGAACAGCTGCTTTGGGTCTGAGGGAATTCACTCCACTGTGAAGGCGGCTTTTCATCTACTCAGGGCAGCCAGGCTCCTCATCAAGAAACATCAGCTCCTCAGGGTGGAGGGGCCTCCAGCGCCAGCGGGATTAATGTGCAGTCGTGGAGGGCTCCCAGAATCCTCTGCTCCTGGCCAGGCAGCCCTGAGGCTTGGGCCCAGGGCAGGGGCAGCTTCAGGAACACAGAGAGGCACATGACAGGAGAGGCATTGGTGTCTGAGGACCTCATGGAGCCTCTTTGGCAAGCAAAGCTCTCTACTGGAGGCTCCGAGAGCTAGGAGATCCAGATGGTCCTTGTCTTTCAGAGGCTTGTGGCTAGTGGGAGAAACCAGGGACTTCTACCCACCAGAAAACAAATCCAATAAGTGCTCAGTGGGGAGTGCAGAGGGAAGACAGAATTAGAAAAAGATGTGCACAGGGTGGTTTTTTTTGTTTTTATTGATTCATAGTTAATTTCACAATGTTGTGTTAATTTCTGCCGTATAGCAAAGTGATTCAGTTATACATATACATACACTTATTATGTTCTTTCCTATTATGGTTTGTCACAGGATATTGAAGAGTTCCATATGCTATATAGTAGGACCTTGTTGGTTATTTGTTCTATATATAGTAGTTTGTACCTGCTAATCCCAAGCCATCCCTCCTCTACCAGCTTTCTCCCTTGGCAACCACAAGTCTGTTCCCTATGTCTATGTATCTGTTTCATAGATAAGTTCATGTAATATTTTAAATTCCACTTATAAGTGATATCATATAGTATTTGTTTTTCTGTTTCTGACTTACTTCACTTAGTATCCTCATCTCTAGGTCTATCCATGTTGCTGCAAATGGCATTATTTCATTCTTTTTGTGGCTGAGTAATATTCCATTGTATACATGTGCCACATCTTCTGTATCCATTCATCTATTAATGGACATTGAGGTTGTTTCCATGGCACAGGGTGGTTTCGACTGGGAAGTCAGGAATTCTAGAATGTCAAAGTCAAAAGTGACTTTAAGTTCTAGTCCAACCCTGTTACTTTCCAGAAGGAGAGACTGTGAGAAGTGACTTGTCTAAAGTCTACATCAAAGATGAGATTCAAATACAGGCCTTCTGGCCCGAGCCCAGGGCTCGTTCCTTTACATCTGAACTCTAGATGTCTGGTTTGCCCTACATTTTTGGTGTGCAGACTCAGCACAACTCACCAGGACTCACTAACCCTGCTCCTCCCAACTAGCTCCTCCTCAGTCTCAATCGTTTTGGTCTGGGTTTCCCCTCATCCTTCGCTGTTCACTGCTTTCTTATTTAATGCCCATGTGAGCAAACTCTGCTTTATCACAAGCCTCTGTAATAATGCTCATGGGATTGTGGAGACAAGGCTCCGGGTTCCACGTGAAAAAGAGTCTTGGGAAAGTTTTTGCCCCAGAAGGGAGCATTGACCTTCCAGAAAGAAAGATGTAGGCAAACCAGGACTGTCCTTAGTTCTTCCTGAGGCTCTGAACTGGTTCCTCTCATTTTGCACCATGGGCTCTTCAACTCTTCAATCCAACACCAAGTCCCATCTTCCAGGGCTTTCACCTGCTCCTGTCTTCCTGGTTACTTTCTCTCCACCTATCCCTTCCCCTCAATTCAAGTAGGAGCTTTTATTTATTTATCATTTAGGCTGCTTTGGATCTTAGTTGTGACCCTCAGGATCTTGGTTGAGTCCCACAGGGTCTTTCGGTACATCCTAGGGACTCTATTTGTGATGCGAACTCTGGAGCATGTGAGCTCAGGAGATGTAGCACATGGGCTTAGTTCCTCCACAGTATGTGGGGTCTTAGTCCCCCGACCAGGGGTGGAACCTGCATTCCCTGAATTGCAAGGTGGATTCTAAACCACTGGTCCACAAGGGAAGTCTCCAGGTTGGAGCTTTTAGAAATGTTTGTCATTGGTCCATTGGATTAACTTGGTCATTTGGATTAATGCTCCTAATTACACACCCACCACTGGCTCTGTTTCTGCTTCTCAAACCCTGAACACACTCCTGATGTTTTTCTCTAAAGAGAAATGTAGAGGATTCTTGGATATCTGCATCAAACGGGAGGAAATGGAAGATAACAGTGGTGAAGATCACAAGCAGGATAAAAGAGTAGAAACTAGGTGATGAATCAAGCCATCTGGCTAGGCTCTCCTGCGTTGCTGAGTGGTCTTGGGCAAAATCTTTAACATCTCTGTGCTTACTTTTCAGGTGAGGATAATATGGCCTATCTCATCAACCTTTAACATAATTTAAAGATCAAGCAGGATAGCAGGTTTAAAATTTTCTTGGGAGTTCCCTGGTTGCCTAGTGGTTAGGATTCTGGCCTTTCACTGCTATGGTCCGGGTTCAGTCCCTGGTCCGGGAGCTGAGATCTTACAAGCTGTGTGGTGTGGCCAAAAACACAAACTTTTCTTAATTTAAAAGAATATTGGAAAAAAAGAATATTGCCACTAAATAGCATCACTATTAAGATTTCCCACCAATCTTATTATATATTATATAAAACATATTTAAATCCACCCTCCTTCACCAGTGTCCTCTGAGATAGCTAACAAGTCAACCAAGTCTGAATTTCATCTCCTTTAATAATTTCTTTTCTGGGGAGAGGGGACTGATGAGCAGTGCCTTCAAGTGTGGCCTTCAAATCTAAGGAAGGGGAGTATTTGGGGTTGTTCCTTATTTTTTTGTGTGACATAAAGATTACTGGAAATCAGCCCATGTGTAAGTGTGTACAGGTGTATGTATGCTGTGCCAATGTTTAGATCTTATCTGATATTCTATTTGCATAACACAGTCACAAACCCCCTCATGCTTAAGATTAGGAAACCAATGTATGCACAAGGGTTTCTCTTCTGTCAAACTGTTGTGGGTACAAGGAAGCCAACCTGGAGGCAGGGGTTCCTAGGAACAGTACACCAGGGTGAAGATCTTGGAGCTAGAAGTCGGGACACTAATCCATTCTCACTTTTACTCTTCTACTGTGTATGCAATCACAGGCAAGTTCACCTCCCTGCCTTAGTTTTCCCATCTGTAAAATAGCCAGAATAAAATTATCTGAAACCCTCCATTCAACCCAATTCAACTGGGGATGAAATTCATTATAACAAGCTCTTCAAGTGTTTGGGAAGGAAGATGCTGTGTCAACCCCAAATAGTTTTAATATTCTCTGTTTCCAGAAGGAAGGGGTGTAGAGCTTCTTCAAGCTTAGCACCTGAGTGGTGGCTGGGGCCTGCAAGTGCCTCCATCTGCCCATGTCAGAGAATACACTAGTAACGGTGGTGCTAGAGGTGGATGCACCAGAGAGGGAGCTATGCTTCCCCAGCTTGTCAACGTGTCATTAGGGTGTTCCTGTGGGAACCAAGAGCAGAGTCAGGAGGCTGGAGATGTGGGAGGGAGCGGGGAGGGAGGAAGAGAGAAATGGAAGAGATGAAGGGGTCTATGCCAGTACCACATTCATCCCTGTCAGGAGGAGAGCTCTATCAAACCAAGGCCAGGCCTATAAATCAGGCCATAATTAGTTGCAAAGAGAAAGCTTTAACATCCTCATCAAATTGATTAATACATCTTGCAGCTCAGGACAGGCTAGCCCTGCCTCAGAAAAACTGCAAGCCTGCCCAGCTGGGTGGGGATGGAGCAGGGAGAAGGGACAGCTCTAGCTGCGGCTGCACAGAGCCTGGTGAGTTCTGTCCCTCTGTTTGCTTGCTTGAAGAAAGCTCTGACAGATGGTAGCCAAGGCCAGTGCCTAGTCCAGGAGGTCATCAGGGACCTGGAGCCTCAATAAACAAATGAATGTGTTGGTTTTGCCAAAGAACTAGTCCTGACACCACTGGCAAACTATTTTTTCCCCTCTGGGTCTCAGTTTCACCATCTATAAAAAGGACATGTTGGATCAGAAGAACTTTTTTTCCTTCCAGTTCTGACACCAAAAACGTCTGTGAGTCCAATGGACAGGGCATCTGGAGGTCATGACAAGTGAAGACCTGACTATAGGTTCAATTTCTAAGATATCCAATGGGAGGTCAGGAGTTTGGGATAAGCTTAAATAATTTGGTCTAATTCAGGCTTGTGATTACCAAGTTTTGCTGGTGTGTCCTTTCCTAAGGCCCAAGCAGCAAATACCTTTTATCTTTAAAGCCAGAACAGAGAGAAAAGACATAGATCAACTTGGGTTCACGTCCTGGCTCAATCACTGATTAGCTGTGTGTTTGAGAAAAGTTACCTGACCTCTTCAGTTTCCTTCTCTGTAAGATAATCATGTCTCCCTTCCTGGGTCATCATGACAAGTAGATCAGATTTATGGTCGACAAGTAAGAGCCAGTACTATTATTATTCAGCTGACTTTTGATATCTTAATAATAGCACCTAAATCACATGGAGATTGAAAAAGTAGTCCAGTAAAAAAAGTAAAGCCCTGAGTCCTCACAGGACATCCAACTAGTCACCTTCCTGGACTAAAACCTGAATAGGCAGCATATTGTTGTGTAAAAAGTTCCAGGGCTTGAATTTGGAAGATCTGGGTTCTGATCCCACCTTTGCAGCTTATGAATTGAGTGACTTCAAGCAAGACCCTTCACCTTTCTGAACCTTGCTTTCCTGAATCAGGAATGCTTTCACATTCAATCAGATAATGTGCGGGAAATGTCCTCATAAGATAGAAATCATTATTCAAATATAAGCAATATTATAGGTATTGGTCATTCTTGCTTACTGCTGACTGCCCTCAGGTCTCATGTCTGGAAAAACAAATCAAATAGGTTCTTTTCAAACCCCTGAGACATTATGTCTTCTATGAATCACACTTTTCTGGGTTCCAGCTTTAACAGAATCTCCATCCTTATAATAAATGAAGATTATTTGGTGGTGTTTGTGTCACATATAGGTTGATGTGGTAACACTAAGAAAAATCCATTCTATCTTCTTTCAGAATAATTGAATGGTTGGACACATGGCTGTATATATATATATATATATATGTATATATAGATGAGTGTATATATATATATATATTTATACACACACACATATATGTACATCAGTGACTAAGTTCTCAGTAGGGAATGGAGGAAGGAATGATGTGGACCACTTACAGGCCGGGACCTTAACAAATGGGTATACCTCTTTTATACTTTTTGTTCTTCCTGGGGCCCAGGACATGCATGTACCCTCAAAGCAGTTTGGATCAAGCAAACAAAGACCTTAATGGAAAAGCAAGATGGTGGGGATGGTGGAAAAGCAAGAATGAAGGAACCTGGGTCCTTGAATGAAGGACCCAGCATGAAGGAGAGCTTCTTGCCAGCCTGGAACTTAGACTGTTCTTAGAGAGAAAAATAAACTTCTATCTTGTTAATCTTGTTAAACTTCTATCATGAGACATCTTTATTAGGAGTTAAATATTTCATACTAATTATTTATTTGCATTGCCTCTCCCCCAGGAATCCAGAAATTTCCTTGTCCATCCTATTATGTCTAGGTCAAAGTGCCAAAGAAGATACTTCAGGAGGTTCCGCTGTTCCTGTCGTTTCTGAAGGCTGGGTCTACATCTAGGTGGGAGTCATCTTCTGGTAATAACTTTATTAAAGAACTCCTGATCTATATACCCGCTAAGAATCATCAGCTCTATACACTCCCTAACAATAACAAGTACATTTTCTTGTACCATGCTGTCATAACAAAACCGACTCTATTCCTGAAAAGTAGCGAGGCCACGTGGGGGAACACAAAGCAGAAAATAAGAGAACTGTAGATGGAAGACGCCTGAGGGACCCACAGGAATCTGAACTGTGGGTTCACCCAGGCCAGGTTAAGGGGCAGCGAAAACTCAGGGGCCATATACTGATAGAAATGGTCCAGAGGTGCCCAAATGACTCATCAAGGGCCTCTGATAGAGGAAGCGGAATTTTCAAAGTCTGCCCACTGCTCTCTTATGCTTCGAATCCCCAAGAAAACTTGACCTTTGCTGGCTGACTCACTGGCTTCCTCTTCGGTTTGTCATCATCAGTCAAGATTTTTACATAGCCTGTAACATTTAGAAAGCCTTCCTCCTGACACACACCCCTCCCCTTTTAGAATGTGGTCCTGGGCAGACTCAGAATTGCTCTCTGAAACATTTAAACTGAGCTCATGATTTAGAATGTGTGGACAGAATACCGTCTTTCAAGGGATCATGGGGAAGAGGAGAAAACGAAGGAAGGACCTGGGGCCAAATAGCCACCGATGGCAGTCACAGTGGTGGGGAGGGCTGGCCTCGCTTTGTCACACCGTTGGCCCAAATCACAGGTCAGGACCGGAAGGAAGTGCCAGTTGCAAATGTTCCCACCTCATCTCACAGCTCACCAAATATTATGGCCTAGCACATAAAAACCAGAATGCTAAGCTGCCAGGAGTGTTAAACTCAAGGAGCTGTGACCAGAAGCAGACAGGCTCAGGGGACGGGAGTAGGGAGGTGGCTGTGGCGGGCCAGCGGCTCCCATTAAGCCCCATGGCTCTCAGGCAGCAACTGAAACCGAGCAGGAAACTCAGCCCTTGCCTGGAAAGCCAGCTCTACCTCCTACCTCTCCATGGTGAGAGCATCAAGGGGAGTCCCGGGCCTCCCAAGCAGAAGCACGCTGCCTCTAAGTAGCAAGTAAAGGCTTTCAGGCCACATAAATCAATGAAAATTATCAGGAGTCAAGGTGAAAAATCTATCCTCCACCACTTGGGTGTTTGAGCCAAGTTTCTCCGTGATTTAGAACCATATAATTAGAGTGATCTGATATCTCTCTCTGTGTGTGTGTCTCTCTCTTTTTCCATCCTCCCTTCCTTTTCCAGACAAAGTCCTCTTGGATGAGGCAGGTTCTCCTCTGGCTGGAGGCTAGTGCCTGCACCTGTCAGCTCAGTACCCTGATGGATCTCTGTGTGATTCGCCTCTGCCCTGCCTGCCCCTTAATGAGCACTCTGGCCCCAGGGTAGGTATGAGTTGTGGGTGGAGAGCCCACATTCTGAAGAATGTTGCAGAAGTGAAGAGGTGTGGCTGCTGACCCCAAGTAAAATGCAGTGTCATCCCAGAGGTGGAGGGCTGGGGTAATCAAAATCTCTCAACTTTTGACCTTTGAACTGGGGAGAAGATTGATGATGGCAAGAAAGTTTCCCAGCCCTGTGCCTCCGGCCAGATTAGGGATATAATCTAGCAGCTGATGGAAGTGTGAGCTGGGATCCAGAGAGGGCAGGGGCCTGGATTTGTCTCAGAAAACAAGGACCTAGAGGGGCAAGGTGGTATGGGAAGCGAAGGTGGTACTTAGAGTTGGAGACACAGGTTCAAATGCCCTCTCTATCACTTACTACCTAGATGACCTTGAACAAGATTCTTAAGCTCTCTGAGACTCAGTTTCCACATTTTTAAAATTAAAATAATGATTCTCACAGAGTGGTAGTAAAGACTACATGAAAGAATGAAAGTTTCCTGGAACATAGCATCATCCACAACATGGTACCTTCCTGCCTCTTGACTCTTCTTCTTGCCCAAGTATATAGCAAGTCAGGGAAGGAATCAGAGCTCCAACCAAGATCTCCTAACTTCTCATCCAGGACCTGGTATCTAGCTCAGGAGTCTACCCAGTATAGGCTCTCAGTCTAGACAGTTTAACTGAATGGCAGAGCAGAATTAGAAGTTTACTCTCGAAGGCAGAGAGTTCCTAAAGGAAATCAGTCCTAAATATTCGTTGGAAGGACTGATGCTGAAGCTGAAGCTCCAGTACTTTGGCCACCTGATCTGAAGAACTGACTCACTGGAAAAGACCCTGATGCGGGAAAGATTGAAGGCAGGAGGAAAAGGGAACGACAGAGGATGAGATGGTTGGATGGCATCACCTTGATGGACAGAAGTTTGAGTAAGCTCTGGGAGTTGGTGATGAACAGGGAAGCCTGGCGTGCTGCAGTCCGTGGGGTCACAAAGAGTCAGACATGACTGACTAACTGAACTGACTAGAAAGCAGACTAGAACATGTCTGCTCTGAGGAAGGAAAACTCATACCAAGCATGGTGTTGTGCAGTGTACAATGCCAGGTTCAAATCTTGACTCAGCTACCTACAAGTCGAGACCCTGGACAACTCGCCAGGCCTCAGTTTCTCTCAATGTAAAGTGATTATAATTGTAATTCTTGCCACAGGGTTCATAGAAAAAGGGTTCTGAGGTTCCTAGAAAAAGTGGTGGGATAAACTTCTGCAAATCGCTCTATATGTATAATGGAATATAATGTATAATAGAAAATGTAATTATACTGTAAATCATTTCATTGACAGAATTTCTCTTAGGAGAGGAACTGTGCTTAGAAAATGCAGGGATTTTGATCAGCGTTCAGTTCTGAGTTTTGGACCTTGTTGCCCCTGGGCCTCACTTTTCTGAGGTTAAAAAGGTTGCTTAACCTCCCTGGTTAAGTTCCATCTTTAAGAAGAAATGTCTCTATTGCTTCTCCTTTGCTCACTCAAATACTTGAAAGATGAAAGAGGTAATAGATGTAAAGTACTCTGAGAGCTTTTAAACAAACAACCCCATTGTGAAAGTAAGCTATTATTAATACCACATCTCACATGCTAAAAAGCCTGCTTGATCCACCCTGCCCCCAGGAGCCCAAGAGGACATTTCCCTCTCTGTTTATCCTTTCTTGTCAATTGCCAAGTCTGTTCCACTTCGCTCTCTCTCTGCAGAAACAGAGCATATGGACCCCTCCTAAAAATACCCAAGACCAAATACCATGACCATATCAAAGGATTCCCTTCTTCCCATTCATCTCTAAAGCCTCCTTCAAAGATAGGGATGAACCCCCATGATGGGCTAGAAAATGTTAAATAAACAGCTTTCCAGAAACAAAAAGTCTTGTCCTGATCTGTAGCACTTGCCAATTTCCTCGGTGTAAATACTCCCACCATGCCTTCTTTCAAACTATCATTATGACATCATTGAGCACAGAACTGGGAAGAGATGTATAGTAGCACATCATCACACAGTATTTCTACCATATAGCTATGATAGACACAAATAACTTCAAAAGGTTAGGTTATAGTAAAATTTAGCAAAATAATTATGAAGGGATGAGTTTTTACTATTTTTGTTTAAAAATATAGTTTATTTAATTCAGCTGTATTTTAGTTTTTTTAAACAGCTGTTTTATAAAATTCTTGAAAACTAAAAAATCAGTGTTCACAAAGCAGCTCCAGTCTACCCCTCTAGGGCTCACACGAGAACGCAAAAATAGACAGTCGCACAGAAGCCAAGGCATGTTGGAGAAAGTGCCAAGTGCTCCTGTCATATACTTTTCTATTCCAGAAACAAGAATCACACAGTAGGGACTTCCACTTCCCTTGTCCAGTGGTTAGGATTTTGCCTTCCAATGCAGGGGGTGCAGGTTCAGTCCCTGATTGGGGAGCTAAGATGCCACATGCCTCACAGCCAAAAACCCAAAGTAGAAAACAGAAGCAATATTGTAACAAATTCAACAAAAACTTTAAAAATTATTTTAAGCATCACACAACAAATAGTATGTAGGATTGAAAATGGCTCCTTCAGTCTCAAAGATCCTCAGATTGGAGGTGCTCGTCTAGTCCCCTTCCCTAATCATGAGCAAGAACTCCTCCTGAGTCTGTTCTCCAGGGTCCTGTATTGATCAGGATTCCCCCTGGGAAAGGTATGGCATTCGGACAGGGCCTGTTTACCAAGAGTTTAATAAAGGCATATCTCTGAAGATATAGGCAAGGTTCAGAGAAAGGTACAGGGTGGTGAAGGAAGCCAGAGTGGGAACCCATTCCCCAGAATCTGAAGACAGCTGTAGAGAGGGTGCCCCACAGGAGCTGTGGCCTTCAGTTGAGGACCACAGTCACTGCCAACCTGAGGCCCAGTTGGCAGGGACCTGGAGGAACAAGGACCCCCATCTCCCACTCCCCCTATCTTCAGTCTTCTCTGGGGACTCACTGCATGATGTAAATGTGTCCTCCTTCCCCTTTAAAAGGGCTTTGCTGGTAGCTCAACTGGTGAAGAATCCACCTGCAATGCAGGAGACCCCAGTTTGATTCCTGTGTCGGGAAGATCCCCTGGAGAAAAAATAAGCTACCCACTCCAGTATTCTTGGGCTTCCCTGGTGGCTTAGCTGGTAAAGAATCCACCTGCAATGCAGGAGACCTGGGTTCTATCCCTGGCTTGGAAAGATCACCTGGAGAAGGGAACGGCTACCCAATCCAGTGTTCTGGCCTAGAGAATTCCATGGACTATATAGTCCATGAGGTCTCAAAGAGTCGGACATGACTAAGCAACTTTCACGTTCCCCTTCAAAAACTTCAGGTAAAGGCACTGTTTCTTGAACACTGGATGAACCCAACCAGAAATCAGAGGGCAAGGGAGCCTGCTGAAGCAATTCTTAGGGGTCACTTTCCAGCACTAGCATCAAGAACAGGAGAGGAAAAGGAGAGGTCATCCAGCGCAGACTTCGGTGGGTCATTGCAATTAGTCATTCCCACCCTAGGACCCTAGACTTTTGAAACTTCAGTGGGCAAACTAACGGTTTAGGGATTACAAGGTGATTTCTGATTCAAGAGGTTTTGGTCATGGCCTAAGATCCCAGGTGAGGCTGATGCTGAGGCTTATGAACCACCTTTTGGATAACAGGCTCTTAGGCCACACTTATCCCACCATCTAAGCCCCAGTGAGCTTGTCTAAGGAAAAATCAGAGCTAAAAAATCAGAGGTAAAAAAACCCTCTTAGTCATTCCCTTCCCACTTCTTACCTCCTCTTCTTTTCCTTCTCTCCAGATACTCTCTGATGCAACTCAGTAATCTCAGTTGTCTCCCTGGATTCTGTTCTCTGCCCCACCTCCCAGCACCAAGCTAGAAAGAGGTGGATTTGCAGAGACTTTACTGAAGGCAGGCCTCTCCACTGGAGGAAACCCTCAGAGAATATTTCCAATTCCCTACAACCTCCTCTATTTCCTCCTCTCCTTGTTCTCACCCCCACAGTCAAAGTGGCTTGAGAAAGCCAGTGACCTCCTAAAAGGATAATATTTTCAGCCAAACTCTGCAATGGGATAAGTGGAAAGTGCCCCCAACGCCTCACTAGAATTTTCCCCTGGGTAGGATAACAACCCAAGGGCCACTGTATTCTTGATGCTGCCAGAGTGTCCTTACTGATGGACCTTGGCTATGATTCAGGCCCCTCTCCATGGCTGGCACATAATGCAAGCCCTTTTGAAGGCACAGCTCTAGAAACTATTCATAAACCCTAAATATTGAATAAACGAGTGTGCTTGTGTTTGTGTGTGTGACGTATGGCCACAAGGAGAAAACTCTTGGGTGGTACTCCCATTCCTGGTCATGCACAAGTCAGAGATGCTCCCATTTTTGGATTAACGGGAATCCTCACTCAGCGAATGATGAGTGCTAGAGAGAAGGTTAAGCCTTTATCCTTTATATGTCAAGGATGCATGGACTTGTGAGGCTTAGGAAGGATACCACAAGGTTAGCCACATTCCAAAACAGGAGGAAGCAGCTGCGGCTTTGGTTCTTGGTATAAGAAAGTCAGGCCCTAGGGATATCCCCATTAATTCCAGATACGATGCAAGTGTGTGTGTGCTAGCTTATACATATGCTCTAAGTACATTGGGGGTGGCCAAGGGATGTAAAGCTGGAAAGTAGATAAAGGAAATGGATGAACATAATTCCTTCTCCTCAGAACCTAGATGATCTTAAAGAGGGACAATGCAGCAACAAAGGTAATTGGATCCAGTGCCTTCGAGACTTTCCCCATTACCTGTGTTCACTTGCCACAACTCCTGCATAGAATCATTTCTAGGAAAAGGCACAGTAAAGTGAGAATTTCCCAGGAATGGTCTGTTAGTAAGATCAGAAAGATATCCAGATCCCATGATTAAAAGACTCCCCTAGGCACACGTGGGGCTTCCCAGGTAGCTCAGCTGGTAAATAATCCACCTGCAATGCAGGAGACCCCAGTTTGATTACTGGGACGGGAAGTTCCCCTGGAGAAGGGATAGGCTACCCACTCTAGTATTCTTGGGCTTCCCTGGTGGCTCAGATGATAAAGAATCCACCTGCAATGCAGGAGACTTGTGTTTGATCCCTGGGTTGGGAAGATTCCTTGGAGGAAGGCATGGCAATCCACTCCGGTGTTCTTGCCTGGAGAATCCCCATGGACAGAGGAAACTTGAAGGCTACCGTCCATGGGGTCACAAAGAGTTGGACACGACTGAGCGACTAAGCACAGCACAGGGACACATGTCCTGTGCCTGGGGATAATCCTTCTGTTCCTTCTTCCAAGAGAAAACAAAGAGTCTCCAGACATCTGGCTCAGGAACATACTGTCCTATAACACTTGCCTTTTCATTTATTTGGCACTTACCACAAAAGCTCCCAACACCATAGTGCAACTTGCAGTTTACAAGGAACTCTTCAAATCCATTTGTTATTGTTTTGTTATGAAGTCATGTCTGATTCTTTTGCGACCCCATGGTCTGTAGCCTGCCAGGCTCCTCTGTCCATGGGATTTCCCAGGCAAGAATACTGGAGTGGGTTGCCATTCCCTTCTCCAGGGGATAGTCCCAACCCAGGGATTGAACCCGCATCTTTGGCATTGGTAGGCGGATTTTTCACCACCAAGCCACCAGGGAAGCTCTCAAACACATCATTTAATTTTTACAAGAAATCTATGAGATAAGGCGAGACAGGTTTATCACCATTTTTTAATCAAGAATCTGGGGTTTCAAGAAGTTAAATAAACTATGTAAGGGCACGAGACTCTTAGGGAGTGGGGCCAGGACTGGGATTCAGGTTTCCTAATTCCTAATACAGTATCCTTTCTGCTGCCTTCTTTTCACACACTTCTTTGCCTATTAGATACCATTTTCATAGCTTCTGATTTTGTTCCCTCACATATATGTCAGTGCCCTGACAGCCTGGACTTTATCTGTCTGCATTACTAATATTTCCTCAACACCTGTGACAGTGCCTGTTACATCATATGTGCTTAATACAATTATGTTGAATCAGTGAATAAATGAAATAGATTATAGGTGATCTGAAGGTGGGGCTCTAACTTTGACTTCTTGGGATCTTTCACAATCATTACACAGTAGAAGAGTAAATATTACTGATAAGAAAAATGACCTAATATCCAGAGGGTGTGACTTACTCCCAAGAAGTAGTCCGCCCTGGAAGGTAATATATTTTGAGGAAGAGGGTCCCTGCCGTGGCTTCTAGAATTCTAAGCACAGACTATATTTAGCCTTTCTCATTACCTTCAACTGACCCTTGCTCATCCTCAGGGTGAAGACATTTGCCCTGTGAACAGATGCCCAGAGGTTCAGGCCTGTGTGTTTTTGATTTAGGAAAGAGGCACAATGGTTTGTGTCTCCATGTGCTCCCACTGTCACCAGATAGAATAAAATGGCTTGTTTCTCTTGGCAGCCTACACCCAACAGCTCCCCATGTGTGTGTTGCTTTCTTCAATTTTCCCCTCTACAAAATCTGGTCATGTTTAATAACAATAAATCAGAGGAGAGATTGCAGCCCGGAAGAGAAGTCTGGGGCAGCCAGGGTTTCCACATCTGGGGCCCATTCAGGTTGAAGCGATGACAATTCCTAATAAATGTTAATGGAGAACCTCCTCAGATTCATACACTCCAGCAATAATTTAGCCTGTCTCCATGCCAGATGACCTTTTGAACACGCAGAATACACCCATCATAGCACCAGCTACAGCCCTGGATTTCTTCCTGCATATGAAGTGGAAAAAAAACCAACAAGACTTGTTATTGATCATATTTCTCCATTTTCCTTTCCCTAGAATCTTCTTCAAAGGCTCATGGAGCCTTGGGGGCCCCAGCCACCCAGGTGGTTAGAGGCAAGGAAGTCAGGTTGAAGGATGTTTCCCTCTGCTCCTAAAAGAGGCCTCACAAAGTCTGCTAGCCAAAGGGCAAGAGACAGGGTTGGACCTCAAAATACTGTCCACCAACTAACTTTAGCCTCTGAGACCCTTTGCTGATTCTGCTTGCTCTGGCCCTTTCATCAGCCACTCCCCAACCTCCTGCTACTTATAACTAGTCAATCTTCAAGGCTGGCTTTAGTCTTTGGTTTTTCTCTTCCTACCCCATCACGTCCATGAGTCTAATGTCTGTGTGCAGGTTTCCAGCTCTGATCTCTCTCTCAAGATACAGTCCTGAGTTTCTAACTAGGGACTGGGTGTTTTCACTTGATAACTAGCCACTGTCTAAAATTCCGTGTGTCTAAGCTATCATCTCACCCAAACACAGCTGGCCTCTTCTCCAAACTTCCACATTTCTAAGTGTGCTTCTGCTTTCAACTATATAGACACTCCCCATCTGCTGACCCCCTTTCCTATCTGGTGAGAAGCTCACTGAATCTTCTATCCCAATCTCATGCCTTTTAACTTCCACCACCACCCCACACTCCATGCTGTTATCATCTCACTTTGAAATTTCCTCCTACCTGGTCTTTCTGTGAAACCACCCCTGAACACAGCAATTAGATACAGTTTCCCATGATGCTTTTTTTAATTGAAGGATAATTGATTTATAGAATTTTGTTGTTTTCTGTCAGACCTCAGCATGAATCAGCCATAGGTATACATATAGCCCCTCTCTTTTGAACTTCCCTCCTATCTCCCTCCCCATCCCACTCTGCTAGGTTGATACAGAGCCCCGTTGGAGTTTCCTGAGCCACACAGCAAATTCCCGTTGGCTATCTATTTTACATATGGTAAAATAAGCTTCCTCTTGTTACTCTCTCCATACATCTCACCCTCTCCTCCTCTCTCCTCACGTCCACAAGTCTCTTCTCTATGTCTGTTTCTCTATTGTTGCCCTGTAAGTAAATTCTTCAGGACCATTTTTCTAGGTTCCATATATATGTGCTAGAATATGATATTTATGTTTCTCTTTCTGACTTACTTCACTCTGTATAATAGGTTCTAGGTTCATCCACCTCATTAAAACTGACTCAAAGGCATTCCTTTTAATGGCTGAGTAATATTCCATTGTGTATATGTACCACAACTTCTTTATCCAGTCATCTGTTGATGGACATCTAGGTCGCTTCCATGTTCCAGCTATTGTAAATAGTGCTGCAACGAACAATGGGATATGTGTGTCTTTTTCAGTTTTGGTTTCCTCAGGGTATATGCCTAAGAGTGGGATTGCTGGGTCAAATGGTGGTTTTATGCCTAGTTTTTAACGGAATCTCCATACCATCTTCCATATTGGCTGTATCAATTTATATTTCCACCAACAGTGCAAGAGCATTCCCTTTTCTGCACGACCTCTCCAGCATTTATTGTTTGTAGACTTTTTGATGATGGCCATTCTGACAAGTGTGAGGTGATAGCTCATTGTGGTTTTGATTTGCATTTCTCTGATAATGAGCGACATTGAGCATCTTTCATGTGTTTGTTAGCCATCTGTATGTCTTCTTTGGAGAAATGTCTGTTTAGGTCTTTTTCCCACTTTTTGATTGGGTTGTTTGTTTTTCTGGTATTGAGTTGTATGAGCTGCTTGTATATTTTGGAAGTTAATCCTTCATCAGTTGTTTCATTTGCTATTATTTTGTTCCATTCTGAGGGTTGTCTTTTCACCTTGCTTATAGGTTCCTGAGGTGGATCATAGAGAATCTTGCTTTGATTTATGTCATCGAGTGTTCTGCCTATGTTTTTTATTCTAAGAGTTTTATAGTTTCTGGTCTTACATTTAGGTCTTTAATCCATTTTGAGTTTATCTTTGTGTATGGTGTTAGGAAGTGTTCTAATTTCATTCTTTTACATGTAGCTGTCCCGTTTTCCCAGCCCCATTTATTGAAGAGGTTGTCTTTGCCCCATTGTATATTCTTGCCTCCTTTGTCAAAAATAAGGTACCCATGGGTGCATGGGTTTATTTCTGGGCTATCTTGTTTCATTGGTCTATATTTATGTTTTTGTGCCAGTACCACACTGTCTTGATGACTGTAACTTTGTAGTATAATCTGAAGTCAGGAAGGTTGATTCCTCCAGCTCCATTCTTCTTTCTCAAGACTGCTTTGGCTATTTGGGTTCTTTTATGTTTACCTATTAACTGTAAAATTTTTTGTTCCAGTTCTGTGAAAAATATCATTGGTAATTTAATAGGGATAGTATTGAATTCATAGATTGCATTTGGTAGTATAGTCATTTTCATATTATTGATTCTTCCAGGAACATGGAATATCTCTCCATCTGTTTATGTCATCTTTGATTTCTTTCATTAGTGTCTTATAATTTTCTGTGTACAGTTCTTTTGTCTCCTTAAGTAAGTTTATTCCTAGATATTTGATACTTTTTGTTGCAATGGTGAATGGGATTGATTCCAAAATTTCTCTATCTGATTTTTCATTGTCAGTATATAGAAATGCAAGTGATTTCTGTGTATTGATTTTATATTGTATAGATTTGCTAAATTCACTTATTAGTTCTATCAATTTTCTGATACTATCTTTAGGGTTTTCTATGTACAGTACCAAGATGCTATCTTGATAATGTCCTTCCCCAGCTGAAAATTATTCTGTGGCTCCCCACTGACTTATTATTATTATTGTTATTCAAAGTTCTTCATAATTAGGTGCCCATTGAACAAAAATTACATAATGCTGGAGTTATATTTTTATATTGTAGATCTCATTGTTTTTCATTGTTTTCCCCTTACCTGGCTAGTGACATGCCTAATTAGAATTCATTTATTTATTCAACAAATAGTTTTTGAGCTACTGCTACATGCCAGGGTCTGCTGAGTACTGGAGGATGAAGTGATAACAAGCATGATGAACACTGTCCCTAGCCATATGAAAACATTTTCTAGTAGGGGAGACAAATAAAAAAAGAAAACAGCAAATAATGAAAATATTGGAAACTGTGAAAAGTGCTAAGTAAGTGTTGAGAGAGAATAAGGGAAGTCTAGGTGACGCTAGTGGTAAAGAATCTGCCTACTAATGAAGGAGAGCACGGTTTGATCCCTGGGTTGGGAAGATCTCCTGGAGAAGGGAATGGCTACCCACTCCAGTATTCTTGTCTGGAGAATCCCATGGACAGAGGAGCCTGGTGGGCTACAGTCCATGTGGTCGCAAAGAGTTGGACATGAGTGAGTGATTTTAATGGTATTTTAATCAGGTCTCTAAACTCTCACTTCTCCCACTGCTACCTCTCTGGTTCCTGAAGGATATGGTCACTTTTGAGGAACCACCCTCTAATAGCTCCAAAAAAGACAGGCATAAATAATACTTTGTAAAATAAATCATTCCCCTGTGCCTGTGTGCCAAGTCACATCAGTCGTGTCCGACTCTTTGCAAACCACTGGACTGCAGCCCAGCAGGCTCCTCTGTCCATGGGATTCACCAGGCAAGAATACTGGAATGGGTTGCCATACCCTCCTCTAGGGGATCTTCCTAACTCAGGGAGGGAACCAGCGTCTCTTACCTTTCCTGCATTGGCAGGCAGGTTCTTTACCACTAGCGCCACCTGGAAGCCTCACGCCCCTAGTGCATCTCTATTTTTGTAGCCCAAATAGATATCAAACAAATCAAGCTACGTTTCTTGAGTTCAGAATTAAGGATGTAACCTAGTGACTCCTTGCTTGGCCTGCAGATGGAAATGAATCTTTACCTTAATATATGAGGAATTTAGGTTAGACATAGGGAAAAACTTACCGGCAAAATTTCAGTGGAACGGATGCCTGAGGGAGTGTATCAATCCACTTTACTGAATAGTGCTAGTGCTGTATGCCTTCCTAGGGCTTCCCAGGGTTTCCGAAGTCTTCCCAGGTAGCGCTAGTGGTAAAGAACCTGCCTGCCAATGCAGGAGAAGAAAGAAATGTGGGTTCAGTTCCTGAGTCAGGAAGATCCCCTGGAGGAGGGTATAGCAACCCACTCCAGTATTCCTGCCTGGAGAATCCCATGGTCAGACAAACCTGGAGGGCTATAGTTCATGGGGTCACAAAGAGTTGGACACGACTAAAGTGACTTAGCATGCTGTATAACAAATAACCTAAAAGCCTAGAGGTTACAATCCTTATTTCTTGCTTATTGGTTTGCAGACGGGCTACAGTACTTCTGTTGCAAGTTGTGGGTCTTGTTCAGGTCCACTCTGTGTACTTTCTGATTCTGGGACCCAGGCCAAAGTGACAGGAGTGTGCTCTTCTCACAGCCAAGGATAGAAATGGAAAAGCCAAGCCAGACCAAGCAAGTGGAATTGAAATCTCTGCTTACATTTCATTGGCCAAAGCAAGTCATAAGGCTAAATCCATCACCCGTGGAGTGATAAGTTTTCACCCCCCGTGGAAGGGCAGAGAGGACAGTGAATACTTGCTGAACAATAATACACTCCAGCGCCAGGAGGTTATGGAGTTTCCTTCACAAGTGGTCTTTACAAATGAAAGAGATTGTTATCTATCTGGGTTCCTCTGGGTACCATATTATCTGAAGTACAGCAAAAGAGGACCAGAAGACATGACTTCTTAAAGATGCCTATTTTGGTACAAGGGCAATGTAATTCGTGTTTGCTATCTGGTTGCCACTGAAGCCCCTTTTCCTTTTCCACCAGAGCTGTGCCATGGGGGTGATTTGTAGCCCAAGTCTTAATATCAGAGTCTCTATGTGATTGTATACAAGTGACAGTCGCAGAGCAAACATAAATACAGAAGAGGTTCTGATACCATCGGGGAACAGTATTCCTGCCATCAGGCCAGCTTTGTCTGCCACTGCAGTGCAGTTAAATCTGGAATGAAATTGGAGAGCTAACTGATGGTCAGAGGGGACCAGGAAAATTTCCATTTGTAACAGAGGCAGGGCTCAGCAAAAGGCAAGGCATGACTTTACCATGGCTAGATAAATTCAGTTTACATACATTTATATATTATATTAAATCTCTTAATGGTTTTAATATTTGAACTTATCCAAATGGAAAGACAGGGGCATGATTGTGAACCCATACCCTCAGCAGCTCTTCACTTCAAGTTTTCAATCTGTACCCTCAACAGTAACCTGACTCTGTCTTTTTACCCCAAGGTGCTCATTCTCCTTCTCCCCTCTCAGTATTTGCTCCCAGGAACCGTTTCAGTGCTACTCAAGGTATAGACTCCAGACCATGGCAACTGCATTATCTGAGCACTTGTTAGAAATGCAAATTATTGGGCCTTTCCCCCTGACCTGCTGAATCAGAATCTCTGGGGATGGGGTGGGGAGGAGTTGTTCCAGGAAGCTGTGTTTTGTTTTTTTTTTTAATGTGAGTAAACTTTATTACTTTTCCAGAAAATATTTTCAATAAGTTGGTAATGTACCAACAAACTTAGGCTCATACACCTTTGAAATTTTAAAGTAATCTTCAATGATGTTGATCAGGAAATTCTTTCATGGGTCCAGTCTCCAGAATTGTATCACCTGAAAATATTCTGGGCTTCTTTTCAATGATGGTATATGGTTTTGTAGTCACATGATACTTGAGATAATAATGAATAATCCAGACAGGAATAAGTACATGGGTAAAAGCAAAGATACTGTGTCGGTATGTCTTATAGATCACGTTCTTCCAGAGAGCTCCGTCTTGCAAAAATTTATTCCAGAATTGCTCCACAGGCGACACCCTCTGCGGAGGCAGCATCGGTTCCCGCGGGCTCAACTCCTTTCAGCCATCGCCTTCTCAGCTCTCGCAGCTGCTGCAGCCGCAGTTTCTGGTCAGGCGGATACCCCGACATGTTGCTGCTGATACCAAGGCAGCAGGAGATGGAGCGCACCCGAACCAGGAAGCTGTGTTTTAATAAACTTTTCAACCTAAGCACATCCACTGAAGTTTGCGAACCAAGGCAGGTCTGACTCAGTAGGTCTGGGGCAGAAGCCATGACTTGCAGGGCTAACAATATGCAGATGACAGAGATGCTGTTGTCTGTGGACCACACTTCAAGAGCACTGCTTTAGAAGTCAATCATATACACATGAAATGACAGCCAACAGTAAAAGTCTTACTAGTCCTGAGAGGATAGGATCAAAGTCTTAGTGAGAGTCACTAATAGTGGCATTTCAGATAAGAGCCACCAGGTTAAAAAAACCAAAAAGCTTTTTTTTTTTTTTTTGCTCAGAGGGTGGACCTGGAGCCTCTGAAGCCACAGGGATTAGCTTTCTTCCATACACAGAGCTCATCCTGGTTGTGATGATTAAAAAGGAGGTGCTGTATGGGCGGAAAACATGGAGTCAGAAGACCTGGATTCTGGTTCTTACCCTGTCACTGAGAATGTCATCATGGTTGGGTCCTTCTCTCTCTGCTGCTGCTGCTAAGTCACTTCAGTCATGTCCGACTCTGTGTGACCCCATAGTCGGAAGCCCACCAGGCTCCCCCGTCCCTGGGATACTCCAGGCAAGAACACTGGAGTGGGTTGCCATTTCCTTCTCCAATGTGTGAAAGTGAAAAGTGAAAGTTAAGTCACTCAGTCGTGTCCGACCCATAGCGACCCCACGGACTGCAGCCTACCAGGCTCCTCCATTCATGGGATTTTCTAGGCAAGAGTACTGGAGTGGCTTGCCATTGCCTTCTCCGCTTCTCTAATTCTCCTCTATAAACTGAAGATGGGAGCTACACAAGCTCTACCACCCCTACTCCCTCCCCGCTTTTCTTATTACACAAGATTACCTTAACAACAGTTTTCTCTCCACATACCTAGTTCAGTTCAGTTCATTTCACTCAGTCATGTACAACTCTTTGAGATCCCATGGACTGCAGCACACCAGGCCTCCCTGTCCATCACCAACTCCTGGAGCTTACCCAGACTCAAGTCCATTGAGTCAGTGATGCCATTCAAACATCTCATCCTGTGTCGTCTCCTTCTCCTCCTGCCCTCCATCTTTCCCAGCATCGAGGTCTTTTCAAATGAGTCAGTTCTTTGCATCAGGTGGCCAAAGTATTGGAGTTTCAGCTTCAGCATCAGTCCTTCCAATGAACACCCAGGACTGATCGCCTTTAGGATGGACTGGTTGGATCTCCTTGCAGTCCAAGGGACTCTCAAGAGTCTTCTCCAACACCACAGTTCAAAAGCATCAGTTCTTCAGCACTCAACTTTCTTTACAGTCCAACTCTCACATCCATACATGACTACTAGAAAAACTATAGCCTTGACTAGACGGACCTTTGTTGGCAAAGTAATGTCTCTGCTTTTTAATATACTATCAAGGTTGGTCATAACTTTCCTTCCAAGGAGCAAGTGTCTTTTAATTTCATGGCTGCAGTCACCATCTGCAGTGATTTTGGAGCCCCCCAAAATAAAGTCTGTCACTGTTTCCACTGTTTCCGCATCCTTTTGCCATGAAGTGATGGGACCGGATGACATGATCTTAGTTTTCTGAATGTTGAGCTACCTAAGGGAGTCTCAAAAACATGGGAACACCAAGGTTTAGAATTGAAGGCTAAGTTAAATACTTAGCCCTGAGTTACACTATGAATCATGGGGGGAGTTAGGACTGACTCTTCCACCACACCCTCCTTAGGGTAATGCTTGGTGCTGAGCCAGACTCTCAGGGTTGGGATTTCAACCTCCCACCTACCAACTGTGTGACTTTGGGCTTGTTACTCTCGGAGCTGTAGCTTTCTAGTCTATAGAACAAGGACGACAATAAAACCTACCTCATTGGGTGGTTGTCAAGTTTAAAAGCGTTAATATATGTTAAGCGCTTACGACAGTGTCTGACACGAGAAAAGCACTGGATAAACGTCAGGGGCTGCGAAAGAGGAGGGGCCGGTCAATCCCTGCCATCGAGCGGTTGAATTCTCCAGATCAGGCTGCAGGTCTTTGTCTCTCCTGTAGGTGGCGCCTCCCCTCGTTGAGCAGGCTACCTGCGCCCTGGCGCGCTAGAGGAAGTAAGTTTCTTTACATCTCTGCTCTGTTTAGTATTTCTAGAGCCGGCTCTTCTGCAGTCCCCTGAAACCTGTGCCCAGGACAGCTAGGTTTGGGGATACCGACTTCCTTCCTGGAGTGGCTCCGCTCCACCCCACCTCCATCAGAGGCCACTCACCACCCCTGGAAGCCAGAGCCTCCCCGCGGATGCGACCCTGTAGGCCTTGTCGTGGGAGGATTTAACTCCCAGCACCTGAGCCAGGGAGTTCAGTGGGAGTTTCTTTCCTGCTCGGTTAAAATGACAAATTGGTACATGAGCGCTTAATGAAAGATGCTGGAAACGTCCGTGGAGATCAGAAAAATCGCCTCTCCGAGCTGACAGCCAGGCCATCTGCATTCCCACATTCCTATTAATTCCTTAACAATAAACGACAGGAGCGCCTAGAGGGTTAACAGCTTAATTTAATCTCTGAGATTCCTTCGTGAAGCATTGAGAATTAGAAAGGCATTTACAAAACGTTATCTGCACACCTGATTTTTTCCCCACTTGATGTGTCTTCTGGAACAATCACACCTATTCCTGACAGATCTTGCATAGAGGCTCTGCCCCTCTGACTGATAGAATACTCTCCACTGTGCCACTCTTGGGCTCCTTGAACCACATCATTGGGCTCCCAGTATCATGGGATTTGGCCTCTTAGTAGGCACCCCAAATGCTGGTTTACTTTATTTCTCTAGGGCCTTTTAGGAACATAATAGAGCTGGAAAGGTGATGTCCCTGCTTCAGGTGAATTTCCTTCCCTAGTGAGGAGTAAAGGGAAGAGGTACTTAGTAGCAACAACCAGCTTGGAGTGCTATCAGGTCAGGTTTTGAGAGTCTCTGGAAGATCATGAGCTACCCAGTGGAGAAGCTCAATTCTAGTGCCATTCTATGGATAAGGAAACTGAGACCTCGAAATGTTTAAAAGTTTGTTTAAGGTCATATATCCAGATAGGGGCTTCCTTGGTGGCTCAGAGGTTAAAGCGTCTGCCTCCAATGCGGGAGACCTGGGTTCGATCCCTGGGTCAGGAAGATCCCCTGGAGAAGGAGATGGTAACCCACTCCAGTATTCTTGCCTGGAGAATCCCATGGACGGAGAAGCCTAGTAGGCTACAGTCCACGGGGTCGCAAAGAGTCAGACACGACTGAGTGACTGAATGGAACGGAACGGATCCAGATAATGCCAAAGCCCCAGAGTAGGATTCAAGTCTCTTTACTCCCCGGTAAATATTTGTTCGATAATAGATTTCATCTTACAAGATCACTCCCATCACTGGTTGGTGGGGGCTGTCCAGAGCCCTGTGGACTTACTTCTCAGAAAGCCTTGGTCACAGTTTGGAGATGCCTTTCAGGGACAGAGAAGGGGCAGAGGTGCCAGGTATTTGCAGTCTCTGCACTTTTCAGTCTGCTTCCTTTGGGTTAGGCATTAAAAGACTTCTATTAAACTGGAAATGTTATCTGGGAGGAGTAATGCATTAAGCCATTATCTGTCATTAACACCTTGGCTGGAATTCATTCAAGATTAGTTTGCTGGTTGCCCATCAGGTCCCTGAGGGAATGAGAGTTTTGACCAGGATAGGGGCCTAGGAAAGGACATAGAACCTTGCACTGGAGGGTGCAATATTTGAGGGCTCAGTGCAGAAAGGACTTAGAAGACACTGCATATCCAGAGGGGCTGAGGTAAGAGGAAGAAGTGACCCTGAAGACTGTTGCACAATCCTCTCTTGGCTTGCTGTGCTGTGCTTAGTTGCTCAGTCATGTCCGACTCTTTGTGACTCCATGGACCGTAGCCTGCCAGGCTCCTCTGTCCATGGGGATTCTCCAGGCAAGAATATTGGAGTGGGTTGCCATGCCCTCCTCCAGGGGATCTTCCCAACCCAGGGGTTGAACCCAGGTTTCCTGCATTGCAGGCGGATTCTTTACCAGCTGAGCTCCCAGGGAAGCCACCTTTGCATAATATGGTTTCTACCAATCACATTGTTTGATTCTCAGTTTCTTCAAATGTAACACGAAGAGTGAGCTGGACTAGATCGCAGGTTCTCATACATATTAGAACATATTAGCATCATCCAGAGGGCATTAAAAAAAAAAAAAAAACACCTCAAAACCAATATTTGGGTCCTCCCAGGCTAATTAAATCAGAATGTCCAGAACTGAGCCCTGTGCCTCCTTTTCCCACATCTCTATAGAATATCCTGGTATGAGTCATTATACCATCCAGTCCTTATCCACACACTAACATATTTTATATATTTACAATTCCAGCTTCTGGATAGTTTCACGTTTTTTAATGTATCAAAATGCTTACATTGGCAGGTAACAAGAATATTTAAAAGCCTCAAAAGCAGCTTTCACTGTCTCACAAAAGAAGTGTAAAGGTCCTACTTTGGTTCATCAGCTGCAAAATACTACAGCTGACCAGACTTCTTTTATCCTTTTGTTTCTTTAGTCTCACCCTTGGCTCTTGGTCTTTAGACGTGGAACTATGGTTGCCATAGTTGAAGAAATCATGTCCTCACACAACCATGTTCACAGGCATGATGCTCATTGTTTTAACTGGAAGAAAAGTGTCCCCAGACATTTCCAGTATGGTCTTCCTCTTACCTCTCATTGGCCAGAACTGGCTCTTGTGGCCATCTTTAGCTTCAAGTGAACCTGGGAAAGCAAGAATCTGGTACTTTCAGCTTTTATCATTAGAGGCAACTCTGCTAGAAATAAAGAAGTGTGAATATTGAGTAAGCTATTTGGAGAATCTGCCCAACTAATTGCAGTAAATATATTTGGTAACACCTATAACACAATTATCTATAATAACAGCTAGAGACCTAAATGCAGCTGCTACTTTATATATTACTTCCTTAAGCAGCTAACGCTTTTTATTCGTGTCTGCAGTGCTAGCTCCTGAGACCACATCCTCTTACCTAGGCAGGAAGTATAAAAGAAGATCAAGGCCATTTAGACAAATGTTTTGTTTACTTGTGATGTGACTATAAACGTCTTCCTGAGCAGTAGACTCCTGTCGTCTGGGATCTGATTCCACCACCCCATCTTGCTGACTGATTTCATGATGTTTAGAGCTTTCTCATATTCTTGAACAAGGTAGACCACCCACTTCCTGGCATCTGTGCCTTCATCTCCAGATCCCAGACCACTGGTGTTTGTCTGCCCTTGACATCTGAGATTTCTCTAGTAGACCTCGCTCCCTAACAAACACAATTCTGCTGCTGGGAGTGTGAAAAGAAAAGGTGGGGGGAGGTCTGTACATGCACTGAATGAAGTGGAATACATGAGCAAGTACTGAGGGATGCCAAACAAAGGGAAACTCAACTGGGTTAATCAGATCAGGGCTGGTTCCCAGCAAAATCTGACATTTTGAAATGGTCTTTGGTTAATGGGTTAATACTCTTACTATATAAAAATTCTTAAAAGTCTATAGGAAAATAAAAGGACAAATACCCACAAAGAACAATAGATAAGGAGTAGAGTTTGTTGTTAGTCACTCAGTATGTCTGACTCTTTGTGATCCCATGGACTGTAGCCCACCACGCTCCTCTGTCCACAGGATTTCCCAGGCAAGAACACTGGAGTGGGTTTCTATTTTCTTCTCCAGGGTGTAGAACTAGTAATTTACAAAATAAGTAATACAAAAGGCATTTTTAGAAGTTCTTTACTGATAATCAGGTAAGTATAAATCAGGATAAAATGCCAGTTCTTTCAACTTAAAGGTTTAAGAAAGTTCTAAAAATAATAATACTAGCATTTGGTCCATTCCCACTATTTCTGGTGTGTGTGTGTGTGCTGGTTTTGTGTGTATGTGTAAGTGTGTGTACTGCAGAGGCTGGGAAACTAATGTTACACTGTCTAATTAGGATTCTAGATGTGAGTCAGGTTTCATGAATTAAACGCACTTTCTGGATGGTGGTGTCTGCTGCTGTCCATAACCTTAAGCTTTCAGTTAGAGCTTTTAGACTACTAAACATTGTAGCAAATAATAGGCTTAACAATAATTAATGTGTAGGGATGCTTTAGGGCTTCCTAGGTGACTCAACAATAATGCAGGAGAAAGGTTTGATCTCTGGGTTGGGAAGATCCCCTGGAGGAGGAAATGGCTACCCACTCCAGTATCCTTGCCTGGACAATTTCATAGACAGAGGAGCCTGGCAGGCTACAGTCCATTGGGTCACAAAGAGTCAGACATGACTAAGTAAATGACCATGAGCACGAGCATGGTGCGTTAAATAAGTTAAAAAGCAAGTTTCCCATACATAAACTCAAGAAAATATTTAGTTCCAAATCTGGCTTCAAGGCCCTGAACAGCTCACCTGTCTCTCTGGTGGTCTCAGTTCCTCCCCTGTATAGCAAAGGGGATTTATTAGATGACTCCTGCCCCCTTGACAGCTAGCCTCATGCCAATCAAGCACAGGGCTGGCTCCTTCTCCTGGAATAGTCTGCCATACAAGTGACCCTAACTTGGAGAAAAGTTTGTGGTGGCTGAGAGTGTGGGCTTTGCAGTCACAGTGCCTGGGTTTGAATCCTGGCTCTGTGACCTTGAACAAGGTACTTAACCACCCCTGGTTCCAGTTTTCTGGAAATGGAGAGAAAAATCATACCGATCTCATGGAGTTGGGAGGATTAAGTGAAATAATACATAGAAAGCACTCAGCAATTGTGTCAGTTACCAATTGTGTCAATTCTGAGGTGAGTTCTGTGAAACAGAAATGACTCAATTCAATGGCAGAGTTCAGGAGTTCTAGCTCCAGGTCAGTATCTTTGGTCTTATGCTGAAACCAACAGCTTCTCCATGGTGCCCCAGAGATTTTGTGAATCTTTTTTATAACTCTTTTGCCTGCCTCATCCAATTCTTTTCTCATCTATTATTTTGTAATTACAAACATGCCTCATGTTCAGAAATTCAGAACAGGTAAATCTGAGTGTGTTAAACAGATACACCTAGGGTTCATTATTAATATTACAAAAAATTATTTGTTTTACAAGAGAATTAACCTTTACAAAGTTAATTTCCTATGTACATGCAAAATTGAGTACAGAATATAAAAACTTAATTTACATACATCTTAGAAACATAAAATTGTGACAACTTAAAGACAGAACTGGCCTTTAGAAATCATTTCAGCCAGCGGTTTTCACAACTTTATTGTAGCAGCCCTATTTCTTTAGAAATCCTTCTTAGATTTCCTAGATGCATGATACAGGGGAAGGCAGATCTAGTTTGGTTAAACCAGGTATGGGGAGGAGGCACTATTCACTTCCTTACCCTCTTGCCCTATCCCGAAAGCAGCTTTAGAATCCTTCTGAGAAACCCTAGGGCTTCTAGGACCATAAATTTAAGTTCCACTGATTTAACACAGCCATCTTGCTGTGTAAACTCCTTTTGTAAAACCTGATACTCCTTTATTTCTATTAATTCAACTGTCATTTTCTTTTTTAAATTATAAGTTTCTTGAGGACAAAAACCTTTTTGTTTAGATTTTTAAAAATTCTTAGTGTATTGCCCTGCATGTAAGTGGAGTATTTAAGTCTTGCTAAAGTCTTCCTGTTAGTTCCAGAATTGACCAGAAACTATTATTATATATAAACACCATTTATTAAGTTTTTGAAAAGTGATTTCATAGAACCACTGAATTTTCAGCTTGAAGGGACCTTAGAGGATGTGTACTTTAACACTCTCATTTTCTGGATGTGGAAACTTTGGCCCAAATAAGTGATTCAGTTGATATCATGTTGTAAGTTAATAGCAGAGCTGGGACAAGAGTGCTGGACACCTGATTCTTGGGTCAGGGCTGTTTCAACTTAAAACAAGAGGCTGCTCTTACACTATTGTTCAGTCGCTCAGTAGTTTCCACCTCTTTGTGACCCCATGGACTGCAGCACACCAGGCTTCCCTGTCCTTCACCATCTCCCAGAGTTTGCTCATGTTCATTGGGTCGGAAATGCCATCCAATCATCTTACCCTCTGTCATCCCCTTCTCCTGCCCTCAATCTTTCCCAGTATCAGGGTCTTTTCCAATCAGACCCTGGCTCTTTGCATCAGGTGGCCAAAGTATTAGAGCTTCAGCTTCAGCATCAGTTCTTCCAATGAATATTCAGGACTGATTTCTTTTAGGATTGATTAGTTTGATCTCCTTGGAGTCCAAGGGACTCTCAAGAGTCTTCTCCAACAGTTCACAGTTCAAAAGCATAAATTCTTTGGTGCTCAGCTTTCTTTGTGGTCCAATTCTCACATCCATACATGACTACTGGAAAAGCCATAGCTTTGACTATATGGACCTTTGTTGGCAAAGTAATGTCTCTGCTTTTTAATATGCTGTCTAGGTTTGTCATAGCTTTTCTCCCAAGGAGCAAGAATCTTTTAATTTCATGGCTGCAGTCACTGTCTGCAGTGATCTACAGCACTCAGCTTACGCTATTAGAAAATTACAGATTTGTATTCCTGAAAACACATATAAGCTACCTACAAATCTCCTTTCTTTCTTCAATAGTTAACCCAGAGAACTATCTTAATAATTGATGGCCAATGTTTTATTATGTAAATTTTTTTAAATTATAAAAGTAAAAGTTGACTGACATAAGGAAATGTCCAGGATATAGCAAATGGAAATCCATGTATTATATGTGGGATGATCCCGTCTTGTTTAAAGCTTAGGTTATTTCTCTCAGACTTAGCTGAAGATATTTTTCTATCATACGTGACTCAAGTATCTAATGATGTGATAACCACACCTGTTAATTTATATACATTGGCATTGATGCATGGATATAACAACCATAAGAATTTTTTATTTACTTTATCTCATTGTATTTACTATTGCACAGTATTACATAGTATATATGCATCACTATTTACCCAATTCTCTACTGACAACACTTAGGTTATCTCCAATTTTTTAAAAAGCTGCAGTGAAATTCCTCACACAAATATCCTTTTGCAGATCACAGCATTTTTGTGGAACAAATTCCTAGAAGTAGAATTGCTGGATCAAATTTTGAGATACTGTGTGGCATTTATTCTCAGGGTTTTCTTTTGTTGCTGAGACTAAAATGAATAAACTCCAGCATTTGTACATAACTTTGTAGTTTACTAAGGTTTTCACAAACGTGACGTTACTTGAACTTTTTAACAACTTGCTTGGGTTTACAGATGGGGAAGATGAGGTTTAGATAGGCAATTTGCTCAAGTCATTTACCTAGGGAAGGCAGAGCCAGAGCTGAAAACTAGGTCTTCTCACTCCAGGTGTAGGGCCAAAAGTCCCCAATGAAAACACAGAAATAAACTATTGGGATGAGAACAGGAACATGAACACATTCTCTTCGGGCAGCAGAGACCACTAATTTGGGACATAGACATCATTTCACCTTCACCTTAAAATCACCTTTATATCTTAAAGTTGTAGTAAGAGTGATTCAGTTGTATCTCCACAAACCAACACTGTGCAATCTCCTGTGGTGAGAAGAGGTTCAAAAGAGTATTGATAAAACCATTTGTGCCCTAGATATAGAGAAGCCCTAAGATTTGCTAATTAGACTTACTGGACAGACCTCTGTGAGCAGAAGAGGGGTGTGTGTGTGTGTGTGTGTGTACTCACGCACACATGCGTGCACGGAGGGGAAGGGTGGCAGAAGACATTTTTTATTCTGGAGACAGAGAACTCTGCTCTGCTGCATTTCAACCTGCTAGTGGGTTTCTAGCATGGGCTGGCGCTCCATGAATAACTATGACAGTAAAGTTGTCCTTGCACAAACATCCCTTTTCCCTGTCTATGCAAACTACTTATTGATATTAAAGCAATTAAGTCTTATTTGGTTTAATAGACATTTGACAGGCATCTCCCATTTGTAAGGTCCAGAGGATGTTGACTTAGGGCTGATATAACACAATACCACAGACTGGGTGGCCTAAACAATAAACATTTGTTTCTTACAGTTCTGGAGGCTGGAATTCCAAGATCAGGGTGCCAGCATGGTCAGGTTCCTGGTGAGTCCTCTTCCTGGTTTACAGATGGCTGCCATCTCCTTGGTGTATTCTCCTCATGTGGCCAAGAAAAAAAGATTTCAGTTTCTCTTCCTTTCTCTAAGGGCATTAATTCCATCATGGGATCCCCACTCTCATGACTTAATTTACCCTAAAAATTCATTTGAAGGATGATGCGGAAGCTCCAATACTTTAGCCATCTGATGCAAAGAACAGACTCACTGGAAAAGACCCTGATGCTGGAAAAGATTGAGGGCAGGAGAAGGCGGTGACAGAGCGTGAGTTGGCTGGATGGCATCACCGACCTGATGGACATTAGTTTGAGCAAACTCTGGGAGAATAGTGGAGGAGAGGGGAGCCTGGCGTGCTGCAGTTCATGGGGGTCACAAGAGTTGGACAGGACTTAGTGACTGACCAACAACAACCTCCCAAGTGCCCACTTTCAAATACCATTATTTTGGGGATTAGGGTTTCAACATATGAATAGGGGTGGGTCACAAATATTCAGTCCTTAGCAGATGGGAAACCAAGCACTGCAGAGGTCTCTGCTGAAAAGCTAGGGGGTCTTCTGTAGCACCTCTACTCTCAGCCACCCAACTGTACCCAACCCTATATCTCTTGAGAGCAGAAGCTGATTTGGTGGGAGCAGAGGTAGCAAAGGCCTGTCTTGTCACACACTGCCATGCATGGGTGCTGTGAGGGGGCCTGGCAACCTTTCAGGCTTGGGCTGTGTCTGGCTAAAGTCTCCTCTTCTGAGACCCTGCCTCCAAGCTGCATATTATGCTAGCAGGACCCAGAGAGAGATTTATTTGGTGACCTTTCTGGATGCGCAATCCAAGCAGGGGAAGGGAGCGAATCAGCTCCGAAGCGGTTAATTTTACTGGCTCCTAAATTGATAAGCGGTGGGACGTCAGTCTGAAATGAACTCGCCTTGTTCGAAGGGGTTCTAAGACAGCGGAACTCAATCAGCAGCGGGCCGCTCGGTTCAAGGCTGCAATTCATCCCGCCGCGCCTCTGAAAAATGGGAGGTGACAGTTCATTTTGCCAGTGACAGTCTGTCGGTCTCGCTCGCTGCTTCTCCTGTCGATTGCCTGGCTGAGGTGAAGTGCAGCTCCAAGACACCCTCGTTTGGTATTCCACTCAGCCAAGCAGGATGGTCCCAGGACCCGAGGTGTGCAAATCTGACTCTGCCACCGCGGCTCGTCTTTTTCCCTTCTTCATGCAGGTCCGAAATGCCGAAGCTTGATTACGGGTCCCAGGAGCCATCTTCCCACTTCCTGGGCCTCACCTTTCCTTCTAACTTGCACTTCCGGCGGACGCGGTTTCCTCCTCCCTGCGGGACGTTGTAGAACAAAGCCATCCTGCTCAGAGGGCTTCCAGCTTTCCGACAGAGGACTCAGGGCAACGTGAGGCATAGACATGGATGAGAGAAGTTGCTGCTGCCAGTGGGGGCACGGAGGGAGAACAGGCACACTCAGCCCTCAGCCAGGCACTGCCTTCCCCACCACGACCTCAGCTTTTGAAGAATCTCTTGAACTGGGGCAGAGAGAGAGGAAGGAGAAGGGGAGAACTTAATCCTAGAAAACCCTTACCCACTACTTTCTACTTCCCTTAAAAAACAAACAACAACAACAAAAAAACAGAGCTCACTTTCATTTTTCACTTAAAAAAATAGGGCTCATGTATCTTTGTTAACTTTCCTCATTTTGATAATGTGTTACGGAAATATCCTCATTCCTAGGAAATACTTTTGTTCTCTTGGCAAAACTCTATCAGCCTTTGCCCTGCTTCATTCCGTACTCCAAGGCCAAATTTGCCTGTTACTCCAGGACTGACGCTAAAGCTGGAACTCCAATACTTTGGCCACCTCATGTGATGATTTGACTCACTGGAAAAGACCCTGATGCTGGGAGGGATTGGGGGCAGGAGGAGAAGGGGACGACAGAGAATGAGATGGCTGGATGGCATCACCGACTCGATGGACATGAGTTTGAGTGAATTCCGGGAGTTGGTGATGGACAGGGAGGCCTGGCATGCTGTGATTCATGGGGTCGCAAAGAGTCGGACACGACCGAGAGACTGAACTGAACTGAACTGAGGAAATACTACTGAATTATTAATGGGAAAAGAAGCATGATATCTGCAACTTACTCTCAGATGGTTTGGAAAAAACATGTAAATTTACATAAATAGAAAATAGTGAAATAAATGTGACAAAAGCTTATAATTAATGGATATATGGATGACAAAAGCTTACAGTGGTATGTAAGAATTCTAGGTACTGTGGTACCTAAACTTTTCTATAAGTTTGAAATTAATTGAAAATAAAAAGTATTAACAAAAAAACAACCCAATAGGGACTTCCCTGGTGGTTCAGTGGCTTAGACTCTGTGCTCCCTATCAGGAGGTTTGCGTTCCATCCCTGGTCAGGGAGCTAGATCCCACATATTGCAAGTAAAGATCCCACATGCTGCAATGAAGATTGAAGATCCATGTGCTGCAGCTAAGACTTGGCACAGCCAAAATAAATAAATAAATATTTAAAAAACAACCCAACAGACTTACCTCCAGCACTTCCTCAATGAGCATATGTTGAGAACCTACTGTGTACCAGGCACAGTAAGTGCTGGGCATACTGGGATGAACATGAGCGGAAAGGTCTGGACCCTGAAGGAGCTTACAGTTGGGAGGGAAGACAGGTGGTAGATAGGTAGTTACAGATGGAACTTGAGCTTTGAATGGCAGGTCTTAGTGCTCCAGGAACATATGAGAAGGAAATAAGCCAGCCTCAAGAGCCGAGGATGGTTACTAGAAGAAATGATGTTTAAGTTGAGACTTGAAGCGTTAAGTAAGACTCAACTGAATGAAGGGGGAGGGGAAGATTGTTGCAGAGAGAGGGAAAAGCACGTGTGGAAAAATGAAAGTGGGAGTGGGTATGTCTCACTGAGAAACTGAAAGAAGTCTGCTAGTGAAGAGGACAGAGAATAAGGGACCATTTGGCAGAGAAGATAAGCAAGAGGTCAAGTGTGGTCAGGAGTGGGGGCATATTAGCCATATTGAGGGGTTTGGAAGGATAATATTGGGAGGCTGCTAAAGTTTTAAAGAGTGAGAGACATAAGCAGATTTTTTTAAAAAGAGATCACTGTCAATAAGGTGGAAAATAGGTTGAGAGGTAGAAGACTAGAGGGCTGCAAGGTGAGAAGTGATGGTAGTTTGCAACAGGATGGTGGCAGCCAGGCTGGAAAGAAATGACAAGTCTGAAAGATATTCAGCAAGTGGAATGGCAGAGGGAGGAAGAGGAATGAATGATGCCCAGGTTTCTAGATTGGGCAATTAGATTATCCACAGTACCATTTACTGACTTGGGGAAGATGGGAGGAGAGGCAGAGTTGGCTAAGAAGAGACAAGTTGTTGTCTTTGTGAAATCTGGGTCCACCCTGAACATTTCACAACCAAAAATGTAACACCTAGTAAAGCAGAGTCCCAGTCAGGCTGAAACTAAGACTCCAGTGGGTGAAAAGAGTAAGGATCTAAACCCCTGTCTGACCACACCCCTGACTTTCAAGGGCCTAGAAGTCCGATAAGAGAGAGTTTGTGCCTTTTGTATTGTGATTTAGGCATTACAAGCAGATCTATGGGGAGTTGTGATGGATAGATTGCTGTTTCTGTACAACAACCCTACGCATCTTGAGAAACAGCAATCTGTGTCTAGGAATTTTTTCTCCCCCATTTCCACCCATTTGGTTTCTGTAGGAGCTGCTATGTTCTTACATGACACTGTTCTCCTGGCTACAACTACTTCAGTTGGGCCAATGAGAGCCCACTCTACGGCCTAAGAAACAATGGTATCCAGGAGCCCAAAGACATTTAAGGCCTGCCTTCCATGTTCAATTTGTAAGGTCAAAACGGCTAATAATGTTAGGTAAAAATAACTCAGACACCAGGTAAGTGGTGCAACAGGCTTCAATGGGGAGGCCTCCCCCCGACCCCCGGGTGGGATTCCTGGACCTAACAGAAGGAAGTCAGGGATGTCCACACGTGAACAAAGACAAAAGGCAACTTATATAGCTTTAGGCAAGATTTGGAGTGGTGGTCTCTCATAGGTCAGTTAGCAGGGTGGGGGGGGGGGAGCAGGGCCAAGACTGGGTTGGTTGCCGGATCTGCTCAAGGTTGTGCTGACGCAGCGGAATAGTCTTGCTGTTTCTGGGCAGAATGCTGTTTCTGGACAGGAGGGGGAGGTTAGGAGAGGGTTGATGTCTACCAGGAACCGATACATCAAGGACACTCCAGCAGTGGGGGAGGGAATGAGAGAATAGAGCACAATAGTCAGAGTCCAGTGGGGCTTTTTCCCGCGGGTGGGAAAGGGAAGAGGAGAAGGAGAAGCCAAGATGGCCACCAAGGTCCGGCCTTACACAATTATTTCAGCCTTCCTTGGAATCTTGATGACAATTTCCGTATTTGCCTAAGGCTATTTGATTTGGATTTCTCTCTCATCCAAACAAAAGAGCCTTAATATATAAGACCCTTAAAGAAGCTGGGTTCTTGGAAAGAAAAGAAGACGGTTGAAAGAAAACCACAAAAGTAAGGACAGAGTCGACAGATGGGCCACACTCAGTGACAGAGTTTGCATGGAAGGCAGCATGTGGTTATTCTTAAGCCCTCCTGACCCAGCCCTGGGAGGTACAGAAGTCTATCAGGTGATGGGTAAAACAGACCACTCTTCATGGACAGCACAGCAAAAGTAGGCACTTCTCAAAATAAGCCAAGGGAACAAAAAAGAACCAAAGGGTTGGCAGAAGCAGAAGTAATGCAAATTTGTGAACTAACCCTGGAAATATCAGAAAGATACAAGAAAGGAGAAAGAAGGGCTGAGATCATCATATTTGAGAAATGGGGGTCTATTGATCCACTGGTCCTAGGGACAAATTGTTCCCTATCAATTGATCACTATCAGTGATCTCACCTGATAGTACCTAGATGGTGGGTTAGTTGCTAAGTTGTGTCCAACTCTTGTGACTCCATGAAGTGGGCGGTGTAGCCCTGCCAGGCTCCTCTGTCCACGGGATTCTCCAGGCAAGAATACTGGAGTAGGTTGCCATTTCCTTTTCCAGGGGATTGTCCCAACCCAGGGATCGAACCTGCTTTGCAGGCAGAGTCTTTACCAATTGAGCTATGAGGGAAGCCACACTACCTGGGAACCCACACTAAATCTTATTAAGGACAAAAAGAAGCCACTGAGGAAGCGAAGCCCAGATCTGAGCCAGGAATTTAGTAAGTTTGGCCAAAGATGGAAGACTCCAGAGGGCAATGATCAAAGCTCCTAGGGAAAAGAATTCTGAAATAAGCTTTCCTTGCCTTCAGATCCCTTTTTTGTTCTCCATCCTTCATTGGTACCCAATCCCTCAAGTTGATTTTAATATTAATATTTAATTAATTTTTGATATTCATTCAGGAACTGAATTCTCTTGGATAAAGCTCAGTGTCCCAGATACTTTTTGCTTTCATATCATATCATATCACAATTTATCTGCCTATATCCTATATCAGCCCCTGAGGACAGCTACTAATCTGATAAACTGATGTGTATTAATGGGACAAAGAGTGAGAATGGACACCATGTTACCCTTGCCAGGTAATTCATATTGGATTTATTTATGAACTCTTACTATCTGACACTGTTCCTGGCACATTCGAGGTATTCAGTTCATGTTTGCTGAAATGAAATTGATGGAGCATGATTCTTTTCTGGAGAAAATACCTTACTCAAAGTTAAGGCTCTTCCTCACAGTAAGAATTTTAAGTGTTGTAGTAACCTATAAGGGAAAAGAGTCTGAAAAAGAAATCACAGAATTCTGGATGTTAAAGCTGGAAAGAAACTTATTTCCTCATGTACAGTTGAGAAAGTAGATCCTTTAATAAAAAGAAAAGATAATCAAATTATCTATCCTAGGTGATTTAGTTACCAGAAGACATGATGCCAAACCAGATAATTCTCTTGAAGTTCCTATAATAAACTCCATTGTTCTTTGATTTCATGATTCTGTGTTGGACACTAACCAAAAAACCCTATGAACAATCAGACTTATGCTCTCCTCAGTGGCCTGAGAGAAACAGTGTGAATTGGGTGGGGACAATTGTGTGGAAGCTTACAGTCCTGTCACTGGACTGTTTTCTTATCCGGAATCTTCTCTCTTTGGCATCAACTAACATAGGAAGTGGTAATGCTATTATCTGTAGATTCAGCCAAATCACCATTTCCTGATGCTAATGTTCAACAACCACTTTTGAATCCTCCCCCCACTTCCTCTCTGCTTCAGTTTGAGGTTCAAAAGCATCCAGGAACTAAATTAGTACTTAGCTGAGCAGAGTGGGGCCCTGACACCCTTGTGGTTCCACTGTTCGTTAATTTGCTGTAACACAGGTACATTACTTCTCCAGTTCAGGCCTCAGACTGGCCTTTTCAGTGTACGTTACGAGGTTTCTGAAGTCCTTTTCAGCTCTGAAATTCTGAGATTCTCTGTTGGGATTCTGAAAGGAGAATCTAATGGAACAGCTACTTTGGCAAGAAGAATATGTCACACAGCCCTATGAATCTCTTCTTAGCCCAAATCTTGTTGTTGTTTTTTTTTTCAGAGCACTATACTGAAACAGTGTAAGACATCAGAAAAGCAGAGTGGCTGGTAACTGAAATCTGCCAGTGTCTCATATGAATTGGCAAGTGGACTCAGAGGATGCCGACATCAAAGTGGCCAGAGCAGCTCTTTGCCAAGGCTGAGTGGAGGTCAAGGGAAGAGACTGTGGGATCCTCCTTTGATACTGCTTCATGTGTTTTTTCTTTTCTTTTTGGCCCTACCATGAGTTATGTGAGACCCCAGTTCCCCGATCAGGGATCAAATCCATGTTCCCTGCATTGGGAGAGTGGAATTAACCACTGAACCACCAGGGAAGTCCCTGATACTGCTACATTTCTCTCCGAGCCATTTTCTTTCAGTTTAGCATGAACTGGTCTCCTACTCAAGGTCAGTTCAGAAGGAATTGTATCCTGGTTTTGTTTCCAAAGGGAGTCCCAGGTGGCATATTGGTAAATAATCCGCCTGCCAATGCAGGAAATGCAGGTTCAGTTCCTGGGTTGGGAAGATCCCCTGGAGTAGGAAATGGCAACCGACTCCAGTATTCTTTCCTAGAAAATTCCATGGACAGAGGAGCCTGGCAGGCTACAGTCCATGGGATCACAAAGAGTTGGACACAACTGAGCATGCATGGCATGCATGCATTTGTTTCCAAATCAGGATAGAGGTAAGGAAGTCCTGCTGAGGCTCTCTGATGGTAATCCCCACATTATCTGTTTTCAACTATAGAATCAGGGTTTGAAGTCTTAGTAACTAGCACTAGTAAGATGGAAAACTTACTTCCTGGGGCAGGATTCCACTGGAGATTGTAGAATTCTCCCCTATTAGTGTAAGTAGGTACTGTCTTCTCCTGGGGACTCTGGAAACCCTCAGCCCTCTTTTACCCAGGCATTTTCTCCCTGGGGGAAGATGTTGAAAGTTGGAGGTTAAATGACTTGCCCAAGGTCACACTGTTGGTGGCAGAGCAGAGATGAAAACTTCCACCAATCTTCCAAGTCCTTAATCTGTCTCTCATTGGACCATGCCACAGCTCCTCCCCGTAAAAGGGACAGTTGCACCTCCTGAGGACACTGGACAGGGATGCCAGGTATTGATGTGTCTGCCGTTTCAGCCCCTAGTGACCTTTTACATCCTGCAGCCTGCTCAGACTGTGGAGGAAGCAGCTCTGGAGCAGTGGGGGGTTGCCATCTGCAGAGCTGCCCTGGTGAAGATAACAGGTTGTCTGTCAATGTATGAAGCCTATGTATGGCCCGGACCACAGAGCTTCCACAGGAGAAATTAAACCTGTCTCACACACCAATCCCAGTGCTCTGATTACATTTACAGAGGTCATGGCCTGCATTCTGTCACCATGGAAACCTCTCATGCTGCCAGTGTGTTGTCTGTGTGTGTCGTTGATATTTAAAGGCAAAGTCACAGGCCCCATTGCCGAACTATCAGCTGCCTGGAGCAGTCGCTCTCCTTCACCAGCCCGAGTCCTGGTGCTTCATCCCAGAGATAAGAGATGGAGAGACGGGTCAACCCGTCTGTACCAGGCAGCCTCTTTAGTAGAGCCAGGTTTGAAGGGAGCGGGGCTCTGGGACTCTGATATGGCGGTTTTGGTATAGCAGACATGGGGGAACTAAAAAGCACCCGACTTTGTCAGAATGCAAGCATCTCCTCACCACCCCGGTGCTGAGTAGCGCCCTTCTCTCTCTAATAACTTCCAAGTCATGAGCACATTTCACAGCGGCCAGATGGAGCTGGGGGAGGCCCCTGTGCCTGAGTGCCCTTGCTGGTTTCGATTTTCTGCATCTGGTAGCTGTGTGAATTGTGCTGATAACAATACCATTTATGAAGGATCCCTGCTTCTTCCAAAGACCCCACAGCACTGTCCTGGAAAAAGCTATCAGGGGAGTGACTTATCAGGAGTCCCAGGTGTTGGAAGAGGTAAATAACACCTGATTCAACAGAGTAAGAAAAGAACACAAGTGCTGACTCGGCTTGTGACCATCAATTTTTTCTTTAGTCTCAAGACAATTATTTCCACACCATTGAATGGAGTGTAGATAACACGGGCACCTTAATAGACTGGGAGCAGAGGCTGTTTAGAGGAGATTTTAAGCACTGTGAGCATAAAATGAACATGAATATTCTGCAATATGCATCTTACAAGTTGTCATTAAGTGGATGGCCTCAGTGATTTGATGCAACAGGCTTTGATTGGAATATTGAGCTCTGAGGAAGGAAATTCTGCATCAATAGTCTCACAATGTGGAATATCACATAGGACTCAATAAGACGTGTCATTGTGTTGATAGTGAATATGCTAAAAAGTACAGCAGCAGATAATAATGGCTTGACTCTCCAAAAGGAGCTTTTCTTTAGGAATTTACAGCCACTCTCTGATGCTTCTCAATGTCCTTGGAGGTGGAACATGGTATAACCTGAAATTACCACTAGGGAATTGGACTGGATCTATTTAATTTCTAATCTTCCAGATTATGGGAATCTCTTTATTTTCTCCTACATTTTCTATTTCTCGATTTCTTTATTTTTTCATCCGGTTTCTCATTTGCTTTCTTCTTTTCCAGTTTTCTTTTTTGCTTGTTTTATCCCTAATCCATCACCCCTTCCTGTCATTACCATGCCCCCCATCCTACTCCTACTTTCGATAGAGCTCAGTCCTGCAGCTTCCAGACTAAAGAGGCTACCAACTCCTGGGATGTCATCTGCCTTCTGATTGGTTCTTTCTGGGGTCTGTATTTATAGTGATATTTTGACTTCTGCCACAGTGAGTCTGAAGAGGAGTTAATATCTCATGCCTTCAGATGAATATTTTTTGCATGGGACTTGGAAGCACTGCAAGTATTCCAGAATAGACAGGGCAGGGAAGAAATCTTTGGATGTGGGCAGGGAGAATCTGCCTGCTGATTATCCCAGTTCATTACACTCTGGTGCCAAGGAAGCCAAGGCCACTCTTTTCATCTCTTTAAAGGCAAGTTAGCTTCATGGAGGAAAAACTCATCCTTGGAGACCAATGGCACCCATATCTTGGCCAGTCTCTCCTCAAATATATCTTTAGTGAGCAAGGAGGTTCAAAGGAGAGATTATGGTTGATTCAGGCATCAAGCACCTCCCAGGGCTAGTTGTTGCAGGGAATGAATGCAGAAATGATAATAATTGCTACCATATGTGAATCACCTACCATGTTGCAGGTGTTATAAACACTATATATATATGCGCTCTTTGAATCCTCACAGCAACCTTGAAAGTGTTAATAGTGTTACCACTGCACAGATGAGGAAATTGAGGTATGGAGAGGATAGGTAGTTTGCCTAAGGTCATAGTAGGCAAGTAGCAGATATGAACAGAGAACAGTCTGACTTTAGGACCACTATGCTCTATCATCTTTTTGGTGGGGTCAGGATTGAGTTTTGGGATACATATTTGGCAACATGGATGAAGAGTAGCATGTAATACTGGAGATATTGGGGATACTGAGGATCAAAAGCCATTTCAGTATCACTTCTCAACAAAGATAATGAGAACCCAAACCAGTGGTGACACTCAGGATTCAAAAGCCATTGTGAGCACGTAAGATTGGCCAGATTGGTGGATATTTGGAATGGGGATGAGGAAGGGTCCAAGATGAGTCCTACATTTTGAGTTTGGATTATTGGACAACAGCAGTGTCTTTATAATGGTTACAATTTATTGAGCATGTAACATATACTGCTTATCAATGCCATCTTATTTAAGCTTTGTAATGTGCCTGATGAACTCTGGACGGAGGTTCGTGACATTGTACAGGAGACAGGGACCAAGACCATCCCCATGGAAAAGAAATGCAAAAAAGCAAAATGGCTGTCTGAGGAGGCCTTACAAATACCTGTGAAAAGAAGAGAAGTGAAAAGCAAAGGAGAAAAGGAAAGATATAAGCATCTGAATGCAGAATTCCAAAGAATAGCAAGGAGAGATAAGAAAGCCTTCCTCAGTGATCAATGCAAAGAAATAGAGGAAAACAACAGAATAGGAAAAACAAGAGATCTCTTCAAGAAAATTAGAGATTCCAAGGGAACATTTCATGCAAAGATGGGCTCGATAAAGGACAGAAATGGTATGGACCTAACGGAAGTAGAAGATATTAAGAAGAGGTGGCAAGAATACACAGAAGAACTGTACAAAAAAGATCTTCACGACTAAGATAGTCACGATAATGCGATCACTGACCCAGAGCCAGACATCTTGGAATGTGAAGTCAAGTGGGCCTTAGAAAGCATCACTACGAACAAAGCTAGTGGAGGTGATGGAATTCCAGTTGAGCTGTTTCAAATCTTGAAAGATGATGCTGTGAAAGTGCTGCACTCAATATGCCAGCAAATTTGGAAAACTCAGCAGTGGCCACAGGACTGGAAAAGGTCAGTCTTCATTTCAATCCCAAAGAAAGGCAATGCCAAAGAATGCTCAATCTGCCGCACAATTGCACTTATCTCACACGCTAGTAAAGTCATGCTCAAAATTCTCCAAACCAGGCTTCAGCAATATGTGAACCGTGAACTTCCAGATGTTCAAGCAGGTTTTAGAAAAGGCAGAGGCACCAGAGATCAAATTGCCAACATCCACTGGATCATGGAGAAAGCAAGAGAGTTCCAGAAAAACATCTATTTGTGCTTCATTGACTATGCCAAAGCCTTTGACTGTTTGGATCACAATCAACTGTGGAAAATTCTAAAAGAGATGGGAATACCAGACCACCTGACCTGCCTCTTGAGAAACCTGTATGCAGGTCAGGAAGCAACAGTCAGAACTGGACATGGAACAACAGACTGGTTCCAAATAGGAAAAGGAGTACGTCAAGGCTGTATATTGTCACCTTGCTTATTTAACTTATATGCAGAGTACATCATGAGGAACGCTGGGCTGGAAGAAGCACAAGCTGGAATCAAGATGGCTGGGAGAAATATCAATAACCTCAGATATGCAGATGACACTACCCTTATGGCAGAAAGTGAAGAAGAACTAAAGAGCCTCTTGAAGAAAGTGAAAGAGGAGAGTGAAAAAGTTGGGTTAAAACTCAACATTCAGAAAACTAAGATCATGGCATCTGGTCCCATCACTTCATGGGAAATAGATGGAAAAACAGTGGAAACAGTGTCAGATTTTATTTTTTTGGGCTCCAAAATCACTGCAGATGCTGATTGCAGCCATGAAATTAAAAGACGCTTACTCCTTGGAAGGAAAGTTATGACCAACCTTGACAGTATATTGAAAAGCAGAGACATTACTTTGCCAACAAAGGTCCGTCTAGTCAAGGCTATGGTTTTTCCCGTGGTCATGTATGGATGTGAGAGTTGGACTGTGAAGAAAGCTGATCGCCAAAGAATTGATGCTTTTGAACTGTGGTGTTGGAGAAGACTCTTGAGAGTCCCTTGGACTGCAAGGAGATCCAACCAGTCCATTCTAAAGGAGATCAATCCTGGGTGTTCATTGGAGGGACTGATGCTAAAGCTGAAACTGCAATACTTTGGCTACCTCATGCGATGAGCTGACTCACTGGAAAAGACTCTGATGCTGGGAAAGGTTGGGGGCAGGAGGAGAAGGGGATGACAGAGAATAAGATGGCTGGATGGCATCACTGACTCTGTGGACATGAGTTTGAGTGAACTCCGGGAGTTGGTGATGGACAGGGAGGCCTGGCGTGCTATGATTCACGGGGTTGCGGAGAGTCAGACATGACTGAGCGACTGAACTGAACTGAACTGAACTGAATTACCCTGTAAGGTGGGGATTATGATACTCAATTTACAGATGAGGAAACTGAGACTCATAGAGCTCTGTCCAGAGGCTTAGAGCTGGTAGGTGACTGAGCCAGAATTGGGACTCACATTTTTTTCATTTATAAGCTCATGCAACTTTCACTGAACTTTGTTGCCATTACAAGGATTAATGGGACAGGAAATAAATTGGTCGAACTCTTCAGATATCCAGGTGGAAATGGGGGACAGAGATATCAATTAGAAGAGTCATCTACATAAAGGAGAATGTTGGAGCTTTGGGAAAATGAAACCCTGGGGACTCAGAGAGCAAGGAGAGGAAATGGGAAAAGGCAAGTGTGAAACTTTGGTGAATATCTGTGACTAGAAGGTGAAATAAAAAGAGCCAAAGAAAGAGGCAGAGAAACAATAGGAAAGATAGGAAGAAGACCGGGATAGGGCTATGCCAAGGAAGCTGGGTGCCCAAAGCAAGAGTAAGAGGCCAGTGCCACCCAATGCTGCAAACATAAGCTGGTAACGACAGAGCAGAGGTGAGAAGGAAAGAGGGCATTGATGCCCTTGAGAGAGTTGCTTCATTGGTGCAAAGACAGACAGGCAAAGACTTGAGATTTGATGAGGGAAAGGAAGAAGAAAAGATAAAATTGGAGAAGGTCTCAGGGTTGAAGGAAGGTTTTTATTTGTGTGTTTTGTTTGTTTTTAGGATAAAGGAGACCAAGGATGTTAGCAGACAGAGGGAAAAGCTGAAGATGAGAAAGACTGTTAGAGTGAAGATCTAAAAGGTGGTAGGAGAGTGGGGATCATGAATTCTGTGAAAAGAGGAGGAACAATCCACCCTTTAGAAGATAAGAAAAAGTAAAGTCTACAAATCAGCTCAACAAGGACTGCGAGTACTGTCTTGTGTATGAAAGAGCATGGTTTACATGTAGAAAATGCTGTTGGAAGCTTCAGAAGTCCAAGGATGTTTAGTACATTTAGGACAAGGGTGTTTAAGAATACACATCTAGAAAGGAAAACATCAAAATGGACACTGACACAATTCTGAAGGAAAGGAAAGAATTTATTTGGGGACCCAAAGGTCATTACACACAAGATGTCCACTAAGGGAAGGGTATTTTCACCCAGATTCTTGCACTGAAACAATCAGCCATTGCTGGTGTTATTTCTGACTCCAGGTAGTATGTCTGTTGGTATTTGTGAATATTGTTGAGTCTGGCCAGATTACATCAGTTCCTCTTAGTGTGCAACTTCCTCCAAGCATGTGTGGACCTGTGCCACGCAGGTTATTTCTCTCAGACTCCAGATAATAGCCTCTTCTCTCACCTTGAATCCCTCCTGCCCCTACCCTGAATTCTAAAACCTATAGTGAATTGAGGGAGAAGAAAGGGCAGAAATAAAGGAAGGGGCTTATGAAGCTTAAACTTTTGCTTTTTGAAATAACAAATGAAAAGAAGGTCAGTTCAACCTTTGTAAGGTTGCTTTCCTTCTATTATTAACCTTTAGTTTCCTAATCACCTCTAAAAGAACGGGTTACTCCTTCCATAGTTTTCCAAAGTTATCATGTCTGCAAATATCTAGCCTATAAAATTAGCTTTGGCCCCACTTGCTTCTCATGCAGATTAACCCCGCAGACTGCCTGCACATCCTGCTCAGACAGTGTTCAGCCTCATCTGCTGCAGCTGACACTTTCTGTGTGCCACTCCCCCCCTCCAACTTCAGATTCCCAAGAGAACCAATCAAAGCAAGAGAATGTCAGAGTCAGCAACCTCTGGTCTTTAGGGCCTTGTTCAGCTCAGCAGTATCCATGGGGGATGTCTAAAATGGTCTAAGGTAGGCAAAGAAGATTAAAAAAAAAACAACTGATTGAGAAATACAGAGAAACAAAATAAGGGGAGTGATAGAAATATAAAGAACAAAGAAATGTTACCGTTCAGATGGAGGGGAACCAACTATGATGGTTTCACAGAGCTGCTCAGTAATCCCTGGACTATAATTATCCATCTCAGGTGTTCAGTTGTACAGGAGCTTTGGACCAGCACTAGAGAACCAGGATTTTAGTATCAGCACAGCCTCTGGTGAGCTAGGTGGCCCTGGGCAGAGCACTAGGTCAGTTCTTCATCTTAAATTTTAATCACCTTGAAGTTTTAATAGTCCCTCATTCTGTTCTGAGCCTGGGCCTCACTGAGAACCTGTTTTGGAAATGTTCCCTGATACTCTATGAGAACCTGTTTATTTTATTGTATTAGTGCAAAGAATCTGGAAGTGTGAGCGGGGAGACCATTGACGTGCATCATGTGCATTTCAGTTCAGTTCAGTTCAGTCGCTCAGTCATGTCCGACTCTGTGACCCAGGACCCTCCTAAATTGAAAGATTAGCTAACTGGTAAAAATAAGGCTTCTGGCAAGCTGTGGAAACCCTGTATCTTAAGGCCACCAAGCAATGTGCCCAAGCAAGCATCTGTGTCCAGCTCCTTTGCCTCAAGGGTGCTGTGAGGCTTGGTTTCCAGGGTCTTGCCAAGCATGCCGTGAGTCTGGTTCTTGGCACCAGCTGGATGCATCATCTCTCCTTCCACAGTCCTTAATGAAGTGTGCAGCTCTTGTCCTCATTAGGCCCCAGCATCGTCAATAAAAGAGTCAATAAACCCGGTTGATGGGGTTGGGACCAAGGGGTTGAGATGCAGCAGCCGCACATTCACAGGGCAGACATCAGCTCTGCCGCACGTCGTGACCCAGCATCCAGGGATCAATAACCAACTCGGAATAAAGCCCAAGAGCTGCCCTCTGCAGTCTCCTCTCCAGACCCATTTCACCTGGGGCTGAGCAGCGCCAGCCAGCTCCTGCTTCGCTTGCAGTTGTTCCCGCCCCGTGCCATTCTGGGTGCCAGATGCTTTTGTTTCTTCCTGACTGAACCCTCCAAACACCCCATGGATGCATATTTAGTGAGTGCCCACCTGGCACGAGAACATGTAGATGGCATCTCCAAGCAGCCGAGAGGCCAGCATGGGCCCTGTTTTCTGTGTCTTCTGTCTGCTGACAGTGTGGGAGGGGCCCCTGTGGACCAGGTGGTAGACTTTCTGCATGTTGTGCTGTGGAGTCCATTTCAGCTGCTCTGCATCTCTTTAGATACCCTTATCTTATCTAATTACAAGGAATTTCAGATGAATTTCATGGCCTTTGCTCTAAAGAAGCTCTTATCTGTGAGGGCCTTGTATTTTAACCTTGTCATTCTTCTGTTGTTAGCCTTTAAAGGAGAGAGAGCTAAGAAAGGGATGCTAGGATCTTGTTGGAATTGGGTTTCGGGGGAGGGGAAGAAGAGGGAGGCAGACAGACCTGGGACTTGTGTATTCTGCTCCATCCCCCTGCCTGTGTGTGGAGACAGCTGGCTGCTTACTTCCATGACAGCCACATGGTACCCAGTCACACAAACAGGACCCGGGCAGGGACTCGTTTGCTGCCAACCTCTCCAGATCCCTTTGATATTTCCGACAGAGCAGTAAAAGACTCTTGACTATCACATTTTGCCTTGCCTCTCTCCACCTCCTCTAAGACTCCTCAGTGTGGTTTCCATGGCTACCCCCAATCAGATTTGACTTCCTGCAAAATTGGATTTCAAAGAAGGACAAGGCTTCAAAGGAATTTGTCCATTTAACAGAATGTCATTAGGAGTGAGGCTGACTGTTGAACCAGGGTCCTCAGATGATTAAGGAGGGGCTGCACTCATGTGTGCAGGCAGGTTTCTGTCTGCAATGAGGAAGCTTGATGCAACATGACAATGGCGTATTGGAATCTGCCACTCACTGCACACTATCCAACTGTGCACCTCCCTGTACTCCATCTCTCTACACCCAGAATGGATATAGAATATCTTTGCCTTGAGTTTCTGCTGCTTTCCTTGGTATAAGTAAGCTATGACAGGCAGTGAGGCCTGATAGGATGTGCAATTACCAGGGTTTATTGCTTTTTATCAAACAACCCTTTAACTTGTAGCCTATTTCAGCATTTGACAAATACCCTTGAAGAAGGGAGGGAGGTTGTCAAATTTCCTCCCACTGTTGAGAGGAAAGCAAGGCAAAGTGCTGGGGTTACATATAGGAGGGACTGTGCTCCCCTTGCTGTTTTTTAGAACAGTTTTAGATTTAAGAAAAATTGCAACTGTAGTATACAGAGCTCCCTTGCCTTTTAACACATGTCATAAGTACTCAAAAATGATCCCAGAGAAGTTACACTTTTATAGATGAAGTAGTGAGTGTGGGAAAAATGCCCCCGTGGGGAACTGGTCTTACTCTGGAGCCTGAAGGAGGCAGCCTGCCCATGTTAACTTTCCCAGGGCAAGGATGCCTTGCAACAGGGGCCAGGTTCCCCAGAGACTCTAGCCAGCCTCTGTCCCCTACATTTCTAACCCCAATTACTGCAACTGGTAGGTGAGTCATGTAACCCTGGAACCAAGGCATCATTCCTCTTTGGGCTGTAGCTCAAAGCCGCTGGACCCCTTAAAGGATCAAGCTCCCAAACTGGAAACTGTATCTCTGGAGGGGAAGCTATGCTTGGAGGCAGAAACTGCTTCCAGGAGTCCTCTGAACAGTTTCTCCTTGCCCCCATCCTCACATCCACAGTTCTGTCATTATTTCCCCTGCTGCTGCTGCTGCTGCTATGTCACGTCAGTCGTGTCCGACTCTGTGTGACCCCATAGACGGCAGCCTACCAGGCTCCCCCGTCCCTGGGATTCTCCAAGCAAGAACACTGGGGTTACTGTAAAAGCCACTTCACCCATCTTCTCTGTTTCTTTTCTCTTACTACTCCCAATCCTTCCCACATATTCTAGTGTACATAGAATCTGATAATAGAAATTATTTTTAAGAAGGAAACTGACAGAGGTGAAGTGAGATGTGCAGGGGCTCAGGTTAGCTCACTCCCCATCTCAAAATTTGTCTGTGGCTCCCAATGTCCACTCAGATGAGTTCAGAATCCTCACTCTTTCAAGTTCCTTCACAATAGAACTTCAGTTTTTCTTGACAACTGTAATTTCCCTACACCATCCAGAAGCTGTCCTTAAGCAGGAGAAGGCTTTTCCATCTTTGTTTACTCTGGTCCTTCCACCTGCCCCCTTGCCCCTTCAAAGTGTGGTGTCTTCAGAGCCATCTCAAATGCCACATGCACCACTAAACACCACACACATTTCCCTCCTTTTCTTATATTCATCTCCCTCCTTGAATCACCCATGGCACATTATGCTTTTTTCATGATACTTGCCCTATACTTAAAAAAAAGAAAACTTTAAGATAACTGTGGATTCACAGAAGTTGTGATAAATAATAGAGTGGTCCTGTTTACCCAGGTAACATTGTGCAATATCACAGGGCCATATCACACCTAGGACACCTGACACCTACATACTCTGAATGAGAAGGAAGCCCACTTCTGTTATCTTGTCCTTCACTTTCCTCCCTTTTAAACTCTTAGGGAAAGGGCTGGACGCCCCTCTCCCTTATCTTTCTTTCTGGGTTACCGCTTCTTTTTCCTCTCATCCTTTCAGCCTTAGGGAAGGAAGGGATACTTTGCCTCCCTGTTTCCATTGCAGCGGGACTGCTTTGATTCTCCCCGATGTTGGTGACTGGAGATTATTTATTGGGACTTATGATCATTCCCTCGAACAGTCCTGGTTTTCCGGGCTTGGACTCGCGAACTGGGTCGGGAATGACTGCGGCCCGGCCTGGCGGGGACTGACCCTGTCCTCGGATTCCGCCTCCTCGAGCCTCATTTCGGCCCTACGGTGGCTTCTCCACCTGCCGGCGAAGCCCGCGGTCCGGAGCTTAGAAAGGGGAGCTCCCGGGGGCGAGGTGCCTGGAGTCGCGTCGCGTCTTTGTTTGGACAGAGAACGGGGGCCGCGGGGCGGGCACCGCCTCCCTGGGGCGCGGGCCCCGCGCACAGGTGTCGCCGCCGCCCAGGCGCCCCGCCCGCCGCGCGCCGCTTCCTGAGCGCGCCCCGCCCTGCGGCTCGGCCCCGCGGCGCCGGCGAGTGAGGGCAGGTGCCGCCGCCGCCGCCCGCCCATCCGCCCGTCCGGCCCGCTCCCGCCGCCCGCCACATGCAGGCCGCCGCCGCCCTCCCCGAGGAGATCCGTTGGCTCCTGGAAGGTAACGCCCCGCTGGCCCGGGCGCCGCCGAGCCCGCCGGGAGTCGCACGTGCCTAGCCGGCAGCAGCCGAGACGCCAGCGGCTCCCAAGGCCGGCCTTCCCCGTCGGCTCCCTCCCGCCTTCTAGAACCTCAAGGCTGCTGCCGGAGTCCTGACTGCAGAGCCAGCTGTTCACCCCTTGCTCAGGGGTCCCTTTCACTCCTAGTAACACATTTTCTTTTTCCTCAAGATGTCTCCACCTCCCACTTAGCTTCCCGGCTTCTCAGCAAGTTCTGGCCGGGTTCAAGGTCCCTGGGCCGCCGTGGCTGGCCTTCAACCTGTCCCTTTCTCTTCAGGACGCCCTGCGTCTGTGGGGTACGCGCTGGCCCCTCTCCAGTCCTGACTCTGTCCCTTCACAGGGGACCCTGACCTTCCCGCTTAGAGCTCCCCACGGTCTCACGGGGCTGTTAGGGCTCATGGGCTCCTGTCGGCCAAGGCCTGGACACCCAGACCTCAGGCCCCCTTCACCCGCCCGCAGACTCCCTCTTGCCCCGGGGCGGTCGGATCCCAGTGTTACGTCTCTTCCCTTACTAGAAGCTCCCCATTGCGGTGTGTTCACCCTCAAACCGTAGAGCCCATCAGTCCTTGTAAGAGTTAAGGCCATACTCACTAGCACTCAACACATCCTGCTGTAGCACTCCAGAGACACTTTTTGCTAATGGGCAAGATCTGCTTGCCTCCCACTTTTCCTGGTGAAAAAGTATTAATAATTTGCTTTTCCTGTAACCGACCTTCCTGGAAGGATGGGGACCTGGTATCTGTGTTTGCATAAGGGTCCCAGGAGGAAACTGCTCAGAATTAAGCCTTTTGGCATCGATGTGACATTTTTGACACATACTTAACAGATGGCCTGTTTTGGGCAGGTCATACTTTTGGCAAGCAGTATTTTTTTTTTCTTCAGTTTCTCTCAATTTAATTGGCTTTGTATCTCCATTACCATGTTATCTTGGTATAAATGCCTCCTAATCAAATATTTGGCAAGTCTTTTCAGTCTGTTTGTAGCGCTGTTTCCATTATGGGTTGCTTCCATGAAAGCTGTCAACTACATATTTTTTATGAGCTGAAGTTTCCAAAATTTATTTTGCTTGCAACCTGAGTGAATTTAAAATTTCAGAATAGAAAAGTATTTGTGGGGTAAAAGAGCATCCTCTGGATGTCTAGAAGGAACCCAGCCTTTCTGTCTGCTGTTGGCTCAGTAATTCCAAATGTAAAGAGAGTCTGTACTATGTCTGGTTTCCAGGAAAGAAGGAACTGTGGCAAAAAGTTTCATTCTGCCTTGCAATTAAAGATATAAACGGATTCTTTTTATTGATATCTGTCATTTGTTGAGAGGAAACCTGTTTTACAAACCAGTTAAACTATACTTACATTTTGTTTACAGCCTTGATAGAAAATTCCTTTTTATTTTCAGAGGCTTACAATGACATCCACTGCTTCAGCATTTTTGATGTGCAGTTCTTTATTGTTCAAAACTGACACTTTGGTAAACAACTCATTTCTGCACCTGCCACCTTCCTTTAGTTTAGATTATTTTCTTGTTAGCTGACTGTTTTTAATTGAAGTCTTCAGATCTCCTCCTAAAGCAGAACCTTTGTTTGCTGACAAGCAGAGCAGAGTATGAATGGAGATTAATTGCATGTCACATACTTCTGTATCAAACTTGCTGTGTCTTAACAATCTCTGTTGGTGCTCGGATCTTTGGAATATATAGAACAGTCCAAGATTAAATTCTGAGGGGCTATGTTGGTTAATGTATTACTTTAAGGTCCCCTTTTTTTAAAGTGTGTAGTTAGAGTCTGAATCTGAAGTAGAGAGAAAAATGTGAAAGTGGAATTCAACCAATAATTCTATTGAAAAATGTTTAAAGAATATACTTTTGAAAGGTTTGTGTAATCATAGCAACATATTGGTTGTAGGTTTTGTTTTTTATGGAACACACTCTCTGTTGTAGACCAACAGAATTATTCACTGTACTACAAAGAGTTTGTAAATATTAGAAACCCATAATGGCTATCAATTTATCATCTGTTGTTGTTTGTCTTCCCCCACCCACCCCCACACACACTTTTTAAGGTTAACTGCTGACAATTAGAAAATATGTAGGTCCTAATCTCTATATTGTCACTCAGTGGAGGGAGTCATAGGGTGAGAGTGCTGCCACTTTAGTGCTGCCACAGGCTGTGGGGGTGGAGTTTCCACAATGAATTACTACTTTCATAAACCAAGGCATAAGCATTTGCACAGTGATTTAATGCTGGCCATCACAGCCATAACTTTAGCATTTATTTATTTATAACTACAAGAGCATAAATGACAGGGGCGTCTTTTGACATAATGTGTGTGCTTTGAAAAATAAGATATGCAAAGCATTATGAAAGGTTTATGCCAGATTTTGCATAATGAAGAAAGGAACAGAAATGCTGAAGGTCTAAAATTAATTTTGTTTAAGGATAAAATTTTAAACATTTGACCAAGAAACTCCACTTCTAGGAATCTGTGTTACTGAAAGTAAAGAACGTGAAGTATATATTTTTGTTTGTTTGTTTTAGTCGCTAAGTTGTGTTCAACTCTATGGACTGTATAGCTCATCAGGCTCCTCTGTCCATGGAATTCTCCAGGCAAGAATACTGGAGTGGGTTGCCATTTCCTTCTCCAGGGGATCTTCCTGACTCAGGGATCAAACCTGCTTCTTCTGCATTGGCAGGTGGATTCTTTACCACTGAGTCACCTGGGAAGCCCGAAGTATGTGTATCAGGATGGATAGTAAGTGCCCATGAGTTGGGAGAAGTCAGGCAATGGTATCTTATGGAATCATCCATCTTATGAAATATTTTGTAACCGTTAAAAAGGGTGAGGTGGATCTTTATATATTGGCTTGGAAGTGTTGATAACGTATTTTTGAGACTAAAAAGCAAGATGCACAACAGTATAACATAACATTTTTGTTTGAAAACAACCCCCCCAAAATACCCCATATTTGATATATATTTGTGTAAGCCTAAGGAGTACCGGAGAAGGCAATGGCAAGCCACTCCAGTACTCTTGCTTAGAAAATCCCATGGATGGAGGAGCCTGGTAGGTTGCAGTCCGTGGGGTCGCTAATGGTCGGACATGACTAAGCGACTTTACTTTCACACATTGGAGAAGGAAATGGCAACCCACTCCAGTGTTCTTGCCTAGGGACAGGGGAGCCTGGTGGGCTTCCGTCTCTGGGGTCACACAGAGTCGGACACGACTGAAGTGACGTAGCAGCAGCAAGAAGGAGTACGGAGAAGGCAATGGCACTCCACTCCAGTACTCTTGCCTGGAAAATCCCATGGACGGAGGCGCTTGGTGGGCTGCAGTCCATGGGGTCGCTAAGAGTCGGACACGACTGAGCGACTTCACTTTCACTTTTTACTTTCATGCATTGGAGAGGGAAATGGCAACGCACTCCAGTGTTCTTGCCTGGAGAATCCCAGGGATGGGGGAGCCTGGTGGGCTGCCGTCTATGGGGTTTCACAGGGGCAGTCACGACTGAAGCGACTTAGCAGCAGCAGCAAGAAAGAGTAAGAAAGAATATACACCAAGCTCCTAAATTGGCTCTCTAAGGAGGGGAAAGAGAAGGTTGGGGAGAGAGAGGTTATTACTTTTATTTCATACATCTTCATGTTGTTTGAACCGTGACAATGACTATGTATTACTTTTGTAATCAGGATAAAACAACCAGTAAGGCTATTTAAAAGGAAAAGGAACAAAGGACGAATAGAAGCTTAGAGAGCTCAGAGTTCCGAAGGACCATTAACCAGTATTGTGATTTTGCTTTTTTGTTTTTAGTACTAGAGATGTGTGGAAGGTGGGGATTTTTTTTTTCTTTTTTTTTCTTTTAGTGCTTTCTTGGATTTTAGGCAGATATTAAAGCAGTGAGAAATTTCTAGAGTAACTCAGGAACCATCTTCCTCAGATTCTGTCAGACTCTCATATAGAAATAGTAACTGGTCCATTTCAGCAAATAAGTATCTTTTTTTTTTTTTTCCAATTTTATTTATTTATTTTTTTCAAGTTGAACAGACTAAATTTCTTTAAACAAACTTACTTATACTCCAGAGTCCTTTAAAAACTTAATAGCATTTATACATTGAAGGTATTTGATTTTCTTGTAACTAGCACTTCAAATGCAACAAGCATTTGAAGCAACAAGCATTTGACCCAACAAGTAAAACTTTCTACAGTTCATAACTTTTATAAATAAAATAAATTAAATGTACAGTGAATAAGTTCTCTGAAATATTTCAATATTTCTGCAGGTTTAGTAACATCGTAAAATACATTTCAACTAAAATTCACAAATCTAAAAACCTGTTAGGCATTTTTAGGCGTTTTAAGATGGAAATGAAGACCAATGTTACATCGTAATATGCCAATTACAAATAGTACTTCAAATAGCAAATACTACAGTTTGTCCCAAACTTTAAAAACTATTCATGAACTCAACACTGAACTATTGATGGCTATGAGAATTGTTTCCTAGCCTTTTTGAAAATTTCAACCCATTTACGTTTAAGGTAATTATTGATAAGTACGATCCCGTAGCCATTTTTTTTATTGCTTTGGGTTCAAGTTTATACACTCTTTCTGTGTATCCTGTCTAGAGAAGATCCTTTAGCATTTGTTGGAGAGCTGGTTTGGTGATGCTGAATTCCCTCAGCTTTTGCTTGTCTGTAAAGCTTTTGATTTCTCCTTCATATTTGAATGAGATCCTTGCTGGGTATAGTAATCTGGGCTGTAGGGTATTTTCTTTCATCACTTTAAGTATGTCTTGCCACTCCCTTCTGGCCTGAAGAGTTTCTTTTGAAAGATCAGCTGTTATCCTTATGGGAATCCCCTTATGCGTTATTTGCTGCTTTTCCCTTGCTGCTTTTAATATTTGTTCTTTGTGTTTGATCTTTGTTAATTTGATTAATATGTGTCTTGGAGTATTTCGCCTTGGGTTTATCCTGTTGGGGACTCTCTGGGTTTCTTGGACTTGGGTGATTATTTCTTTCCCCATTTTAGGGAAGTTTTCAACTATTATCTCCTCAAGTATTCTCTCATGGTCTTTCTTTTTGTCTTCTTCTTCTGGGACTCCTATGATTCGAATGTTGGAGCATTTAACATTGTCCCAGAGGACTCTAATATTGTCCTCATTTCTTTTAATTCGTTTTTCTTTTTTCCTCTCTGTTTCATTTATTTCTACAATTCTATCTTCTAGTTCGCTTATCCTGTCTTCTGCCTCTGTTATTCTACTGTTTGTTCCCTCCAGAGTGTTTCTGATCTCATCTATTGCATTATTCATTGTATATTGACTCTTTTTTATTTCTTCTAAGTCCTTATTAAATCTTTCTTCCATCTTCTCAATCCTTTTCTCCAGGTTATTTATCTGTAACTCCATTTTGCTTTCAAGATTTTGAATCATTTTCACCATCAAAATTTGAAATTCTTTATCAGGTAAATTCCCTATATCTTCTTCTTTTGTTTGTGTTGGTGGGCAATTATCTTGTTCCTTTACTTGCTGGGTATTTCTCTGCCTCTTCATCTTGCTTATATTGCTTTGCTTGGGGTGGCCTTTCCCTCTTCTTGCAGTTTGTGGAGTTCTCTTTATTACGTAGTTTCTTCGCTGTGTGTGGGGTTGGACGGGTGACTTGTCCGGGTTCCCTGGTTAGGGAAGCATGTGTCGGTGTTCTGGTGGGTGGAGCTGGATTTCTTCTCTCTCCTTTAGAAGACAATGGGCTGCTTTTCTGGGAGCCTGATGTCCTCTGCCAGTATTGAGAAGTTGTTTTGTGGACTTTACTCCGCGTTCAAATGTTCTTTTGATGAATTTGTGGGGGAGAAAGTGGTCTTGCCATCTTATCCCTCCGCCATCTTGTTCCTTCCTCCCCAGAACACTGGATTCTTATATTCCACTTGGTCGTGGAGTATCTCTTCCCAGCTGCTCCAGCAAGGCGCAGCCGCTGTACCTTACCTTGGACGAGGGGTATCTCCTCAAGGCCGCGCCTCCTGCTTTGAATGTAGATCAGCTCCTCTTGGCCCTCCGGTGCCCAAGCAGCCACCGCCTCCTGAACGTGGTACAGCTCCTCTCGGCCACCGCCCTAACCCTGGGCGCGGGGTAGCTCATCTCAGCCATGATTCTGCACGTGGTCGGTTGCGCCGCCGGAGCCAGGCGTCTCCCGCGTCTGCGCCGCCGGAGCTGGGCGTCTCCCGCGTCTGCCCATTTCAGCAAATAAGTATTTTATAGATAAGTAAAGTGAAGGACATTTACTGCCTTATTGAAAGAGGAAGAAATATTCAGGTCTATTTTTAAATAATCAGGCTTCAGGAGTAGAAGTTATCATTTTGTTTTTGCGTTGTGATAACCACGCTGAAAACAAAAACAATGGCATGCTGACAGTTTGCATAGTCTTTGTTTCACAGATATAAACATAATCAGTTTCTTCCTTGTCTTTCTAGTATCACTTTTGAAGTCAGCAGCACAGGAGGCAGGTGTAAAGGAAATAGAATAAATATTTCTTTACTTCATAATTTGTCCTGTGTGATGGAATGGAGCTTACTGACTTTAATAGGTAATAAGTATCTACAAGGTACCTAAATCCTGCTCAAACATGGATTAGAGCCAAAATTGCATCCACAATTCAGCTGCATTTAGTAGCAATTGCTGCATTAAAGCTGATTCTGATATGCCTATATTTACTTGTTTTAAACTTCCTTGGAAAGAAGTCATTAATCATTTCATTCCAGATTGTTCTCCAGTTTTGTATTGGTTGGTGTAGCCAACCATAAAAATTTTTTTCAATATAGTAAAATTCCAACTCTGTGGAACTCGCAGGAGTGAATTGTGCTGGATAGCTGAAGATGTTCTCTTTAAGCACTATTTTTATTATAAACATTTGTGATCAATTTTTTTCTCAGATTCTATAGAAACTTCTCACACTTCCTCAACCAACCAGTCTGCATTCAAAAGGACCTCCTCTGAACACTTTAACTCCAAGTTGTTATAGTGAATATCAATTATCATACTTTATAGAGATATAATAACTTATCTAGGGATGTTTTTGCCATAATTGCCACTGGACTGCTTTGTGAATGTCTGTGTCCATTTTATATTTTAATTTTTGTCATTGTTTCCTACAGTTAGACCACGCCTATCACTTTGTACTGTTCTCAGTGTATCTGTATCCCCAATGCTCTAGAAACATTAGATAATTAAGTTCATTGGAATTAAGATATGTGTAAAAGAAAATATGAAGGTCTCTCTTGATGAACATGGTACCCAAACTTTAGGTCTGCACTTTGTGACTTATATGTTGGCTGCTCACAGTCTTTTTTGCTTAATTTTTTTATTCTGGATTGTCTTCTGGATAAATGGAGGTACTGTTTGGCTAAATTCTGAAACGTATGTGACCATACTTCTATCTCTTACTTTTTTTAACTAATTTTTTTTTGGGGGGGCTGTTTGAGCCCTTCATTTGTGATGCTCAGGCTCTCTAGCTGTGGGGCACACCCTTAGTTGTCCTGCTGCACGTGGGATCTTAGTTCCCCAGCCACAGATTGAACCCACATCTCCTGTATTGGAAGGCAGATTCTTAACCACTGGACCACCAAAGAAGTCCCATATTTCTTTTTTATGCTAAATTTTTTGGTTATAAAAATAGTATTGCTCATGTAAAAGATTTAGAAAACAGTTACCCATAGTCAACAACTGTTAAATTTCCATGCATATTTTTCAGTTTTTATTATTTGTACAGACTTTAAAAGTTGGGATATATTGTGTGTATAGTTTTGTATACTGATTTTTCCACTTACCGTTTTTCACTTGCTGTGGTCACCTGAGCATCTTCTAAGATTACTCACGTTCTTTTTCTTTTTTCCTTTTGAGTGATTTTAAAGTTATACATCCTGGTTTTATTCCACTATAAGGGCAGTTTTAGCTATAAGGGTAGTTTTACCCTTATAGCGTAGTTTTACCCTTAGAGCTGAAAAAACAAACAAAATGAACCATGTCCCTTTGATTAACAATGTTAAGAATGAAACAGTATCTTCTACTCTTTCCTCCAATGTGAAATGTGAAATGGCTTATATAATCTGAGATTTTAGACTCAGAATTATTAATGTTTTTATTGTGTATATTAGGTTATAAGAATTATTTTGATATTTGCATAATATTTAAAACCATAGCTATAATGATTTTTTGGATAGTTTATATTTAATGAAGTACGATGATATTTTTGTTTAACTTGTTCATTGCATACTTTTTGTACCATGGCTTTTTCATTCTTGAGCTCTTTATCTCTTATTTAGACTTTGCTAGAAGGTCCCATGGACGGAGAAGCATGGTAGGCTACAGTCCACGGGGTCGCAAAGAGTCGGACACGACTGAGCGAGGGAACGGAACGGAACGGAGAAGGGTAACCACTAGCCACATGTAGCTATTTAAATTATCTAAAATGAAATAAAACCAAAGAAAATCTGTTCCTCAATTATACTAGCTACATTTCAGCTACTCAGTAGCCACAGTGGCTGCTGTATTGGATAGTGCAGAAAGCCCTAGTAGATGATGATTGAGACTATGATGCTGAGTGGATTTTTCAGGAAGGGAATTTTGATACTACACTTACTGAGTGCCTCTGAGTTTGAGTATGTGTCTATCTAGTTTCATATAAACTTAGTTGTGGGGATGAGGTTCTAGGATCCATTCCTTTCCCTTCCTCTCAGCTTAACCTCTCAAAGTTTTACCTGTTATCTCCTGATCTTCAATTTTGTGGAGAAGTCTGATGCCAGCCTGATATATTTATTTTATAATCCATCCCTCCCACTGCCTGCCTGCGTGTTTATAGGATATTTTTCTTTGCTCTCAGAAATGTCATTGGATAATTTCAAAGTTAGACTTTTTGATTATTTTTGCCTGGTATGTAGTGAACCCTTTTGATCTAAAGTCTAAGGTCTTTAACATGAGAAAGTTTTTTCTATTGTCATTGCTTTTATTCTGTTATATCAGGGTTTATATTGTAAATATATTCAGTCAGTTAGTCAGTCAGTTCAGTTGCTCAGTCGTGTCCGACTCTCCGCGACCCCATGAATTACAGCATGCCAGGCCTCCCTGTCCATCACCAACTCCCGGAGTTCACTCAAACTCATGTCCACAGAGTCGGTGATGCCATCCAGCCATCTCATTCTCTGTCGTCCCCTTCTCCTCCCGCCCCCAACCTTTCCCAGCATCAGAGTCTTTTCCAGTGAGTCAACTCGTCGTATGAGGTGGCCAAAGTATTGCAGTTTCAGCTTCAGCATCAGTCCTTCCAATGAACATCCAGGATTGATCTCCTTTAGAATGGACTGGTTGGATCTCCTTGCAGTCCAAGGGACTCTCAAGAGTCTTCTCCAGCACCACAGTTCAAAAGCATCAATTCTTCGGCGATCAGCTTTCTTCACAGTCCAACTCTCACATCCATACATGACCATGGAAAAAACCATAGCCTTTACTAGACGGACCTTGGTTGGCAAAGTAATGTCTCTGCTTTTTAATATACTATCAAGGTTGCTCATAACTTTCCTTCCAAGGAGTAAGCGTCTTTTAATTTCATGGCTGCAATCAGCATCTGCAGTGATTTTGGAGCCCCCAAAAATAAAGTCTGACACTGTTTCCACTGTTTCCCCATCTATTTCCCATGAAGTGATGGGACCAGATGCCATAATCTTTGTTTTCTGAATGTTGAGCTTCAAGCCGACCTTTTCACTCTCTTCTTTCACTTTCATCAAGAGGCTTTTGAGTTCCTCTTCACTTTCTGCCATAAGGGTAGTGTCATCTGCATATCTGAGGTTATTGATATTTCTCCCGGCAATCTTGATTCCAGCTTGTGCTTCTTCCAGCCCAGCATTCCTCATGATGTACTCTGCATATAAGTTAAATAAGCAAGGTGACAATATACAGCCTTGACGTATTCCTTTTCCTATTTGGAACCAGTCTGTTGTTCCACGTACAGTTCTGCCTGTTGCTTCCTGACCTGCATACAGGTTTCTCAAGAGGCAGGTCAGGTGGTTAGGCCCCAATTTATTCTCTGTGTTTCATCTCTTTTATTGTCTCATCTGTGACTAATTCTATTGTGGTTTTAAATTCAGCATTTATTTATTTTAAAAAAATGATCATGTGTTCTTTCCACCATTCATTGTTTTGTTTTCATTACATCTGTAAATCTGGCTTATAGGCATAATGACATTTTGGATGTTGTTGGAAATATGAATAGATAATTTTTAAACATTTCTGTTCTTTAATAATAAGGCTACTTCAGAGGGAGACATTTTCTCTTGTTCGTCAAGATATTTTTCTTTTTGAAGGTTAATATTTTCTCATAGATCCTGTATATTTTCTTTGTGGTAAGTTTTGTTGTTTGGTTCAGTTTCTCAGTCATGTCTGACTCTGTGCGACCCCATGGACTGCAGCATGCCAGGCTTTCCTATCCTTCACCATCTCCTGGAGTTTGTTCAGACTCATGCCCATTGTATTGGTGATGCCATCCAACCATGTTGTCCTCTGTCGTCCCCTTGTCCTCCTGCCTTTGCTCTTTCCTAGCATCAGGGTCTTTTCCAGTGAGTCATCTGTTCTCATCAGGTGGCCAAACAATTGGAGTTTCAACTTCAGCATCAGTCCTTCCAATGAATATTCAGGGTTGATTTCCTTTAGGATAGACTGGTTTGATCTCCTTGCTGACCAAGGAACTCTCAAGAGTCTTCTCCAGCACCACAGTCAGAAAGCATCTATCAACGCTCACCATTTGAGCCATCAGGGAAGCCCATGCCAACTCTTAGTTGTGTGCAAACTCTTAGTTGCAGCATGTGGGGTCTAGTTCCCTGATTAGGGATCAAATCCAGGCCCCCTGCATTGGGAGCACAGTCTTAGCCACTGGACCACCAGAGAAGTTCCTATCTCATTGAATTTATGAGAAATAAAGGACTAAATATTTGAAAAAAAGTTAGAATAATATCTAGAATGTATTATACACCATATGTTTGGTAAATAAAATTTAAAAAAAATTTCTTTGAGGAAGTCCTGTTAATCTCTCTTCTTGCAGGAAAACTTATAGGCCTTTTACTTGGGTCAGGGGTTCATCCTTGCTCCTCCAAAACTTTCTGGGGGAAGGAAAGAGGAAGTTAGCTTCCTTGCTAACTTAAGAAAGACATGTGTTCCTTGCCTTGTTATATAGAATGCTTTGTACACATGTGTGTTTCTGTAAATAGTATTTTTGCATTATTTCTCAGTTGAAAAAAAAGGTTCAATCTTTCCATTCTCCCTTTCTGTTTTAATAAACAGAATTTTTTTTTAATTGGTAGAAATATTTTAGTTTCATTATGGGTATGTCCTAGATGTTAGCTGGGCTGCCCAGGCCTTTTGAACTCTGTGCTGTGTGTGCTTAGTCTCTCAGTTGTGTCCAACTCTTGCGACCCTATAGACTGAGGCCTGCCAGGCTCCTCTGTCCATGGTAATCTTCAAGCAAGAATACTGGAGTGGGTTTTCATTTTCTTCTCCAGGAGATCTTCCTGATCCAGGGATTGAACGCAGGTCTCCTGCATAGGAGTCAGACTCTTTACCGACTGAGCTACGATGGAGTTCCAAACTCTAGGCAAGATCTATTCATCATTGTGGAAGCCCAGATATCTCCTCAAAATCTGAAGAATTCTCAAGGGGTGTGCATTCTCAAGGTTACCTTTCCTTGCAGGTTCCCCTGCTTCCATGGTTCCCAAATGAGGTGGTTTTGTCCCCCATGGGGCATTTGGCAACACTTGGAGCCATTTTTGTTGTTGTCGTAACTAGGGAAGGTGCTATTGGTACCTAATGGGTAGAGGCCAGTGATGCTGTTCAGCTTCCCACAATGCATTGGACAGCCCTTCAGCAAAGAATTATTGAGCCCCAAATGTCAGTAGTGCCAGGGTTGAGAAACTATGGCCGTGACATATATCCTTGTCTTCAATTTCTACAAAGGCCTGTCCACAGGAAGTCCCTGTGAGTGTTGAAAACATCACTGCAGAGTCAGGGAGAGTGAGGATGGGTTTCGACAGCAGTTATGCAAAAGATTTCTTTTTTTTTTTTTTTTAGGTAATTAATTTATTTTTTATTGGAGGCAAATTATTTTACAATATTATATTGGTTGGTTTTGCCATACATTGATATGAATTTGCCCCGGGTTTACATAAGTTCCCCCTCCTGAACCCCCCTCCCACCTCCCTCCTCCCCCCATCCTCACTCTGGGTCATCCCCGCATGCCAGCCCCGAGCATCCTATAACATGCATTGACCCTGAACTAGTGAATCGTTTCATATATGACAACATACGTGTTTCAATGCCATTCTCCCAAATCATCCCACCCTCACCCTCTCCCACAGAGTCCCAAAGACTGTTCTATACATCTGTGTCTCTTCTGCTGTCTCGTATACAGGGTTATCATTTGCATCTTTCTAAATTCCATATATATGTGTTAGTATACTGTATTGGTGTTTCTCTTTCTGGCTTACTTCACTCTGTATAATAGGCTCCAGTTTCATCCACCTCATTAGAACTGATTCAAATGTATTCTTTTTAATGGATGAATAATACTCCATTGTGTATATGTACCAAAGCTTTCTTATCCATTCGTCTGCAGATGGACATCTAGGTTGCTTCCATCCTGGCTATTATAAACAGTGCTGCAATGAACATTGGAGTACACGTGTCTCTTTCAATTCTGGTTTCCTCGGTGTGTATGCCCAGGAGTGCGATTGCTGGATCATATGGCAGTTCTATTTCCAATTTTTTGAGGAATCTCCACACTGTTCTCCATAGTGGCTGTACTAGTTTGCATTCCCACCAACAGTGTAAGAGGGTTCCTTTCTCTCCACATCCTCTCCAGCATTTATTGCATGTAGACTTTTGGATAGCAGCCATTCTGACTGGTGTGAAATGGTACCTCATTGTGGTTTTGATTTGCATCTCTCTGATTATGAGGGATGTTGAGCATTTTTTCATGTGTTTGTTAGCCATCTGTATGTCTTCTTTGGAGAAATGTCTGTTTAGTTCTTTGGCCCATTTTTTGAGTGGGTCATTTATTTTTCTGGAATTGAGCTGCAGGAGCTGCTTGTATAATTTGGAGATTAATCCTTTATCAGTTGCTTCATTTGCTATTATTTTCTCCCATTCTGAAGGCTGTCTTTTCACCTTACTTATAGTTTCCTTTGCTTTGCAGAAGCTTTTGATTTTAATTAGGTCCCATTTGTTTATTTTTGCTTTTATTTCCAATATTCTGGGAGGTGGGTCATGGAGGATCCTGCTGTGATTTATGTCGGAGAGTGTTTTGCCTACGTTCTCCTCTAGGAGTTTTATAGTTTCTGGTCTTACATTTAGCTCTCTAATCCATTTTGAGTTTATTTTGGTGTATGGTGTTAGGAAGTGTTCTAGTTTCATTCTTTTACAAGTTGCTGACCAGTTTTCCCAGCACCACTTGTTAAAGAGACTGTCTTTTCTCCATTTTATATTCTTGCCTCCTTTGTCAAAGATGAGGTGTCCATAGATGCGTGGATTTATCTCTGGGCTTTCTATTTTGTTCCATTGATCTATATTTCTGTCTTTATGCCAGTACCATACTGTCTTGATGACTGTGGCTTTGTAGTAGAGCCTGAAGTCCGGCAGGTTAATTCCCCCAGTTCTATTTTTCTTCCTCAAGATTGCTTTGGCTATTCGAGGTTTTTTGTATTTCCATACAAATTGTGAGATTATTTGTTCTAGTTCTGTGAAAAATATCTTTGGTAGCTTGATAGGGATTGCATTGAATGTATAAATTACTTTGGGTAGTATACTCATTTTTACAATATTTATTCTTCTAATCCATGAACATGGTATATTTCTCCATCTATTAGTGTCCTCTTTGATTGCTTTCAGTAGTGTTTTATAGTTTTCTATGTACAAGTCTTTTGTTTCCTTAGGTAGATATATTCCTAAGTATTTAATTCTTTTCGTTGCAACAGTGAATGGAATAGTTTCCTTAATTTCTCTTTCTATTTTCTCATTATTAGTGTATAGGAATGCAAGGGATTTCTGTGTGTTGATTTTATATCCTGCAACGTTACTGTAATCATTGATTAGCTCTAGTAGTTTTCTGGTAGAGTCTCTAGGGTTTTCTGTGTAGAGGATCATGTCATCAGCGAACAGTGAAAGTTTTACTTCTTCTTTTCCAATTTGTATTCCTTTTATGTCTTTTTCTGCTCTGATTGCTGTAGCCAAAACTTCCAGAACTATGTTGAATAGTAGTGGTGAGAGTGGGCACCCTTGTCTTGTTCCTGACTTTAGGGGAAAGGCTTTCAGTTTTTCACCATTGAGAATAATGTTTGCTGTGGGTTTGTCATATATAGCTTTTATTATGTTGAGGTATGTCCCTTCTATTCCCACTTTCTGGAGGGTTTTTATCATAAATGGATGTTGAATTTTGTCAAAGGCTTTCTTTGCATCTATTGAGATAATCATATGATTTTTATTTTTCAGTTTGTTAATGTGGTGTATTACGTTGACTGATTTGCGGATATTGAAGAATCCTTGCATTCCTGGGATAAAGCCCACTTGGTCATGATGTATGATCTTCTTAATATGCTGTTGGATTCTGATTGCTAGAATTTTGTTAAGGATTTTTGCATCTATGTTCATCAGTGATATTGGCCTGTAGTTTTCTTTTTTTGTGGGGTCTTTACCAGGTTTTGGGATTAGGGTGATGGTGGCCTCATAGAATGAGTTTGGAAGTTTCCCTTCCTCAGCAATTTTCTGGAAGAGTTTGAGTAGAATAGGTGTTAGCTCTTCTCTAAATTTTTGGTAGAATTCAGCTGTGAAGCCGTCTGGACCTGGGCTTTTGTTTGCTGGGAGATTTTTGATTACAGTTTCAATTTCCGTGTTTGTGATGGGTCTGTTCAGATTTTCTATTTCTTCCTGGTTCAGTTTTGGAAAGTTGTATTTTTCTAGGAATTTGTCCATTTCTTCCAGGTTATTCATTTTATTGCCATATAATTCCTGATAGTATTCTCTAATAATCCTTTGTATTTCTGTGTTGTCAGTTGTGATCTCTCCATTTTCATTTCTAATTTTATTGATTTGGTTCTTCTTCCTTTGTTTCTTGATAAGTCTGGCTAGTGGTTTGTCAATTTTATTTACCTTCTCAAAGAACCAGCTTTTGGCTTTGTTGATTTTTGCTATAGTCTCTTTTGTTTCTTTTGCATTTATCTCTGCCCTAATTTTTACAATTTCTTTCCTTCTACTGACCCTGGGGTTCTTCATTTCTTCCTTTTCTAGTTGCTTTAGATGTAGAGTTAGGTTATTTAGTTGACTTTTTTCTTGTTTCTTGAGGTGTGCCTGTATTGCTATGAACTTCCCCCTTAGCAGTGCTTTTACAGTGTCCCAGAGGTTTTGGGTTGTTGTGTTTTCATTTTCATTCATTTCTATGCATATTTTGATTTCTCTTTTGATTTCTTCTATGATTTGTTCGTTGTTCAGCAGCGTGTTGTTCAGCCTCCATATGTTGGCATGTTTAATAGTTTTTCTCCCATAATTGAGATCTAATTTTACTGCATTGTGGTCAGAAAAGATGCATGGAATGATTTCAACTTTTTTGAATTTACCAAGGCTAGATTTATGGTCCAGGATGTGATCTATCCTGGAAAAGGTTCCATGTGCACTTGAGAAAAAGGTGAAATTCATTGTTTGGGGGTGAAATGTCCTATAGATATCAATTAGGTCTAACTGGTCTATTGTATCATTTAAAGATTGTGTTTCCTTGTTAATTTTCTGTTTAGTTGATCTATCCATAGATGTAAGTGGGGTATTAAAATCTCCCACTATTATTGCATTATTGTTAATTTCCCCTTTCATACTTGTTAGTAATTGTCTTACATATTGCGGTGCTCCTATGTTGGGTGCATAAATATTTATAATTGTTATATCTTCATCTTGGATTGATCCTTTGATCATTATGTAGTTTCCTTCTTTGTCTCTTTTCACAGCCTTTGTTTTAAAGTCTATTTTATCTGATATGAGTATTGCTACTCCTGCTTTCTTTTGGTCTCTATTTGCATGGAATATCTTTTTCCAGCCCTTCACTTTCAGTCTGTACGTGTCCCTCGTTTTGAGGTGGGTCTCTTGCAGACAACATATATGGGGGTCCTGTTTTTGTATCCATTCAACCAGCCTTTGTCTTTTGGTTGGGGCATTCAACCCATTTACGTTTAAGGTAATTATTGATAAGTACGATCCCGTAGCCATTTTCTTTATTGCTTTGGGTTCGAGTTTATACACCCTTTCTGTGTTTCCTGTCTAGAAAAGATCCTTTAGCATTTGTTGGAGAGCTGGTTTGGTAATGCTGAATTCTCTCAGCTTTTGCTTGTCTGTAAAGCTTTTGATTTCTCCTTCATATTTGAATGAGATCCTTGCTGGGTACAGTAGTCTGGGCTGTAGGTTATTTTCTTTCATCACTTTAAGTATGTCTTGCCATTCCCTCCTGGCCTGAAGATGCAAAAGATTTCATATTGAATAATAGGCATTCCTGTTCGTAAATTCCCTTTTGCCAATTCAGTCATGAAACAGTGCCCTCTCGCCTTTCATCTGATGTAGTTCTCAGCCTTGTAGTTTCTCACTGGCACTTTCTCCCTGTATCTTGTCTGGAGCAAAACAAACAAAAAAAAAATTTTTTTTTCTCTTGCCACACGGAAAGGTAGTTTCACTGTCTGTTTATTGGTTTAGACTCCCACCAACACCCACACACAGAGAGAAACAGGTTACTTTGCCAGACAAGGGTAATTCTCTTCCTAAGAGGAATTCTAATGCTATTAAGAAAATAACGTTTTTACCTCATTATATAAGTGTAATACTTAAACAATTTTTAATCATTTTAAATATAGAAAAAATAAGGTAAATTTCAAGTTCTACCATCATCAGAGAATCTTAACATATTGACATAACTATAATAGATCTAATTTTTCATGTTATGAACCATTAAACTGTACAGAAATCCTATAATTATGCTACATTTATTCATATTTATTTCCCCTGTGTTTCCAAGTTCACTGCTTCTTTTTCTGGTTTGCCAGTGCTGCATTATAGGTTAGGTGATTATAACAGATGGCTTTTCAGGTTTGGAATCTTTGAGTTCCACTGTTTAATTTTACTATCCAGTTTTTACATGGAAGACAGGACAGATGTAGGCTCAGAAATAGAGTGGTCTTAGCATCCAGAGAGCAAGCTTTCCTGAAAGCTTATGGCTTTGATAAAATTATTTATGAATTACTTAAATTTTCATCTAGGATCTCCTTCTAATATTGTTGATATTCTAATATTAGTATGTTATGGGGGTAATAAAATTTTTATTCACGTAATAGGAGCTTTACTAAAATGTATCCAGTAGCACATATTTATACATAACTTACACCAATGTGATAGTTAAGTTGGAATTAATTAAGGTACTGTATATTATAAATCAAATATGAGAAGTGTCCTGGGTACTTAGAAAGTTACAATGTCTCTTTACTGCATTGTAATAAATTTCCTTAAAATCACCCTCCCTTTAAAATAAATTTTCCTTTTTGATAGCTCTTTGTGTGAGCCTCTTCATCCATTGATCCCTCCCCTCTTCCTTTCTTCCTTCCCAGTACTTTATTAAGGTGTGATTAATGTATATAAAATGCACTAGTGTTAAGTGTTACAACTGGGTGACTTTCATATATGTATACACCTGTGTGACTACAACTCATATCAAGACACAAACGTTTCTGTCTCCCAATAAAGTTCCTTTCCAGTTCTGCTGCTGCTGCTAAGTCGCTTCAGTTGGGTCTGACTCTGTGCGACCCCATAAACGGAAGCCCACCAGGCTCCCCCATCCCTGGGATTCTCCAGGCAAGAACATTGGAGTGGGTTGCCATTTCCTTCTCCAATGCATGAAAGTGAAAAGTGAAAGTGAAGGCGCTCAGTCGTGTCCGACTCTTCACGACCCCATGGACTGCAGCCTACCAGGCTCCTCCGTCCATGGGATTTTCCAGGCAAGAGTACTGGAGTGAGGTGCCATTGCCTTCTCCGCCTTTCCAGTTTTGGAATTTCATAAATCAGTATGATCTCTTTTGTGTCTGTCCCCAATATGTTTTTGAGATTCATCCGTGTTGTTCTGTGTATTATTTACATATCCTTTTGCTAAGTAGTAGTCCATTGTGTGAATATTCCATTGTTTGTTTATTCACTTTTCTTCTGATGAACAATTAAATTGTTCAGTTTGGGGTTACTATGATTATAGCTGCTATGAGAATTCATGTATAACTTTTTTAGTAACATAAACACTCATTTCTCCTGAATAAAGATCTAGAAGTGGAATTACTGGGTCATATGTTATGGATACACTTAATTTTATTGGAAACCAGTTTCCCAAAGTGATCGTAACCTATTTTACACTCCCACCAACAGTATATGAGAATTACAGTTACTCAATTTCCTCACAAACTCTTGATGTTGTAGTCTTTTTATTTTTAGGTATTCTGGTAGATGTTATGGTCCATGTATTTTTTAATTAAATAACATAAATATATTTTTACTGTAGAATATTTATACAACATAGAAGAATATAGATTACTTGACCTAGCCACAGCAATCAGAAAAGAAAAAGAAATAATAGCTATCCAAATTGAAAGGGAAGAGGCAAAATTGTCATTATATGCAGATGTCATGATATTGTATATAGAAGATCCTAAAGACTCCACACTAAAACTATTGGAACTAATAAGTGAATTCAGCAAGGTAGCAGGTTACAAGATTAATATACAGAAATCTTTTGTATTTCTTTATACTAACAATGAACTATGAGAAAGTGAAAGAACAATCCCATTTAATACTGTGTCCAGGGACTTCCCTGGTGGTGCAGTGGATAGGAATCTGCCTGTCAGTGCAGAGGACACGAGTTCAATCCCTGGTTCAGGAAGATTCCACATGAGCACCTAAGCCCGTGCACTGTAACTTCTGAGCCCACACCCTAGAGCCTGTGAGCCACAACTACTAAAGCCCATGTACTCCAGGGCTTATGAGCCGCAAATACTGAGCCTGTGTGCTCTAACTACTAAGGCCTGTGTCCTAGAGCCACACACTGCAGCTGCTGAGCTTGCGTGCTGCAGCCACTTAAGCCCACATACCTGGAGCCTATGCTCTACAACAGGAGAGACCACCACAATGAGAAGCAACTAGAGAAAGCCCATGCACAGCAATGCAGACCCAGTGCAACCAAAAAAAATTTTTTTAATGAATTAAAAAAATTGTGTATAAAAAATACCTAAGAATAAACCTAATCAAGGAGGTGAAAGACCTATGTGCTAAGAATTATAAAACATGGGTAAAGGAAATTGAAAATGATTCAAAGAAATGGAAAGACATCCCATGACCTTTGATTGGAAGAATTAGTATTGTTAAAATGGCCATGCTACCCAAAGCAACATACAGATTCAGTGCAATCCCTATCAAACTATCCATGACATTTTTCACACAGTTAGAACAAATAATACAAATGTATATGGAATCATAAAAGACCCAGAATTTCCAAAGCAATCCTGAGGAAAAAGAATAAAGCTGGACGCATAAACCCTCCCAGACTTCAGACAATACTCAAAGCTACAGTAATCAAAACAGTGTGGTATTGGCACAAAAACAGACATATAGATCAATGGAACAGAATAGAGAGCCCAGAAATAAACACATACTTATGGTCAATTAATCTTTAACTAATGAGGCAAGAATATACATTGGAGAAAAGACAGTCTCTTCAGCAAGTCGTATTGGGAAAGTTGGGCAGCCTCATGTAAATCAATAAAGTTAGAACACTCCCTCACATCATACACACACACACACACACACACACACACACACACACACACTCAAAATGGCTTAAAGACTTAAATATAAGTCATGACATCATAGGACTCCTAGGAGAGAATATAAGCAAACATTTTCTGCAACTGCTGAGCCTGTGTGCTGCAACCACTGAAGCCTTCTACAATTCTGACATGAATTGCAGCAATATTTTCTTAGTTCAGTCTCCCAAAGCAATAGAAATAAAAGCAAAAACAAATGGGTCCTAATCAAACTTACAAGCATTTGCACAGCAAAGGAAACCATAAGCAAAACAAAAAGACAGCCTACAGACTGGGAGAAAATATTTGCAAACTATGTGACCAACAAGGACTTAATTTCCAAAAATATACAAACAGCTCATACAACTCAATGTCAAAAAAACCAAACAGCCCAATTGAAAAATGGGCAGAAGAACTAAATAGGCATTTCTCCAAAGACATCCAGATGGCCAAGTGGCACATGAAATGGTACTAATTATTGTTGTTTAGTCTCTAAGTTGTGTCCAACTCTTTGCGACCCCATTGACTGTAACCCACCAGGGTCCTCTGTCCATGGGATTTCCCAGGCAAGAATAAACTGGAGTGGGTTGCCGTTTCCTTCTCCAGGGAATCTTCCCGATCCAGGGATCAAACCTGTGTCTCCTGCACTGGCAAGTGTATTCTTTACTGCTGAGCCACCAGGAAAGCCCACTAATTATTAGAGAAATGCAAATCAAAACTATAGTGAGCTATCACCTCACACCGGTTAGAATGGCTATCACTAAAAAGTCTACAATAAATACAGGAGAGAGTGTGGAAAAAAGGGAACCTTCCTACATTGTAGGTGGGAATGTAAATTGGTGTGGCCACTGTGGGAAACGATATAGAGGCTCCTTAAGAAACTAAAAATAGAACTACCATATGATCCAGCAATTCCATTCCAAGGCATATATCTAGAAAAGATGAAAGCTCTGATTTTAGAAGATATATGCAACCCAGTGTTCATAGCAGCACAATTTATAATAGCCAAGAGATAGAAGCAACTAAAGTGTCCACCGACAGTTGAATGGATAAAGAAGATGTGATATGTATATATATTATATTCAGTCAGTTCGGTTCAGTCACTCAGTCGTGTCCGACTCTTTGTGACCCCATGAACCACAGCATGCCAGGCCTCCCTGTCCATCACCAACTCCTGGAGCTTACCCAAACTCATGTCCATTGAGTTGATGATGTTATCCAGCCATCTTATCCTCTGTCATCCCTTTCTCCTCCTGCCCCCAATCCCTCCCAGCATCAGGGTCTTTTCCAATGCGTCAACTCTCCACATGAGGTGGCCAAAGTATCGGAGTTTCAGCTTTAGCATCAGTCCTTCCAATGAACACCCAGGACTGATCTCCTTTAGGATGGACTGGTTGGATCTCCTTGCAGTCCAAGGGACTCTTAAGAGTCTTCTCCAACACCACAGTTCAAAAGCATCAATTCTTCAGCACTCAGCTTTCTTTACAGTCCAACTCTCACATCCATACATGACTACTGGAAAAACCATAGCCTTGACTAGACAGACCTTTGTTGACAAAGTAATGTCTCTGCTTTTCAATACACTATCTAGGTTGGTCATAACTTTCCTTCCAAGGACTAAGCGTCTTTTCGTTTCATGGCTGCAGTCACCATCTGCAGTGATTTTGGAGCCCCCCGAAATAAAGTCTGACACTGTTTCCACTGTTTCCCCATCTATTTCCCATGAAGTGATGGGACCAGATGCCATGATCTTAGTTTTCTGAATGTTGAGCTTTAAGCCAACTTTTTCATTCTCCTCTTTCACTTTCATCAAGAAGCTTTTTAATTCTTCTTCATTTTCTGCCATAAGGGTGGTGTCATCTGCATATCTGAGGTTATTGATATTTCTCCCGGCAATCTTGATTCCAGCTTGTGTTTCCTCCAGCCCAGCATTTCTGATGATGTACTCTGCATATAAGTTAAACAAGCAGGGTGACAATATACAGCCTTGACGTACTCCTTTTCCTATTTGGAACCAGTCTGTTGTTCCATGTACAGTTCTGACTGTTGCTTCCTGACCTGCATATGGGTTTCTTAAGAGGCAGGTCAGGTGGTCTGGTATTCCCATCTCTTTCAGAATTTTCCACAGTTTATTGTGATCTACACAGTCAAAGGCTTTGGCATAGTCAATGAAGCAGAAATAGATGTTTTTTCTGGAACTCTCTTGCTTTTCCCATGATCCAGTGGATGTTGGCAATTTGATCTCTGGTTCCTCTGCCTTTTCTAAAAGCAGCTTGAACATCTGGAAGTTCACGGTTCACATATTGCTGAAGCCTGGCTTGGAGAATTTTGAGCATTACTTTACTAGTGTGTGAGATGAGAGCAATTGTGTGGTAGTTTGAGCATTCTTTGGCATTGCCTTTCTTTGGGATTGGAATGAAAACTGACCTTTTCCAGTCTTGTGGCCACTACTGAGTTTTCCAAATTTGCTGGCATATTGAGTGCAGCACTTTCACAGCATCATCTTTCAGAATTTGAAATAGCTCAACTGGAATTCCATCACCTCTACTAGCTTTGTTCTTAGAGGTTCCTAAGGCCCACTTGACTTCACATTCCAGGATGTCTGGCTCTAGGTGAGTGATCACACCATCGTGTTTAATGGGTCGTGACGATCTTTTTTGTACAGTTCTTCTGTGTATACTTGCCACCTCTTCTTAATATCTTCTGCTTAGGTCCGTACCATTTCTGTCCTTTATTGAGCCCATCTTTGCATGAAATGTTCCCCTGGTATCTCTAATTTTCTTGAAGAGATCTCTTGTCTTTCCCATTCTGTTGTTTTCCTCTATTTCTATATATCACATTATTCAGCCATAAAAATAATGAAATAGAGACTTCCCTGGTGGTCCATTGGCTACGACTCTGAGCTCCCAATGCAGGGGACCCAAATTCAATCCCTGGTCAGGGAACAAGATCTCACATGCTGCAACTAAGACCTGGAGCGGCCAAATAAATAAATATTAAAAAAATAGTAAAGTATTGCCATTTGCAGCAACATGAATGGACTTAGAGATTATTGTACTAAGTGAAGTAAGTCAATGAAAGACAACTATTATATGATAACACTTATTCATGAAATCTAAAAAATAATACAAATGGACTTACTTACTTACAAAACAGAAACAGACTCACATAGAAAACAAACTTACAGTTACCAAAGGAGAAGACAGGGAGGGATAAATTAGGAGTATGGGGTTAAGAGATATGCACCACTGTATATAAAATAAACAACAAAGATTTACTCTGTAGCACAGGGAACTATATTCAATATCTTGCAGTAACCTATATTGGAAAAGAGTCTGTAAAAGAGTATATATATATGTGTGTGTATCTGAATTACTTTGCTATATACTTGAAGCTAACACAATACTGTAAATCAACTATAGTTCAATGAAAAAAAGAAATTGGTTTTTTAACATTGCTCCATTCTAAGCTTTCCCATATAAATAAATGTATTATATTCAAATATATATTCATTTTTAATTATTGTACAGTGTTTCAAATTTAATTATTCCCCTATTAAAGGATGTTTAGATTGTTTACAATTTTTTAAATATTTCCACAGTGTTGTAGAGAACATATCTGCATCTTTGTCTATATATGCAAATATTTCTGTAGGATACATTCAGTGAAGATTGCAGAACTGTTAATTCAGATTTGCAGACTGGTCAGTAGTTAAAACTTAATCTATAGTACTATCTGTGTTTTAGTTTCCAGTTTTTGTTTTCTCTATGCTATATGTGTATAGTTATTGTCATTTTTTTCACCTTCAGGAGGTAGAAGAATTAAAAATATAAACACCATACATTTCTTGGGTCATGGGGCAGAAACAATTAGCAGGTGAGGGAAACCACAGGAGAACATGTTGACAGTTTTCTATTGTATGCTGACAACTTCCTGCAAGCCAAAACAAAGCTGGTGGGTATGATTTTAGCCTTGCCAACAAGTTTTACCTCTTAACAAAAAGCAAAATATATGCCTTAAAGGATTACAATTGATTGCCAGATGAAAATTTTCATGCAAGGTTTAAAACAAGTTCTAAGCACAGTAAAAGTCATTCCCCCCCACTATGATACTTTTATTTAATTGGTGTGAAAATAAGCAGGACAAGATTCTATGAAGGCTTCCATCGTGTGTGCATGCATGCTCAGTCATGTCTGACTCTCTCTGACCCCATGGATTGTAGCTGGCCAGGCTTCTCTGTCCATGGGATTATCCTGGTAAGAATACTGGAGGGGGTTGCCATTTCCTCCTCCAGGGATCTTCCTCACCCAGGGATCTAACCCATGTCTCTTGTGGCTCATGCATTGATAGGCAGATTCTTTACCACTGAGCCACCTGGGAAGCCCTCCATCATTAGAGTAGGAAAATTAAACACTGAAGTTTCAGAAGTTTGATTTTACTGAGATATTTAAGTTACTGCAGAAATACTAATGGTCTGATACCTTCAGTATATTTGTGACAAAGAATCAGAAATGATTTTTTTGTTTGTTTCTATCAGAAGCTGTCAATGAGACTTTGTAGAAGTTGGATCAGTAATCAGGGTGCTTCTGTAAAATAGCAATATGTTACTAAAGGGAAAGTTGTGACACTTAATAGAATACCCAAATATCTGGAATGAAATGTGGTCTTCTATTATTTCCAAAGTGGAGATTGTTTTGATTTGGCAGGCATGGTTTGTTAGGCATGGCCAAGTGAGTGGCCATAGTCTGTTACTGGAAAGGCTGTCTTACTGTTGGCAACTCACTTAGGGAAGTCCTGAGGATGATGCAGATCTGTACTCCCTGCCTGTGGGACATCGGTTCAAACAAAGGACTCCTGGGATGGGTCCCTGAGAGGAGTCCCTCCTCTCCCTGATCCCCTTTCTCTTCTCCAGCAACATTTTCTATATGCCTCCTTTCCAAATAGGTTCCCATCTTCATCCTCAGAAGGTCCCATCTCATCTTTAAGGCTTTAACTCCTTCAAAGTGTTCAGAGTTAAGTATCTATAAGATAAATTAAACATTTTATTTAGAAAAGATGTAGGTATCCCTGAAAATTAAAAGATGAGTCTGAAGTAGCATCCTGCCCCTAGATTTTTTTTTTTTTAATAGTAGATTGTTTTCTAATTTTTACTTAGGTATTTTCTTTATTAACACCTTTTTTCCCCACATGGGAAAAAGAACCATGTTCTTTAAGTTGATTCCCAGGCCATCCCATTTTTAAACATTATTTTATGGATCGTAAAATTATGTATTTCTCTAATAAGACTGTTCAGGGCATTAGTGCTAAGGCTGGACAAGAAAGGACAATGGTTCTCATAGATTGGGATTAGAAGATATGTATAATTTTTTATTATATGTTTTGGAAATTGATCTCAAAAACTTACATGTTCACCCAATAAAGGTTGTTTATTCAAATTTTATCTTATTTTTTTATTTTTAAATTAATTAATTTATTTTAATTGGAGGCTAATTACTTTACAATATTGTACTGGTTTTTGCCAAACATGGACATGAATCAGCCACAGGCACACGTGTTCCCCATCCTGAACCCCCCCCCACCTCCCTCCCCATCCCATCCCCCAGGGTCATCCCAGTGCACCAGCCCTGAGCACCCTGTCTCATGCACTGAACCTGGACTGGCGATCCGCTTCACATATAATAATATACACGTTTCAATGCTGTTCTCTCAAACCATCCCACCCTCACCTTCTCCTACAGAGTCCAAAAGACTATTCTTTACATCTGTGTCTCTTTTGCTGTCTCGCATATAGGGTCATCATTACCATCTTTCTAAATTCCATATATATGCATTAGTTACTGTATTGGAGTTTTGCTTTCTGACTTACTTCACTATGTATAATAGGCTGCAGTTTCATCCACCTCATTAGAACTGATTCAAATGCATTCTTTTTAAAAATATGGAACAGTTCACGAATTTGCGTGTCATCCTTGCACAGGGGCCATGCTAATCTTCTCTGTATCATTCCAATTTTAGTATATGTGCTGCCGAAGGGAGCACTGTTTATTCAAGTTTTAAACTTAGTTAACATCATGTATTTTTTCAAAAAAAACCCTTTTGTATTTTACATAGAGGAAAATCTTTGTTGTTTAATTGCTAAGTCGTGTCTGGCTCTTTTGCAACCCCATGGACTGTAACCCACCAGGCTCCTCTGTCCATGGGATTTCCCAAGCAAGAATACTGGAGTAGGGTTGCCATTTCCTTCTCCAGGTGTGTCTTCCAGATGCAGGGATTGAACCTGTGTCTCTTCCATTGGCAGGTGGATTCTTTACCACTGAGCCACCAGGGAACTCCCTAGAGGAGAATTCCGTAAGCGTATTTTGAGGGGGAATGATCATCCAATTTGAGACTCTATAAACCCTTTCAGTCCTGAAGCCTGGGCCATTCCCCCTTCTGTTGGCTTCCTCTTTGTTAGTGGGAGCACTCCTTTAATTCCCTGTTCCCTAACTCTAAGCTCTCTGATGCTGGGAAAGGTTGGGGGCGGGAGGAGAAGGGGACGACCGAGAATGAGATGGCTGGATGGCATCACCGACTATGTGGACGTGGGTTTGAGTGTACTCCTGGAGTTGGTGATGGACAGGGAGGCCTGGCGTGCTGTGATTCATGGGGTCGCGGAGAGTCGGACACGACTGAGCGACTGAACTGAACTGAACTCTAAGCTCTGATGGTGGTGTTGTGACTGGGGAATGACTCCAATGGTCAGGACTGGGAAGGGTATAAAGAGCTGAGTGAGAGTTAGGTTGGAGTTCCCAGGATTAGGGAAGAGCCTATTTAATAAGCCAAAATGAGAACGGGAATGGGCCTCACCTAGAAAGGAGGTGAGAGCTAGTGGAGGGACCCAGAGAGAAAGGAGAACAGAATTTCCTCTCATCTCCTACTCTTTCTCTCCTGTCTCTTTACCTCTGACCTCCTCTCCCATTGAGAATGTGGCTACCAACAGGCTTGGAGGTGCTATGATAAGACAGGAGGCTGGGGGTGGGGTGAGGAGAGATGATGGAAGTCAGCAGAAGGTTATTGAAGTAAAATGACTGTCAGAGGAGCAGGAGTGAGAAAACAGATATTTCTGTGATTGTGCCCAGCCAGCCAGGATGACCATTCATGTTTAAAGAATATTTGCAAGTACTTGGGTTTTTTGTTTTGTTTTGTTTTTAACTAAAGAGAGGGCTGAAATACTGCCCAGCACTAAACTTAATAGAATTAATTTGTTGAGTCATTTCACCCTGTGCCAACAAAAATCTCAAATACTTTCTTGGGTGTAATGCAAGTATAGACAGAAATTTATGGTATCCTTCTTTTCAGAAATGTGAGTTCTGCTTTAGTAGTTCAAATACTTTAGCAAAATATCTCCTCTAGAAACACTTTCATTGGTTTTGGGTTGGTGGAGTTGTTTTCAGCAGCATTTGGTCATTCATCCTGCCTTCAAATTAAAAGGCTGATTGAAGTGCACTTTTGAATTTTAGAAACAGTATAGCAACAAAAATTTTCTAACTATTAAAGAACACTAACTTAAATATTTTGTTCTTTCTGTGTGTTAGGAGCAGTACTTAGAAAATAGATGGAGGCAACCTTTATTTTTTAGTAGTTTGAAAAATGGACCCTTAAGATGTCATTCTCCTCCAAGTAAACAAAATATCCCCTTGTAGCCTTGTAAAATGGACAAGGTGAGAGGCTTGGGAGAATGTTAAAGACTTTCACCGGTCTACAGAACCTAGAGATCTTGGGTTTATCCTGTCAAGTCAGAATCTTTTCAGCTGGCCTTAGACCCTGAAGTGGTTTCTCCCAGGGATCTGATGATTATATCATGTCTACAAGTTTCCACATACCCTCCCTTCCCTTGTCCTTCAGTTTTCATTTCCTATTTTCCTTTCCTACTCTGGTTTGATGAAATAGATATTCATAAGCTGCCTGGAAGCTGAGGAAATCTATGTTTTAGGGAAGCTGGGAATTATAATAGGAAGATGCATGTTTGTCAGAGCTGTGTTTACCTTTTTAATATGGGACTTCAAATCATTATATATTACTTTTAGTACCAAATACTGTATATTGCTACAAACTTACCTTCCAGAATAATCTTTCATCACTGTTGCTCTTACCCCTAACCTTTATGTTCTTCCTTCCAAGTTAGAATTCTTTGAGTTTCTCCAACTGAACTAAGATCTGTCACCTTAGGACCTTTGCACACAATGTTTCCATGCTTGTGACATTCTTTTCTTCATTCTACCAGCTCCTCCCCACCCAAACATACATACTTGACCTGCTGATCTAAGGGTTTCAGATGAAAGGTTAGGTCTCTGAGAGATCTCCCCAACTTACTTCCCTCTAGACTAGGTGCATGTACTATAGGCCTGTGCCTCCCTCACTTTTCTTATTATAACTCGAATCACAGTTTATTCTAATTGTCTCTTTAAGTCTTTATTCTTTGATAGACTGTAAACTTTTAGTTTGATTCTGTCTTGTTCACTTTTTCAGTATACAGCATATAATAAGTGCTCAACAAATATTTGTAGAAGAATAAAGGCATTTAGAAAAAAAAGTGACAATATTTATGGTACATCTGTGATTTTGTCTTTTCTCCTTGGTGTGAGGACATTTATACCAGTGTGGTATTGCTCACTCATTAGTCAGAGGTATAGACCTTGTACCATCAGGTATTATGTGTAGTGAGTGATGTGATGTCAGAGGCACCTCTGGAATGGTGTTACTCGGTGGTGTTTTCACTCTGGGCTTTGTAGTTACAGATGCCTAAGGCATTCTGATTTGATAAGACATGATATTTATATTAGAAGAGTTTTTATTTGCACTAGGCTGATTGCTTAATAGAAAACCCACCCAGAGAGAGTGGTGAACTTGGTTAAAATACAGGAGGTGGAAATCTCTTTCTTTTTCAATGGTGAGCAGTGCATTTCTGAGCAGCCTTACTGAGGCACCTTCAGGTCATAATCACTCTAAGTAACATCATCTTCTAAATTGAAAGGCTAATGTATTATATGTTGGTCTGTAGTTTTCTTTCCTTAGTATTTTTAAAGATATTTACCTTAATATCTTTAAGTTTTGATATCAGGGTTATTATGGCTTATAAAATGAATTGGGTAGTGTGTAAAATACTAGATGCATAATCCCTCCTATAGCTCTTGCTTTTGACTTATTTATGTTTTCATGATTATAAATTTGTTCATCTAGTGAGTCGTGGGAGTATTTTTAGATCAGGTTATAAAAAAAGATGAGACAGGTGGAAGAGGTTGTCTTTGTGCCGTGTTATTCCTCTGAGTATATGACACTTGCAGATGAAGGAACAAGTCCTTAAATAAACACGTGGCCCTCTAAAGTGTTTTGAAATGAAGCCTTCAAAAAAGTAATTTTAAAGTGAAACTGAACAAGTAAAGTCATAATAAAATATCAAAGTATCAAATATCCCCCGATGAGTTGGGGGATAATTATATCCTATTGATTCCCTTTTAACAATTTTAGTATATACGAATATAATTACATGGGATATTTTACTTATAAGAATTTAGTAAGGCAAGTAAAAGTTCAAAATAATGTATGCACACACATATATATATTTAACATCTATAGGCACAAAATATACATTATAACCATCTATCTCCCATAGGATCTTTATTCCCCAGGATCTTTATTCTGCCTGGGTGTACTCCTTTACTGTTCCCAGCTATGAAATCAGTACAGCCTACTACTACTGAGTGAAATGAAGAGGAGGGTGAAAAATTAAAGTCAATCTAAGCTAAGAGTAATATTACATTATGCTTGCATAGTAATTTTAATTTTCTTTTTTCATATGTAAAACACATATTTTAGAACATTTAGAAAATGTAGAAGAGTATAAAGAAGATGATAAAATGGCTTGTAATTCCACTACCTAGAGATGACCATTGTTAATATTTTGGTGTTTTATCACAGTACCTGATTGACCTGTGCTTAGCAAAGTCGCTTCAGTCATGTCCGACTCTGTGCGACCCCACAGACGGCAGCCCACCAGGCTTCCCCATCCTTGGGATTCTCTGGGCAAGAACACTGGAGTGGGTTGCCATTTCCTTCTCCATGATTGACCTGTAGGAAGGACTCAGTTTAGACTGGGTTAATGACTGAATTAAGCCAAATACTTCCCCCTTTTTTTGGGTTAAATGTCATATATTAAAAATTAATAGATGAGTTTTTAGAGTAGTTTTAGATTTACAGGAAAGATTGAACAGGTAGTACAGAGAATTCTCCTATTCCCTTCCCCCTCCCCCCAATTTCCTCCATTATTAGCTAACTTTCACATTAGTATGATACATTTGTTACAGCTAATGAACCAATACTGATGTGTTATTGACTAAAGTCTGCAGTTTATTCAGTTCTGTCAGACTCTTTGTGATCCCACGGACCATACAGTCCATGGAATTTTCCAGGCCAGAATACTGGATAGAGTGAGTAGCTTATCCCTTCTCCAGTGGATCTTCCTGACCCAGGAATCAAACTGGGGTCTCCTGAACCGCAGGCAGTTCTTCACCAGCTGAGCTACCAGGGAAGCCCCTCCTCCCCCTTTTTTTGGGTAAAATGTCAAGATTATATCATATACCACTTTTTAAAAATTAATAGACTAGTTTTTATAATAATTTTAGATTTACAGAAAAGATTGAGCAGGTAGTACAGAGAACTGTCCTATTCCCTGTCCCCCCAATTTCTTCCATTATTAATTAACTTTCACATTAGTATGGATGATTTGTTACAATTAATGAATCATTTGTTACAATTAATGAACCTATACTGATGTGTTATTGATGGAAAGTCTGTGTTTGTTCCATTTCCCTTAGTTTTTACATAATGTCCTTTTTCTTTTCCAGGATCCTATCCAGGATATCTCATTTAATTTAGTTCTTTAGCACTCCTCTGCAACTGTTTCTCAGACTTTCCTTGTTTTTGATGATCTTGAGAGTTTTGAGGAGTACTGGTCAAGTATACTGTAGAATGCCATATATTAGAATTTGTCTGACCTTTTTCTCATGATTAGACTAGGTTTTTGGAAAGAAGATCACAGAAGTAAAGTGTCATTCTCATCACATGTCAAGGTGCATACAATCAACATGATTTATAACTGTTGATGTTTTCTTTGATTGCCTGGCTGATAAAGTTTAGTGTTAGGAGTTATGCTCCTTCTTCCTTAGGGTTGTGTGTCTACATTATTTGGAATTCTGCACTGGAGATTTGTGTTTTCTCCCCCATGTATTAATTTATTCATTTCCTTATTAATGTTTATATCATTGTGGACTCATGAATTTTATGCTTTGAATTATAATCCAATGTTACCTAACTTTGTTGCTCAAATTGTTCTAACTTTGGCCACTAAGCTCTTTTACTTGGCTTCTGGGTTCCTATTGACATGCCACATCAAGTGTGTGTGTGCATGTGTGTGTGTTTTGGGCACTTCCTTACTTTCTGGCCACACAAAATGGTCCAGGCTCATCTTGTAGCTTCCTGCCCTAGACCTAGAATCAGCCATCTCTCAAAAAAGCCTTGGTTTCTTTTATTGAAGATTGGTTTTAGAAACCATGATCTTGGTAGTAGATATGCTCTTTTTCACTGGGATGTTGTTTCTTTTAGGTCTTCTCACTGACAAACAAAGATATATATGTATGCATCATAATCCCACATATACATATGCATGTCGTGCCAAGTCTCTTCAGTCCTGTCCAATTCTTTGCAACCCTGTGGACTGTAGCCTGCCAGGCTCTTCTGTCCATGGGATTCTTTAGGCAAGAATACTTAAGTGGGTTGCCATGCCCTCCTCCAGGGGACTTTCCCAACCTGGGGATGGAACCCGCATCTCTTACATTTCCTGCACTGGCAGGTGGGTTCTTTACCACTAACAACATATACGTATATCTATTAGCAATTTCTATGGGTTTCCATTAAGAAGAGGTGGCAGGAATACACAGAAGAACTGTACAAAAAAGATCTTCACGACCAAGATAGTCACGATAATGTGATCACTGACCTAGAGCCAGACATCTTGGAATGTGGAGTCAAGTGGGCCTTAGAAAGCATCACTACTAACAAAGCTAGTAGAGGTGATGGAATTCCAGTTGAGCTATTTCAAGTCTTGAAAGATGATGCTGTGAAAGTGCTGCACTCAATATGCCAGCAGATTTGGAAAACTCAGCAGTGGCCACAGGACTGGAAGAGGTCAGTCTTCATTCCAATCCCAAAGAAAGGCAATGCCAAAGAATGCTCAAACTACCGGACAGTTGCACTCATCTCACACGCTAGTAAAGTCATGCTCAAAATTCTCCAAACCAGGCTTCAGCAATATGTAAACCGTGAACTCCCAGATGTTCAAGCAGGTTTTAGAAAAGGCAGAGGCACCAGAGATCAAATTGCCAACATCCGCTGGATCATGGAGAAAGCAAGAGAGTTTCAGAAAAACATCTATTTCTGCTTCATTGACTATGCCAAAGCCTTTGACTGTGTCGATCACAATAAACTGTGGAACATTCTGAAAGAGATGGGAATCCCAGACCACCTGATCTGCCTCTTGAGAAACCAGTATGCAGGTCAGGAAGCAACAGTCAAAACTGGACATGGAACAACAGACTGGTTCCAAATAGGAAAAGGTGTACGTCAAGGTTGTATATTGTCACCTTGCTTATTTAACTTATATGCAGAGTACATCATGAGGAACGCTGGGCTGGAAGAAGCACAAGCTGGAATCAAGATTGCTGGGAGAAATATCAATAACCTCAGATATGCAGATGACACTACCCTTATGGCAGAAAGTGAAGAGGAACTCAAAAGCCTCTTGATGAAAGTGAAAGAGGAGAGTGAAAAGGTTGGCTTGAAGCTCAACATTCAGAAAACAAAGATCATGGCATCTGGTCCCATCACTTCATGGGAAATAGATGGAAAAACGGTGGAAACAGTGTCAGACTTTATTTTTTGGGGCTCCAAAATCACTGCAGATGCTGATTGCAGCCATGAAATTAAAAGACGCTTGCTCCTTGGAAGGAAAGTTATGACCAACCTTGATAGTATATTAAAAAGCAGAGACATTACTTTGCCAACCAAGGTCCGTCTAGTAAAGGCTATGATTTTTCCCGTGGTCATGTATGGATGTGAGAGTTGGACTGTGAAGAAGGCTGATCGCCGAAGAATCGATGCTTTTGAACTGTGGTGTTGGAGAAGACTCTTGAGAGTCCCTTAGACTGCAAGGAGATCCAACCAGTCCATTCTGAAGGAGATCAGTCCTGGATGTTCATTGGAGGGACTGATGCTAAAGCTGAAACTGCAATACTTTGGCCACCTCATGCGACGAGTTGACTCACTGGAAAAGACTCTGATGCTGGGAAAGGTTGGGGGCGGGAGGAGAAGGGGACGACGGCGAATGAGATGGCTGGATGGCATCACCGACTCTGTGGACATGAGTTTGAGTGTACTCCGGGAGTTGGTGATGGACAGGGAGGCCTGGCGTGCTGTGATTCATGGGGTCGCGGAGAGTCGGACACGCCTGAGCGACTGAACTGAACTAATGGGTTTCCACTGTGGCTCAGTTGGTAAAGAATCTGCTTGCAATGTGGGAGACCTGGGTTGGGAAGATTGCCTGGAGAAGGGAAAGGCTACCCAGTCCAGTATTCTGGCCTGGAGAATTCTATAGACTGTACAGTCCATGGGACCGCAAAGAGTTGGACACGACTGAGTGGCTTTCACCCTAGCAAATTCTATACATAACTATCTGTATCTGTACAAACTTAAACATGAGTTCTTTTTTTTTCTTTTTTTTTTTCACAAACCCTTCTTTAGACTTTCAATACCTTGCAGCAAGGGAGCTGCTCTGCTACGTACAAAACCCCGACCCAGAAGCAGGTTGTCTAGCAGTGGTTCCCCATGTTAGCACCAGGTTCCGTCTAGCACCAGGTTCCCCATGAACGTGTGGTCCTTGATGGGTGAGGGAGCTAAACATGAGCTCTTATTGATGTCTTGAACTCTAGTTCATTTTAGACTGCTCTCCTTATTATTCTTAAAAATTGAGCCAACATTGTTTTATAACCTTGTATAAGTTTCATGTGTACAACATTCTATTTCTACTTCTGTGTACACTACCATGTGCTCACCACCAAAAATTTAATTTTTCGCTGTCACATATAGTTGACACCCTTTTACCCATTCACCCTCCTCCCCTCCCTTCTGATAACCAATGTTCTGTTCACTGTATCCACATATTTGTTTTTGTTTGGTCTGTTTTGTTCATTTATTTTATTTATTTGTTTATTTATTTTATTTGCTTTTTATATTCCACACATGAATGAAATTTTACAATATTTGTCTTTCTCCCTCTGACTTGTTTCACTTGGCATAATACCTTCAAGATCCACCCATTGTTGTCACAAATGGCAAGATTTCATCATTTTTTTATGGCTGAATGGTAACCCATCATTATATATATATGTGTGTGTGTGTGTGTGTGTATATATCTCACATCTTCTTTATCCATTCATCTATTGATGGGCACTGGGGTTGTTTCCATATCTTAGGTATTGTAAAAAATGCTGTGATAATGGAGATGGAAATGGCAACCCACTCCAGTATTCTTGCCAGGAAATTCTGATGGACAGAGCAGCCTGGCAGGCTACAGTCCATTGGGTCGCAAAAGAGTCAGACACGACTTAGCAACTAAACAACAAGGTCTACAGGACCCGGTTAAAGAGAAACAGGAATTTAGAATGATTCTCAATTTTTTGACCTGCAGTTAGGTAGATGATGATGTCATTCAAAGGTATAGGGAAAGATAATGGATTCAATTTGTATATCTTGTATTTGAGAGTTTGTAGATGCATAGTCTGGAGAAGGCAATGGCCCCCCACTCCAGTACTCTTGCCTGGAAAATCCCATGGATGGAGGAGCCTGGTGGACTACAGTCCATGGGGTCGCTAAGAGTCAGATACGACTGAGCAACTTCACTTTCACTTTTCACTTTTATGCATTGGAGAAGGAAATGGCAACCCACTCCAGTATTCTTGCCTGGAGAATCCCAGGGACAGAGGAGCCTGGTGGGCTGCCGTCTATGGGGTCGCACAGAGTCAGACACGACTAAAGCGACTTAGCAGCAGCAGCAGATGCATAGTCAGTTTTTGGCAAAACTGGTGCGTAGTGATTTTATGACTTAGAAAATGAATAAGTATGGGAATGCAAACTAGTACAGCCACTGTGGAGAACAGTGTGGAGATTCCTTAAAAAACTAGAAATAGAACTTCCATATGACCTAGCAATCCCACTGCTGGGCATACACACCGAGGAAACCAGAATTGAAAGAGACACGTGTACCTCAGTGTTCATCACAGCACTGTTTATAATAGCCAGGACATGGAAGCAACCTAGATGTCCATCAGCAGACAAATGGATAAGAAAGTTGTGGTACATATACACAATGGAGTATTACTCAGCCATTAAAAATAATACATTTGAATCAGTTCTAATGAGGTGGATGAAACTGGAGCCTATTATACAGAGTGCAGTAAGCCAGAAAGAAAAACACCAATACAGTATACTAACGCATATATATGGAATTTAGAAAAATGGTAATGATAACCCTGTATGTGAGACAGCAAAAGAGACACAGATGTATAGAACAGTCTTTTGGACTCTGTGGGAGAGGGTGAGGGTGGGATGATTTGGGAGAATGGCATTGAAACATGTATATTATCATATGTGAAACGAATTGCCAGTCCAGGTTCAATGCATGATACAGGATGCTCGGGGCTGGTGCACTGGGATGACCCAGAGGGATGGGATGGGGAGGGAGGTGGGAGGGGGGTTCAGGATGGGGAACACATGTATACCCGTAGCGGATTTATGTTGATGTATGCAAAACCAATATAATATTGTAAAGTAATTAGCCTCCAATTAAAATAAATACATTTCTATAAAAAAAGAAAATGAATAAATAAAGGAGTCCAGTTTGTTATGATGAAAATAGAGGTGCATTATACCTTTTGAATTATTGTGTTTGTATTCTTTAGATAAATACCTAGAAATGGAATAGCTGAATCATATGATAGTTTAATTCTTAATTTTTTGAGAAATTTCCATATTGTTTCCCATAGTGGTGGCACCAATTTATACTCCTACCAACAGTGCATGAGGGGTCCTTTTTCTCCACATCTTCTCCAACACTTATTACTTCTTGCCATTTTGATAATAGCTATTCTAATGGATTGAGGTGATATCTCATTGTGGTTTTGATTTACATTTCCTAATAATGATTTTAAACATCTTTTCATGTTGGCCATTTATATCTCTTCTTTGGAAAAATGTCTGTTCAGCTCTTCTCCTCAATATTTTTGCTTCTTGCTCCTCTCCTTTCCACTCCAAAACTGAGAAACCTGACTCCCACCATTCACCATCCACTTATTGTTTGATTAGAGTATACATGTATAGCAGTATAAGAAGTGATAACCTGTACACTGTTGACTAGGGTCCAGTATTCACCTGCAGTTCCTTTTGCCTTTAGTCTTATAGACTACCCATTACCAATGTTACTTAGGTCAGCTCCTTTCCCCCATTCAGTGAGTTTAATTCATATATTTGTAATAAGTTAGATTATGTTGTTTGTCTTCAATTTTCCCTGAGATCCCCCATCCTGCAAAATGATTTTTTGAAATCTACAGACATTAAAGGTCGTTCTGTGTGTTGTAAAGTCCTATAGGTTTTGACAATTACAAAATACCATGTGTCAACCGTTAAAGTGTCATATGATGTAGTTTCACTGCCCTAAAAGTCTCCTGTGCTTTATCTATTCATCCCTCTGACTCCTCTTGAACCCATTGCCAACAACTGATTATATTATTATATAATATAATTATATATTATATTGTTGTCTTTTCCAGAATGTTATGTAGTAGGAACCATACAGTATGTAACCTTTTCAGATTGACTTTTTTCACTGATAGGCTTCTTTCACATCAGTTCAGTTCAGTCGCTCAGTCGTGTCCGACTCCTTGTGACCCCATGGACTGCAGCACGCCAGTCCTCCCTGTCTATCATCAACTCCCGGAGTTTAGTCAAACTCATGTCCATTGAGTCAGTGATGCCATCCAACCATCTCACCCTCTGTCGTGCCCTTCTCCTGCCTTCAATCTTTCCCAGCATCAGGGTCTTTTCAAATGAGTCAGTTCTTTGCATGAGGTGGCCAAAGTGTTGAAGTTTCAGCTTTAGCGTCAGTCCTTCCAATGAACACCCAGAACTGATCTCCTTTAGAATGGACTGGTTAGATCTCCTTGCAGTCCAAGCAACTCTCAAGAGTCTTCTCCAACACCACAGTTCAAAAGCATCAATTCTTCGGCGCTCAGCTTTCTTTACAGTCCAACTCTCAATCCATATGTGACTACTGAAAACCATAGCTTTGACTAGATGGACCTGTTGGCAAAGTAATGTCTCTGCTTTTTAATATGCTGTCTAGGTTGGTCATAACTTTTCTTCCAAGGAGCAAGCATCTTTTAATTTCATGGCTGCAGTCACCATCTGCAGTGATTTTGGAGCCCCCCCAAATAATGTCTGTAACTGTTTCCACTGTTTCCGCATCCTTTTGCAATGAAGTGATGGGACCAGATGCCAGGATCTTAGTTTTCTGAATGTTGAGTTTTAACCTAACTTTTTCACTCTCCTCTTTCACTTTCATCAAGAGGCTCTTTAGTTCTTTGCTTTCTGCCATAAGGATGGTGTCATCTGTATATCTGAGGTTATTGATACTACTCCTGGAAGTGTTGATTCCAGTTTGTGCTTCATCCAACCCAGCATTTCTCATGATATAATCTGGATTTATATTAGTTAAATAAGCAGGGTCACAATATACAAACTTGATGTACTCCTTTCCCAATTTGGAACCAGTCTGTTGTTCCATGTCCAGTTCTAACTATTGCTCCCTGACCTGCATACAGATTTCTCAAGAGGCAGGTCAGATGGTCTGGTATTCCCATCTCTTTCAGAATGTTCCACAATTTGTGATGATCCACACAATCAAAGGCTTTGGCATAGTCAATAAAGCAGAAATAGATATTTTTCTGGAACTCTCTTGCTTTTTCGATGATCCAGCGGATGTTGGCAATTTGATCTCTGGCTCCTCTACCTTTTCTAAAACCAGCTGAACATCTGGAAGTTCACGAATCACATACTGTTGAAGCCTGGCTTGGAGAATTTTGAGCATTACTTTACTAGTGTGTGAGGTGAGTGCAATTGTGCAGTAGTCTGAGCATTCTTTAGCATTGCCTTTCTTTGGGATTGGAATGAAGACTGACCTTTTCCAGTCCTGTGGCCACTGCTGACTTTTCCAAATTTGCTGGCATATTGAGTGCAGAACTTTCACAGCATCATCTTTTAGGATTTGAAATAGCTCAACTGGAATTCCATCACCTCCAATAGCTTTGTTCGTAGTGATGCTTCCTAAGGCCCACTTGACTTCACATTCCAGGATGTCTGGCTCTAGGTGAGTGATCACACCATCGTGATTATATGGGTTGTGACAGTCTTTTTTGTATAATTCTTCTGTGTATTCTTGCCACTTCTTCTTAATATCTTCTGCTTCTGTTAGGTCCATACCATTTCTGTCCTTTATTGAGCCCATCTTTGCATGAAATGTTCCCTTGGTATCTCTAATTTTCTTGAAGAGATCTCTAGTCTTTCCCATTCTATTGTTTTCCTCTATTTCTTTGCACTGATCACTGAGGAAGGCTTTCTTATCTCTCCTTGCTATTCTTTGGAACTCTGCATTCAAATGGGTATATCTTTCCTTTTTTCCTTTGCCTTTTACTTCTCTTCCTTTCACAGCTATTGTAAAAGCTAATTGTAAGGTCTCCTCAGACAACCATTTTGCCTTTCTGCATTTCTTTTTCTTGGGGATGGTCTTGATCCCTGCCTCCTGTACAATGTCACGAACCTCCATCCATAGTTCTCCAGGCACTCTATCAGATCTAATTCCTTGAATCTATTTCTCATTTCCACTGTATAATCTTAAGGGATTTAATTTAGTTCATATCTGAATGGTCTAGTGGTTTTCCCTACTTTCTTCAGTTTAAGTCTGAATTTGGCAATAAGCAGTTCATGATCTGAGCCATGGTCAGCTCCCAGTCTTGTTTTTGCTGACTGTATAGAGCTTCTCCATCTTTGGCAGCAAAGAATATAATCAATCTGATTTTGGTATTGACCATCTGGTGATGTCCATGTGTAGTCTTCTCTTGTGTTGTTGGAAGAAGGTGTTTGCTGTGACCAGTGCGTTCTCTTGGCAAAACTCTGTTAGCCTTTGCTCTGCTTCATTCTGTACTCCAAGGCCAAATTTGCCTGTTACTCCAGGTATTTCTTGAGTTCCTACTTTTGCATTCCAGTCCCCTATAATGAAAAGGACATCTTTTTTGTGTGTTAGTTCTAGAAGGTCTTGTAGACCTTCTTAGAACCGTTCAACTTCAGCTTCTTCAGCATTGCTGGTGGGGGCATAGACTTGGATTACTGTGATATTGAATGGTTTGCCTTGGAAACAAACAGAGATCATGCTGTCATTTTTGAGATTACATCCAAGTAGTGCTTTTGGACTCTTTTGTTGACTATGATGGCTACTCTATTTCTTTAATACATTTAAGGTTCCCCAGTTGGTCATGTATGGATGTGAGAGTTGGACTGTGAAGAAAGCTGATCGCCGAAGAATTGATGCTTTTGAACTGTGGTGTTGGAAAAGACTCTTGAGAGTCTCTTAGACTGCAAGGAGATCCAACCAGTCCATCCTAAAGGAGATCAGTCCTGGGTGTTCACTGGAAGGACTGATGCTAAAGCTGAAGCTCCAGTACTTTGGCCACCTCATGAGAAGAGTTTACTCACTGGAAAAGACTGATGCTGGGAGGGATTGGGGGCAGGAGGAGAAGGGGACAACAGAGAATGAGATGTCTGGATGGTGTCACCGACTCGATGGAGGTGGGTTTGAGTGAACTCCAGGAGTTGGTGATGGACTGGGAGGACTGGAGTGCTGTGGTTCATGGGGTCGCAAAGAGTTGGACACGACTGAACAACTGAACTGAACTGAATGTTTTTTCATTTCTTGAGAGTTCATTTCTTTTTTTCACTGAATAGTATTCCACTGTTTGTATATATCACAATTTATTTATCCACTCACCTACTGAAGGACATTTTGATTGCTTCCAAAAATTTAGCAAGTATAAATAAAGCTGCTCTAATCTAAATGTGCAGATTTTTCTGTGGAGTTAAGTTTTGAAGTCAGTTGGGTGAATACTTAGGAGTATGGTTGCTGGATCTTATGGTAAGACTACATTTAGCTTTGTAAGAAACCAAGCCATCTTCCGAAGTAGATATGCCATTTTGCATTCCCATCAGCAGTTAATGAGATTCTGGTTGCTCTGCATCCTTGTCAGCCATTGGTATTGTCAATTTTTAAAAATTTATTCATTCTAGTAGGTACATAGTGATATATCATTGTTTTAATTTTCAGTTCCCTAATGACATACGATTATGCTGATTTGCTTTTTTGTTATCTGCGTATCTTCTTTGAACTGTTCACATTTTATGTCCATTTTAAAATTGGGTTGTTTGTTTTCTTATTATTGAGTTTTAAGTGTTCTTTAACTATTTTGGATACACATCGTTTATTAGGTATGTGTTTTGTAAAGATTTTCTACCAGTCTGGGGCCTGTCTTTTCATTCCCTTAACACTGTCTTTTGTAGAACAGCAGTTTTTCATTTTTATGAAGTATAAATTATTTCTTTCATGGATCATTGGATCATGCTTTTGGTCTTATAACTAAAAACCCATTGCCAAACCCAAGGCCACTTATATTTTCTCCTGTGTGCATTTCAGTCTATGATTTGCTTTGAGTTAATTTTTGTATAAAGGGAGAGCTGTGCCTTTTTTTTTTTTTTTTTAATTTGGTTGTTTAGTTGTCCCAGCACAATTTGTTAAAAAGGCTTATCCTCTCTTGGTTGAATTGCTTTACATCTTTTTTCAAAGATCAACTGACTGTGTTTATATAGGTCTATTTCTGTGTTCTCTGTTCTGTACCATTAATCTGTGTCTGTTCTTCCAATGATACTACTCAATCTTGATCACTGCATCATAGTAGTAAGTCTTTAAGTTGAGTAATGTCAGTCCTTCACTCTTCCTCCTCCCCTCCCACTCTCCTTTTTTCTTCATCTTCCTCTTCTTCTCCTTTTCCTTCAGTATTGTGTTAAAAATATGCTGTGAGAATATTTGAATTCCTTCCATTTCCTCATGAATATTATTTTTAATTGGTTACAAAATACTTCATTGTATGATCTGTGATATAACCAGTGTTTAGTGGAAAAGTTCAGAACTTTTGATATCTCATTTTTGTAAATGAAAATAAAGTTATGTTAGCACAGAATAAAAACTGAATGAGTGATGGTGTTGTAAATAATTGTAATTGTGTTCCTTATATCAATTGATTTATTTTCCAGTGTTTCTATTAATACAATGAGTAGCAATGCCTTTTTTATTAGGGAAAGGTAAAGACTCACTTGAAAAGACTCTTGATGCTGGGAGGGATTGGGGGCAGGAGGAGAAGGGGACGACAGAGAATGAGATGGCTGGATGGCATCACCGACTCGATGGACATGAGTTTGAGTGAACTCTGGGAGTTGGTGATGGACAGGGAGGCCTGGCGTGCTGTGATCATGGGGTCGCAAAGAGTCGGACACGACTGAGCGACTGAACTGACTGAAATATGTTGTGTTTGTTTTCTAAAGTCTGAGAAATACCTCTTCTTCCTTTTCTCCTCTCAATCTGATACTGTATTTCTCTGCGTTCCTTTTATGAATCTTAATAAAATCTTTGTGGACTTATCAAATTAATTGGTCTTTTAAAAGAAGCAAGCAATGCTTTTTCTGCTTTCTATTTAATTGACTTCCATTCTTACTTTTTATTATTATTTTTTTCTGTTTGGAGTTTAATTTGGTCTTCTTTTTCTATTTCCTTAAGATGAAAACTTAGATCATTGATTTTAAACCTTTCTTCTTTTCTACCATAAACATTTAAAGCTGTGTGTTTTCCTTAAATGTGGCTTTAACTGCATGTTACAAATTTGGATGGATTTTATAATTTTTTTATTTTATAATCATTCAGTTTATTAAAAGAAGAATATTTCCTCTTTGATTTATGTTTCTTCAAATTGTTGAGGCTTTTTCGATATCTCACTGTTATTGATTTCTAAAAATTTGTTTTGATTAGAGAACATACTCTAAGATTTTAGATTTTTGGTGTTTATAAGACTTATTTTATGGCCTAGAATAATGTATATCTTGGTGAACACTTCATCCACTTAAAAAAAGTATATTCTGTAGCTGTTCGATGTAGCATTATATGAATGCCTATTAGATTAAAGTTGATAGTGTTGCTTAGGTTCTCTGTCTCTTTACTGGTTATTTATCTAGTAGTTTTATTAGTTTCTTAAAGAGGGTAGTAAAATTTTCAACTATGATTGTAGATGTGTTTTTTTCTTGCTTTAGTTCTGTTGGAATTTGCTTCAAGTATTTTAAAGCTATTTTGTTATGTGCATGCTGCTGCTTCTGCTGCTAAGTCACTTCAGTTGTGTCCGACTCTGTGCTACCCCATAGATGGCAGCCCACCAGGCTCCTCTGTCCCTGGGATTCTCCAGGCAAGAATACTGGAGTGGGTTGCCATTTCCTTCTCCAATGCATGCATGCATGCTAAGTCGCTTCAGTCGTGTCCAACTCTGTACGACCCTATGGACAGTAGCCCACTCGGCTCCTCTGTCCACGTGATTCTCTAGGCAAAGATACTGAAATGGGTTGCCATTTCCTTCTCCTGTTATGTGCATACACATTTATAATTGTTCTGTCTTCCTGATGACTTGGCCCTTTTATCATTATGAAATATCCCTTTTTATATCTGGTAATATTCCATGTCCTGAAGTCTACTTTGACATTAATATAGCCATTCCATCTTCCTTATGCTTACTTTTAACATACTGTATAATTTCCATTCTTTTTTCCAGCCTGTGTCTTTATTGGAATATAGTTGATTTACAATGTGTTAGTTTTAGATGTACACCAAAGTGAATCAGTTATCCATATAAATATACATATGTATACATATATATATATCTACTACTTTTTAAGATTATTTTCTCTGTGTCTTCATATTTAAAATATGTCTCTTGTAGATTACTATGATAATTATATGCCAATAAAATAGACAACCTAGAAGAAATGAATAAATTCCTAGAAATGTACAATCTCCCATGACTGAATCAGGAAGTAATGTAAAACATGAATAGACCAATTACCAGTAATTGAATCAGTATCTTAAAAACTCCCAAGAAACAAAATTCCAGGACAAGACGGCTTTATAGGTGAATTCTACCAAATATTTAGAGAACGATTAACACCTATCCTTCCCAAACTATTCCAAAAATATTACTGAGGAAGGAATGCTTCTGAGAACTCGTTCTGTGAAGGCAGTATCACCCTGATACCAAAACTAGACAAAGATATAATAATTAAAAAAAAGAAAATTATAGGTCAATATCACTGATGAACACGAATGCAGAAACCCTCAACAAAATATTAAGAAACCAAATAAATACGTTAAAAGGATCATATACCATGATCCAGTGGGATTAATCCCAGGGATGCAATGATGATTCAGTACCTACAAATCAATCAATGTAATACACCACATTAACACATTGAAGAATAAAAATCATATAATCATCATATGTTACGAAAAAAGATTTTGACAAAATTCAACATCCGTTTATGATAAAAACTCTCAACAAAATGGATATAGAGGGAATATATCTCAACATAAGAAAGGCCATATATGACAGGCCTATAGCTAACATCATACTGAATGATGAAAAGCTGGATGCATTTCCTCTAAGGTCAGGAACAAGACAAGGATGCCCTTGAGGGTATTATGCTGCTAAGTAAAATAAATCATACAGAAAAAGACAAATACCGTATGATTTCACTTATATGTGAACCTAAAAAAAAAACAACAAATGAACAATCATAAAACAGAAACAGAGTGATAGCTATGGAGAACAAACAGATAACTGCCAGAGTGGAGAGCAGGGAGGGGAAGGAGAGAGGTGAGGAATACTAAGAGGTACAGACTCCTAGTTACAAAATAAAGGAGCCATAGATATGAAATGTACAGTGTGGAGAACATAGCCAATAACTATGTAGAATCTTTGGATGGTGACAGATGATAACTGGACTTATTGTGGTGATCATTTTTAAGTGTATAGAAATTGTAAATCACTGTGTTGTATACCGGGCTTCCCAGGTGGCTCTAGTGGTAAAGAACCTACCTGCCAATGCAGGAGACTTAGTGAGATTTGGGTTTGATCCCTAGGTTGGGAAGATCCCCTGGAAGAGGGCATGGCAACCCACTCCAGTATTCTTGCCTGGAGAATACAATAAACAGAGGAGCCTAGTGGGCTACAGTCCACAGGGTCACAAAGAGTAGGACATGACTGAAACAACAGTGTGCATGCTTGTTGTATACCAGGAACTGACATATTGTTGTAGGTCAATTATACTTCAAAAACAATCAAGCTCATAGAAAAAGAGATCAGATTTGTGATTAGCAGAAGTTGGGCATTGGGGGAGAGGGAATTGGATGAATGGTCAAAAGTTACAAACTTTCAGTCATAAGTAAGTACTAGGGATGTAATGTACAACATGGTAAATATAATTAACACTGCTGTACCATATATATAGGGCTTCCCTGGTGGCTCAGTGGTAAAGAATCTGGCTGCCAATGCAGAAGACACAGGTTTGATCCCTGGATTGGAAAGATCACCTGGAGAAGGAAATGGCAACCCATTTCAGTATCTTTGCCTAGAGAATCACGTGGACAGAGGAGCCTGGCAGACTACAGTCCATGGGGTTGTGAAAGAATAGGACACAACTTAGTAACTAAACAAACAACAGCAACAGTATATATAAAAGTTGTTAAGAGAGTAAATGCTTAGAGTTCTTATTACAAGGAAAAAAATTATTTCTTTAATTTTCTATCTGTATGAGATGATAAGTATAATTTTACTGTGGTAATCATTTCATGGCATATGTATGTCAAATCATTATGCTGTACATCTTAAACAATGCTGTATGTGAATTATATCCTCAATAAAACTGGAAGGACAAAAGGGTCTCCTGTAGACAGATAGCATATAATTGGGTCTTGAATTTTTATTCAGTCAGACAGTCTTTGCTTTTTAATTGTAGTGTTTAGTTCATTTACAGCTAATGCAACTATTGCTATGGATGGATTTAAGGTCTACCATTGAACTATTTCTTTTCCAACTGTTACATTTTTGGCTACACTTGCCCTTATAAAAAGTTAGTCAAATGCTTTTTAATATTCCATTTTGATTTCCCTATTTAAAAAAATTTTTTCCTCTTTATTTTGTCTCTTAGGGTTGTTCCATTGATTACAGTATGTTCCTTAACTTATCACAGGCTACTCAGAATTAATTTTATACCGCTAAAGGTGTTTCATTTACTCTCCTTTCCCCATCCTCTGTTTTATTGCTATATATATATTATAAGCCGAAGAATCGATGCTTTTGAACTGTGGTGTTGGAGAAGACTCTTGAGAGTCCCTTATACTGCAAGGAGATCCAACCAGTCCATTCTAAAGGAGATCAATCCTGGATGTTCATTGGAGGGACTGATGCTAAAGCTGAAACTGCAATACTTTGGCCACCTCATGCGACGAGTTGA